>NW_016908458.1:1064900-1217452 GCF_001483705.2 Eufriesea mexicana | reverse complement strand
CAGCAATAAATAAGGAATCGTATATATAATAATTAAAATAAAATATAATATGAAATAATTTGATTTCAATACCTGGCACACTGTTACATTATCTCAAATTTAATATATCGATTAATATCGATCTCCAAAATTCGATCAAATGGTGAATGAAGATTATATGTCAAATGTATAGAGTTAGGTCTCCAAAAAATGAAATCCCATGTTATTATAGAAATATCCATTTTCATCACCAAAATACCATAACTTCCTCTAATTTTTCCCCACAGAAGAGTAAAAATTGAAGAATACTCTGCCATAAAGCCGACGATATTTATTACAGCGGTAAATAAGGAATAGTATGTATAATAATTAAAATAAAATGTAATGTGAAATAATTTGATTTCAATACCTGGCACACTGTTACATTATCTTAAATTTAATATATCGGTTAATATCGATCTCCAAAATTCGATCAAATAGTGAGTGAAGGTTTCTGTCAAGTGTAAAGAGTTAGATCTCCAAAAATAAAAATTCTTTGTTATTATAGAAATTCCCATCCTCATCACTAAAACAACACAACTTCCTCTAAAAAGAATCAACTAATTACCACGAAACACGCTAAAACCTTATACACCATATAAAGACACCATGCAAATCCATTCACTCTCACCCCTTATAGTCAAACCAGCGCGAATTCTCGAACAAATCAGGCAACAAACAGCCAGAAGGAAAAGACGAAAGAGGGGCAGAAATAAGCGACGCAAAATTACAATTTAACGGTTTCGAAGAAATCCACTAATCATCGTTACCCATACGGTCAGAAGCCGTTCTTGCCAGTGTCGAAATTAGGAGCGGGGTTAAGTAGCGAACAGGTTAGGGCGACGCGATAAGGCACGATGAAATTCAGAAGGACGGATTGCGAGCGACTGACAAATTGGCGGTCCGATTTACGAGGGTGTAATTGGCTCTGGTGCGCTATGGGGTTTGCCGGCTGGAAGGAAAGAAACGTTGAACTCCGACAGGCATTCAACGACGCCCGTCGAGCGGAGGGGACGCGCTTTGAGTTGGCGCGAATTTCCATAAGGAAAACGATACTTGCGCGTGCAAAGCCCGGCCCGTGGACGTGGAGGGGTGCAAAAAGGCCAGAGAAAAGAGGCGAGCTGCTCGGACCGGGCATTGTTTGCATTCCTCCCTAACGAAGTTTTTGTAACTTCCGCGTGCACCTGTGCCGCCCCCGAGTCCAATGAAATTTCTCCGATTTCTACGCTTCTCACCGTCCGCTATTCGTAATTCATTAAGCACCGTAGCCGTGGAGCAGAACGCGAAGAACGTCGGCCATTGCTCGAGCGTGCGTGTAATTTTTACTTCGATCGTGCTTACATCGCCACCATCGAGATGTGACGAGATGTTTGAGAAATTATCGATAAATATCGAAATGATACTGTTTATTCTCTTCATTTATTCCTGACAATATCGAGCATCCCAAGACAATGAGGGACTGTTTTATTTCTTTACTATCAGCCTCCCATGATTCGCGGATAGGTTAGGATATCACCTGAACTTGGTCCCTATTAACCCTTTGCACTCGACGATTTCTTGGCTAGAGAAGAATAGAAATTCAAAGGTTCTCTACTAAAAAACTGACGATACTTTTCTGAGTAGTAAATAAAGAATTGTATAATAATAGAATTGTAGAATTATTTGACTTCGATACTTCGCACACTATTACATTACATTAAATTTGATATGTTAATTAATATAGATCTTCCAAATTTTATGAAATGGTGACTGAAGGTCGTCTCTTGAGTGCAAAGGGTTAATAAAATTGGAAAATTATTTGAGAGTATTCACATTTATTACATACTTGCGTCAAATAAATGAACACAATGTACAATGCACTGTTCATAAGAAAATAGAAAGTTTAAAATAGAAGCTTGAGATAATTTTTCATTGAGCACACTAGCGCCACCATGGTCCATATCTCCGATAAATATAACATTACATACTGGTATAATCTTGAGATTTCCTTTTTAGTATATACACTGCATTGTTTCATAAATTTATAAGTCCAAATAGGTAAGCCTTTGAATTCCGTGTATAAATTATTAATAAAATTATTAATAATATTGATTTAAATTCCTACAACCACAGAAAGATTGGCGAATTACATACACACCCTTAATAGACATACACCAGCAATTGAAAAACACATAACTACTAAGAGACAAGAAATAAAAGGCTGTCAAAATCAGAATATCAAGCCAAACATATTGTGCGACATTCGATCCAACATAATCACTCTTTGTATTATAATACTCTGTCTGCATCGAAATAATTATTCGATTTATAAATTTGCATTAAGTTAAGGAGATAGAAGTAAGAAGACTGATTTATTTTATCTTCTACTTCCATAAAATAGAATTTTGATATTGTATATTATATACTATATACCATATTATGTTTACGCCCTGAAATTAATGACAGAGCAGATATAAAACATTTTTTAAAATGGAGTAATCATTTCGATAGAAATAATTTATATAAATAGAACAACCATTTGGATATGGAGGGAGTAAAATAAGAACCTACCAAATCACAAATGAATTAGTTTACGTTCGTAAAAAGACATAAGTATCGTCAGATTAATTTTTCCTATAGAATAATTGGAAACGAAATAATCACTCCTATTTTGCATAAAATAACGAATGAAAAAATTTGTAAAATTCTTCCAATTAAGTAATACAAAATTATCTAAAATCGTGGAAAGTGTTATAATACGAGTATGCAACTATGGGTGTGATAAGTTGGTGCAACATACAGTGAAAGAAACCAAAATAACTTAACTGCTTAAGTGTTCCATTTAATTTTCGAAGTCTACGTCTATGTGCTTAATTATTTTTCGACGAGTATGCAAATACAGTGTAAGTACACTACGTTGCAAAATTGAAAGGAATTGTAACAAAGTAAGAGAAATCTGTATATGGATTGGTACAGACAGATATCAAATGCAAAATACGTTTATGAATAGCTAAAGTGGAATTAAAATTAAGTAATACTACGAATAACAATTGCATTGACTTTTACACAACACCCTTTAGAGTTCTGTACGACTTTTCGACTGTCTTTACAGTATCCTGTTTTACACACTTCGTAGTTCTCTACGACTGTACCTATTTTGCAATTCAATCTTTTTTTATTCCCTTGCACACACTACATACCTACAATGAAACCCAAAAACCCCACGTGTATTCCTAGAAATCATTCGCCTTTTTCGCATAATCTAATGCAAACATCTCCTCGTTATTCGCACTGACATTCTTCCTAAATATTCTCATTACTACATATTGCTAGCTACCTTTTACGAAAAAATTATACTTATATTTCTTATATATTGGTTAATATAATTTTTTGAACTTAAAATTCGAATAATTCCAATTATTATTCTGAAATATGTCAAAGTTACGAATGTTTCTCACCAATATTGCAATTTAAGTAGTGAAAGCAAATTATTTTCTCTCCATGACGAGTATACTCGTCAGTGAACAAAAATTGCCACCTTTTGATATTCTTTTCCTGTTTAAAAATATTTATGTGTATAGTTTCGTCCCTCAATTTACGCGAATATCTGTTCTACGTGGATTCGTCATAAGAGAATGAAAATGGCGTAAATAAAGTCTGTCAGTAATAGGGTAAGGATAGTAATTCTCTTGGCAAGTCTGGACGGTTCGTCTTTTCTTTCATCTTTGCTGTTGGTCCCAACCGATATCCCCAATAGCCGATTGTTTACAAATCTCTTGACGAAATAACAAATAATAATTGGCCAGATCGCGCAAAATTACCACTTTAAAATTTGTTTCAATCTAATAAAAGAAGTGCCACGTAAATTGAGGAAACGATGTATTTTACGAATTAAACGAAAAATTTACGAATATGTTATCCGTAATAAACTACAACAAAAGGACATAAATTTCGTATTGTTTTATCATAATTAATAATTAATAATTAATTGCATTTTCCTCGATCACTAACGATATAATCGATATATCGTAAAAAATCGGTAAGAAATGGGTAATTGATCGATAATCGATAGTCACGCCTCCGCCTCAACTTGCAATTCCTTTCCGGACGAGAGAGTCATCCGCGTCCACTGTTCTATCTCTGAGAGCGAGCCAGAGTTATTTTAATTCCGCTCTTATCCTCGACGATCCTCGGAGTGCTAAATGAACTTCGAAGAAAATAGAAGGGAATTTTGTAAAAATTTCAGTCACGGATTGCCCCGGATAGAACACCTGTGGTGTCCGTTATATTATATAATTATTACGTAATGATTATGGACGGGCGTGGTAGGACGCTGGCTATCAAACAATTACGGGAAACTTTCCGTGGTTACGCCTCGCGACGAGGGGTCGTTTTCGCGTGGTAAAGACGCGAAGTACGGGAGAAGACGTGGAAGAACAAGAAGAAGGTGGAGGAGGTTAAGGAGGGATGGAATGGAAATGGTAGGGGACTCGAAGTAAAGGAGGGAGTCACTCCGGAGGAAGCAAGCCGAGTGGCGACGCCTCAGTGACCGAGCTTACTCTCCCTTGTGCTTTCGTTCGCAAGCGCGGGCTTGCGAGTCCTCGTTTTCCCTCCTATATACGTATGTATATATATCTGTCTACTCTCGTCCCTCTTTTATCTCTCGTCTGCGCATAAAGCCGCCCATTTCTACCCTCGTGGGCGCCTCGTGGACCTTTCGTTCCTACTTCCGCGATACGGCCCTGAGAATAAGCCAGTCGCAGTTATATGCGCCCTTCCGTGCCTTTCTTTGTTCCTATTCTGTCCTTTGCTTTCGCCGTAGCAGTCGCGCTACGCAGTAGCCCCCACCACTCGCTACTAGCCGGACGAATGTCCTCGAGAAATTAACAAAGATACTCGCGCAACGTGCGTGCAGATAAAGAAGGACCGAAAACGATCGCGCTGCCCTCGCGCGATCGAGCGCGTCACGACGTGTAACGGTTTTTAACGGTTTTTAGTGCCGTGTGACTTTCAGACGCTTCGCGTGGTCGGTCGTCTCCGGTGCTCGGCGAAAAGTTACGAAAACCCGTTCGCGAGGAGTAAACATCGGTGACGCGGCATGCGAATCCACACGCGATTACAGCCGGTTGATTTTTACCAGTGTCGCGGACAAATTGAATCGCGCCAAGTGTTTGTGAAGTATTAAAGTGAAGCTATGTTGTACAGTGCGCCTGAGCAGTAACGGTTTCGGAGTATATCGCGACGGTTATACGTGATATCGCGCCGTCTCTTTCTAACGAATGCTAGCCGGCAAGTTCGATCACGCGTGCCAGTTTTTGCTTGCACGGGCCTTCGCGTCGCGTTCGTTTACTGTTTACAAGCCGTGTCTCCAGGTCGTCAGTGTTATTGTGCCTTGTTCCTTGTCGTCCGACAGCGGTGATCATCATTTACACGTTCACGCAGCCACCATGGTCGACTTTATAACCTACCCGGAGATATCCTACCTCTACGACGAATTCATGATGGTACGTGACTGTTTCTTTCCCGTTTTCTCTTTTCTCTCGCGCTCGTTTAGGTTATGTTTGAACGGTATCGCGCGGGAGGCTGTCCTTGATCATCGATACCGCGTTTTTAGTTTTATTATCCGTGTAATGCGTCATTATTAACGATCAGGAAATTACTATGGCCACTAATTATTCACCACGCCGCCGTGTAACAGCTGCAAGTCGTTGCCTTCTATGGCTCATTCGGCGGCCATTAATCCTACGAGGGCGCGAAGGTATTCTCGTGCTAATGTGAAACTATTGAGCAAATATATTGCCAACTGTACCGAATACTGCTCTAACATATCTATTAATATATTTGGTAATTTCTCACGCTATTCGTCGCTGTCATTTTGTTCCTCTTCTCGTGACTAATATGCAGCTAGAATCCTTGCAATCTGTTCGCACCAAGGACATTACTTGATATATTCGCGACGCGGAAACGTATTCTGTCGAAGTTTCGCGGGTAAATTTCGTTGTACCAGAAACGTTCATTTTACGATTTCGGTATAACGATAATTTAATATTTACCTTTGGTGATTAATCACTATGCTCCAATCGCGTATTTAATATACGCGGAAGGAGAATTATAAAGACTCGTTTAATCCATTACTGGAATTTTCAACCTTGCTTAAAAATATTTATTTGCATTATTACGCCTGTAAAATTTTACTTTTTACATCTTTTTTGTAGCATTTACGATAAGTTTATAGAAATAACGAATTATTTATTTCTCATCCTATGATGGAAAAATTATATATACAGGGTGTCCTATTTGAAATTTTATACTAGATTATTTTCTAAACGTTCGTTTTAAAAAAGCGTTTCAAATGAAATTTACCCTATTTCAAGGGGGTCATCTTATGTTGGTCATAAATTTTTGTTACGTGGGCGTGCTGCCGAAAATTAAAAGGAGACCTTGGTCTTATCCTAATGAAACTGTATATTTCTTTTTAAGTATGCAGATAGTACATTTCAAGGTGAGATCACTGACGTAAATACTCTGTTCATTAAAGGGCGTTCAAGGTCATTTAATACTTCCTTTGTTTTTCCTTTTTTTAAGAAAACGGAATTAAAATTGTAAAAAAATATTTTAATAAAAGTCATTTGATGTAGAGGGGAATATTAAGTATTTTTACGGGTTTGGCAATGCGAGGGATATCTAAGTTAATCTTTTTCAATGGTATCCTGTATTTTTACTACATATGTTCGTATCGTAAATTAAGTGTATAGAAGTCAGATCAACGTGATTTGCTTGATGGAGCCTATGCAACTGTATCGGCTAATTGTATCGAATGACTGCAATTTGGCTGTGATCAATGGATCTAATTTGTCATTCTACTACTGCGTGGAATGACATCATGTTGTTGGCCATTGTATTCGTCTCAATAAAGCTGCTATATTCCGAAGAAAAAAAACAGGATTCCATTAACTTTGATTTCTCGTCCACCATTATGCCTACAGGAAAATACATTATACTACTTACTAACCTAATTTATACCAAACAATTTTTTTAAGAATGTTATTGTAGAATTAATTAATTGCAAAAGGTGAAAGGTAAATGTGACGCAAGGATTTAATAATATTTATTAGAAATTAAATAGAATGGTCATTATGGCACACAATACACGAATGCAATTCGCCAAGGGTCCAAAAATTTCACGTGCATTATGGGAACTCATTCGTTTTTCTCGCGCCAGCGATAGTCTAGCAAACGTCATCCCAATCCACTGCCACAATGTTCCGAACACTTGTCAATCGCGCTGGCAATCGCTCGATGCACTCGTCATTCGCACCGGCAGCCGCGCAATGCACTCGTCATTCGCGCCGACAATCGCTCGATGCACTCGTCATTCGCGTCAGCAATCACTTGATGCACTCGTCATTTGCGCCGACTATCGCTCAATTCGCTGCCATGCCGCTCTGACACTCGTCATTCGGGCCGACATTCGCTTCATCCGCGCTACCACAACTTTTTGACACTTGCCATTCGCGCCGACAATCTCTCGATCTGCTGTCATACCTTCCCGACACTTGCTATTCGCGCTGATAATTGCTTGATCCATGACTCGTCACTCGCACAGACACTCGCTCAATTCGCTGTCATACGGTTCCAATACTTGCCATTCGCGCTGACAATCGTTCTATCTGTTATCATACCTTCCTGACACTTGCTATTCGCGCTGATAATTGCTTGATCCATGACTCGTGTCTCTCAATGACACTCGCTCAATTCGTTGCCATATAGTTCCGACACTTGCCATTCGTGCTGACAATCGTTCTATCCGCTGTCATATCTTCTTGACACTTGCTATTCGCGCTGATTATTGCTTGTTCCATGACTCGTTATTCGCAGTGACTCTCGCTCAATTCGCTGTCATATAGTCCCAACACTTGCCATTCGTGCTGACAATCGTTCTATCCGCTGTCATACCTTCCTGACACTTGTTATTCGCGCTGATAATTGCTTGTTCCATGACTCGTGACTCGCAATTCGCTGTCATACAGATCCGACACTTGCCATTCGTGCTGACACTCGCTTGATGCGCTATCAAACCGTTCTGACACTTGTCATTCGCGCCGATGATCTCTCGATTTGCTGCTATACCGTTCTGACACTCGCTCGATCCGCTGGCAAACCGTTTTGACACTCACTCTATTCGCTACCACACCGTTCGGACACTCGCTGAAATATTTTCGATACCACGCTATTCTGATAATTTTAATCCACTTCAAAGTTTTCAAGTAAATTGGACATCCTATATATATTTATATTGCATTATATCTTATATCATAGAAAAGATATACAATTACGGATAAAATTGAGTTGACAGGTGATAGAAATAGGTATGAATTAAATTTAATCAATTCTAATGGTAAATCTAGTGATAATAAACCGAGAAAATGCGCAAAGTACCCCTAATCAAGCGAAACACCCTGTATACGATTATATTCAATTATATTTCGCGATATAGAAACTATATATACCTGGGCTAAAACATTCGAATGACAGAATTTCGTATAAAACAAAAACGACTTAATGGAAAATCAGGAATATATAGAGAACACAGCGGGACACTATGAAAGCACCGTAGAAAGGTGGCAAATCGAAACGGAAATTAATCTTCCATCAACCAGGCCACCGTTCCATTAATACAACTCTGGATGGCCGTCAGATGCGAAAAACAATTGTCCATTAGAGTATCATTCGACACCTTTTGACTGTCCGCGTCGAACTCGCTGGGAGGGTGTTTTTAGCAGCCGCGGGACCACGGCAGCCTATCGAGTAATTAATCATTCGTACGATGGTTGCGTTAAAGATTCACGTATGCCTCTGGAGTAAAGCCGGACTGTCGGCCGTGTCTCCGCGAGATCGGCCGGGATGAGGTAAAGGGAAAGGTAAGGGATAGGTATAGTCAGGGTGAACCCTCGCCACAAAGTGGAACTACTTTACGGGAATATCACTTTGATCCGACGCTTAATGAACGATGGACCGCGCTCGGTAAGAGTACCCAGACTGAATTTAATTAGGGCTCTCAACTTGCCGGGTCGAGAGCATGACGGGATGCCGTACAGAATGTGTGCACGAAGGGAACGGGAAGAGAAATAGAGAGACAGAGCCCGGGGTACATGATAAAAGCTCGGATGAAGCACACCGGGTGCGTATGCTAGGAAGCGAAGGCCTTTCCCTTTGAGAATGCATATCCATCCAGCTGACGATCGTAGATGACAATACCGGACGACTATCCGATTGTCATGCAAATCATGCAGCGGGCCGGTCGCTTATTGACTCGTGCGTGACCCGTTCAGTGATTCAAGTCGAAGAAGAATCGACCCGCGACCTTTACACTTTCCGCGCCACGCGGCCCGAAAGTAATTGCGTTGCCCTGTCGTGTAATTGGAAAAGGCCATAGCCAGCGAACGTATTCGGCCCGGTTATTCGGGCAAATTGAAAATTCCACGCGTCGATAAAGGGTCAGTCTTCCTACTGACCTGATCAGGCACGCCAATTTGCAGAGCTTTGATTCTGCGGGATGACTCCACGCTCTCTCTGACGGACGCGACCGTGGTGCGCTTTAACTCGGAATGGACCAACCCCCGGGGGACCAGCCTCGATTCCAACGATTCGTACTTTCAGCGTTTGATAATGCCGACATCAAAAGTGCTTTTATCTTTGATGACAACGCGGCTCAATCCCGGTGTACGTGTTTCGTTTCCAAATTTGCTCATTTCTCATTTTCCTCTGTTTTTATTTCATTTTATTTGATTTTTTCCGACGCGTTGGGATATCGGGTTTGTAAAGAAAAAGATGGTGGATTTTAAATATACGTATGTAGGATCTATCATAAAACGAGTCCCAATCTGTAGGGATGGACCAAGAATTTAGGAGTAACACTAGGCTTACTGGGCCCTGTCATCTTGACGTACGTCGAATTTCACGAGGAAAATCACAGAAACCGTGTAGTGATCCCTAAAAATATGATAAATTTTATATAAATATGTATCTCATAGTTTCCTTTATAAGTTAACAGTACATGTTGCTTTTTAAGTTGGGTTTTAAACAAAATGTGCGTAAACCTAGTGTCAAGAAATGATGATTCTCCTCTTATCAACGATAACCGCGTTATTCTGAAACAAAAGGTAATATTACTCGCTATACTTTTTAATACTCAACCCTCTAAGAACTTTCTAACAACTAACTCTGATACTCTAACAGCTTTCTGCCATTCCACGAGAATTGGCAATTCGCAACTCTCAGTCAACTCGCGGATTCTAACTCTAACTCGACCCGCTGAAAAGAATTGACATCCACGCATGTGCATTCATTCTCTTTCATTCTAATTTTTAGTCTCGCTCACTCGATTCATTTTGTTACGTTCATCTAAAATTCCTCAGTTAGTCATTGTTCCTAAATAGTCCTTCTACTTGATCCTCTTGCACGCTGTCACTTTCGTCCTTCCTCACACATTCGCCAGCATTATTCTAAGCTGTGCGTTCATTCTTTTGTCACTATGTCCTGAACACTCTTTGCATTCTTTTAAGGCTATATGCATTCCGTTCCTACTTGTATTTATTACGAGCTGAAGGGAAATTGAAAGTAAAGGAATATTACACCTAGCAAGTGCACTGACCCTACTTGCAGTGCTGTCTTTCTGTTTGAGTGTATGACTATACACTCTATGATCTTCAACTGTTCTTCAGTATCACTGTCTGACTCTATCACTGTCTTTGCTTCGTAGTTTGGTCCCTTTTATTCATTTACAAACACTGTGTACTCATACAATGGATCCCAAAAGTGTCACGTAGATTCCAAGAACTCGTTCGTCTTTCTAGCATTCATATGCCGATAATCCATCCTAAATATCGGCTTGATCTGGATCGATAGCCGTCCAATCCACTCGTCATTGATATCGATATTTATCCTGAATATTCTGGCTACAACAAATGTTTTTGTGTTATTTGTGTCGTGTGAGACTTGGGTTATGAGGGATCCTGGTGTAGAACACTGAAAATATCTGAATTTTGGATAATCTTTTTACAGGAAAGTATTTACTGGATCATGATAGAAACTTGGAGGTGTTATTAAGTAGCTATAAAAGTATAACAGAATTTTTGTATATTTTTTGTACATTTTACACGTGGAGCTATAACAGCGAATATGTAGCGCCTCGATAACGAGGTCTGAAATTGACGGGAGCTGTAGGTCCTCTCATATTTTGCTAAAACAGAAACACCAAAAATTTTCTTGCTCCCTATGAACGTAGTTTGTCGATAAACCTTCAAAAATGTCAAAACCTTGGAAATTGGTAAAATAAAGCCACGTTTAACGAAGAATCGATGTTTTCGCAAAAATTGTACATCTATGTATGTATAAAAAGGTTGTTTAAATTAGTTATTTGGTTTATTTTATAGGTTCTTCTACAAATACATATATTGTAGTATATGTACCCTAAATTTCAATTGATTTGGTAAGCTAGTTTTTGAGATATCTTTTACACCAATTTGAAAAAGGTGGTTTCGAGAAAAACGCGTTTGAGGTTTGCGAAAACGCCATGCACTCGCATACTTGCATATAATAAACATGCTATGGTGTTTTTATTATTTCGAGAATTACATTGTAAATTTGGAAATATGTTCTAGGAATATTGTACCATTGTTGAAAATAAAAACAAGAAGAAAATCGGTTTTTTTATTGTCTACATCTTATCTTGAAAGTCTAATCTGGAGAAATCTAATATTCAAATGAGATGAGTTGTAACTTTGGTCCAAATTGTTATTGAACGCAGGAATTCATATATAGAATGGTTATAACATTGACATAATTACTAACATGTAATATACATGTATAAAACTAAAGTGTTTGAAGTGATAACTATGTTCACAGTAAGATGGGAGTCTTAGGATTATATCAGTAAAATTAATGTAATAGTATTTACAATATAGTTATTATAAACACGTACTATTGTTAGATAATATAAATATTCCAGAGCATTTTTAATTAAAAAATAAAAAGTTTAAATATAATTTTGATTCATGTTTTGTTGATCGTAACAGTCTTCCATAGAGTACACTAGCATCACTATGATTCGTATTTTGTATTATAATAAATGTATTGCAAATACTGTATATATTGTTGAATTATTTTTTAATTTTAATGATATAATTTTCGAATGCTTATCGCTTTTTCTGTATTAAATACGAAGAGTTATATACTTACATAGTTTATGATATGTGCTTGAAATATATATATAGGATTAGTGAATTTTGTGTTTAATTTAATATTCAGGAATTATGTAAAATACGAAATTTTTTAATATTCGTAAAACATTTTTTCTTCGAAGAAGGCGTAGACTTTAAGATTTCATCATAGATTTCGTTTTATTACAATCATATAGTGAATTAAATTTGTTTTACACTTATGTAAATAATTGAACAGTTTACATAAATTAATTAATTATTTAAAAGTATTAAAAATAATTCTCGTTTCTCTTTGCTTTGAAAATTGACCATACCTTCTACATACTATCTTCTCCTTACGATTTCGATTAACCTTGATCACTATAACCGTTCTGTTTATCACATCCAAAAATACGTGGTACAGTGTAAAAACAATTAGGATGAGTTAGACGTGTCTGTGAGAGTGTTATTGCTATTATCATCTCCGTAACGGAAAATAATTTTCTGACACGGAGAAACAAAATTATCCTGTTGTAATTTACTGTTATAGTTTATGTTCTGTATATCTCGATCATGAAACGCTGGATAATATCAATTAATCATAACTAACCGATCTCCTATTAATAGAGGGTTACGAGTTTCGTAAACATGATATAAGATAAAAGAAACAGGTCTGAAACCAAATTAATTATACATGGAATAATTAATCATAGATTTAATCTTATACCTTGTTTACGGCACCTGTTCCCTTTAAATATAAAAATTAATTATGACTGGGAGACTAATTCCAGTAATTATGTGGAAAATCTTAAAAATTAAATTATAGAAGCATGTAGATCCTGTAAATTTTATGAACCATTTAAACGTCTCATCTATTCCTTTATGGTATAGCATAGTTCTTTAGATAGCACAACAATTTAATTATCAGATGGAAATTCAAATAATTCCTTGAAAATTCTTAAATATTAAATTACCGAAACGTGTAGCTTTTCCAAATTTTTTGAAATAGTTTACAATCAAATCTCTCGACTTTCCTTTATGGTACAGTGTAGTTCTATAATAGTTAAATGACACATCATATAATTACTTAAAAAATATTTTTTAAATTAAATTAATAAAACACGTGACTTCTCTAAATTTGCCAAAATAATTTATTAGCAAATCTCTCGACTTTCCTTCATGGTACAGTGTAATTCTATAATAATTAAATGACACATCAAATAATTACTTATAAAATTTTTTTAAATTAAATTAACAAAACACGTGACTTCTCTAGATATGCCAAAATAATTTATCAGCAAATCTCACGGCTTTCCTATAGTACAGTTTCCCTATAGTACACTTCGCTTCTTTGAATCGCATAATTTAATGATAAAATGGCGCTCTAAATAATCACCTAGAAAAAAGAAATATGAAAAATTCGCTGTACGAAACACATTGCTCCTCTAAACCTTGTGAAATATTTTTCAAGCAAATCCCTCGACTATTTTCTTATGGTCCAGTATAACTGCCTGAATCTTTCGTTTTAATTATAAAATGGCCCCCACAGCGTTCCTCTTACTTCGTAATCCCATAATCACCTGGTCTATTTTTCACCCATTGTTCTCGAAGATACCGTTACGAGTTCCGATATTGTTCGAGATACTGCCGTTCCGAGTTTGAAGGGACAAGAACGGACGAGGACGAAACGGAAATTGAATGCGTTGCTACGGCGGAAAAATAATGTCCCACTTTTAGGAGTTTGATCGGACGAAGCTCGTTTCGCGAAGGAATCGCGACGGCGTTCGACTGCGATTTCTCGAATCGTTCTGTAGGATCGACTTTCGCCGTGGTGGTTGGCGTGCTTGCGGACACACGCTGGCACCGGTTGTGGAAATTGAGAAAACTTTATTTGCCTCGGTGTAGTCATGGAAAACATCAAGACGCGGAAAATAGGAATTGCGCGAAACTCCTTACCGATGCTAGGGCAAACAAGGACGCGCCCCTTGTGGCCGGTCGTGAACTAAAACTTATTTCCTTCGCGAAGTGTCGAGAACTCGGTTTCTCGCCGGCGGTGGATAATAAAATACATTGTTGAAGAAAAGCCGTGGCTGACTCCCGGAGAAGTATGAACGAAAAACGCAAGAAAAAAGGCGAAGAAGGCTTTACTGTCGGGGAAGCAATAACATTAACCCCTCAGCAACTGCCATTCGTAAATCCAACGATTTAAAAACATGAGAAATTCGCTCTAAGAGGCATCGTCGTAAATCTTCCCAGCAACAAAGCAGATTTAATTCGTTATAAATTAGTGGAAACCTATTAAACGTCCTGAAAGTATATCACCTTACATGGCGGCAGAAATTTGTGATATACAGAAAATTGACGATTAAAATTAATCGATGGGAGGAAAAATGTTAGGGAAAATTTAAATGACAGTTAGAAATTGTTTAAAACTTAATAGATGTGTTGATTTTTCTCTGCCTTTTCCCAGTTTCCAGGCATTTTTTGAAGAAATTAAGTAAACACGTATGTATTGCTTCAAAGCGTTGCAGTTTTATTAAATCAACACTGTTTTTGATAAAATTTTATAAAATTATTTCTTAAATAGAATTAGTATTTCTTAAATAGAAACAAGATCACTCACTTTGATTATTTTTTAGTTTTTCTCATAATGGCGCAATATTAGGGGTGCTGATTGGTCCTATCTACCTCTTACATATATTTGCCATAGTAGTTAATGCAATTCGGTTTAATATCTTCTCCATCTCTGTTCTTTTTATCAACAACTATCATACGAATTTTCCTCTTATCTTTTCATATTTGTAACTCAGCTTGATAAAAATTCAAGTAAAATTAATCAATATTAGAAGTACTAATTGGTCCTAGTTACCCCTTACATATATTTGTCATAGCAGTTAATGCAATTCGGTTTATTAATACCTTTTCCATCTCTGTTCTTTTCATCAGCAACTATCATACGAATTTTCCTCTTATCTTTTCATATTTGTAACACAGCTTAATAAAAATTCAAATAAAATGTAAACCTACGTGACCCGTCTTAGAAAATCAGTATGGAAAAGGTTAAGTGTTAAGAAAAAAATTCATTTCTGCTTTTATTTCATTGCAAGTTGTTTCAAACATCGTGAGATTAAGGTATATTCTATACTATACCAACCTTAGTAGTCAAATAAGAAATATAAGAGGAATAGGACAGCGTAGAAGTTATTGTAACAATTTTAACATTACTACGGTTATTTATAAAAATTAAACGTTCATTAAGAAAATAGTCTGCACTAGCTTTGCTTAAAGTTTGATCACCTAGAGGATGATGATAGATTGCATAGAATATACCTTGAAAATAATGCAGTACTTTCTATTGCGTAGGGCAGTATGCATTTAGTATCACTGATAATTTCTCAGTAATTTAACACCAATTAAAATCACCGATAAGGGCCTGCACCAGCGCAAACGCAGGTGAAAAAGTAGTACGAGTCGGAGATTAGATCACGTGAAAAACTAATATGTAAATTTCTCGCCATTACATCTTTATAGACCATTCCAAGAATTGCACGTGTGTGTAAACGTTTGTTGTGTAGTATTTGCAGAGATTACAGTAGTCGAGTACCACAGACTGTATATATATATATTTTTTATTATTCTCTCATATATTTCACGTCTTAAGCTTGATAGTGTTTCAAGATTAGTATCTAATATTTATATGTATCGTGGGTCAAGGCACGCAATAAATGAAGAATAATAATTCCTGCTAAAATGCTGCATGCACTTTCATGGCGTCTGCTCGAATGGTGAAACCTGTACAGGTTATGTACAACGTAGAAACATCCGAACATAACAGGACACGATATAACATCCGAAGCGATATTAATTTTCCTATCCGACTGTACTTGAAACGTCGGGAGAAATACCTGCTGAATTTCTCAGTGAAACGCGTTTCCTTCTCTTCTTTCATAGCAGCCACGTTTCCTCTCGAGTCTTCGTCATCGTTCCTCGTCGAATCGAACATTTACTTAAATCATCTCGCGATCGTGTTGCCAGCACGTGTCTAATCTAAATATTTACACGAGCGAGACAGGCCGGCTAACATCGCGTTTGCCCTAACTTTTCGAAGGAGACTCCGATCCACGTTCGCTCGAACGTAGTTAAAATTATCACGAACATACGTGACGTCACCATCGATCGAAGCGTAGTAAGACGGCCGGACCACGTGTAACTGCGAGTTTCTCACGCAAGATCTACCGCGCACCTAGCGGCCGCTTGGCGAAGCTCGCGCTCGCATCTCGCGCAGCGGCACAGAAATCGATATAGATCAGCGGAGTTGATAAAATAGAAAAATATTATCTTGCTGAAATATACACTAGCCTTTCCTTTCACGCGGTATTTTCTCTCGCGAATCACAGTTACATGGTTCGCTTTAATATTCGCGTTTACACTCTTTTTTAAACATGTTTCATGCACCTTTGCACGGCTTCCTTTTTTACCACGTTTTATTCACATTTATGCGGAATTTTTAATACGCTTTGTTCGCTTCTACGTGCTTTCTTTAACACGTTTCATTCACGTTCGCGCGGATTTTTAATTCGGTTTATTCGTATTTACACGAATCCTTAACACGTTTTATTCGCAGTTGCATGATTTTTTTCGGAACATTTCATTCCCATTTATTTACATTCTTTTTCTCCTACAGTTTGCTTTCCTTTATTTAGCTTTTTCGCGTGTTTTACCGGCTTTTACACGATTCGCAAAAATGTCGCGAAAAAAAAAATGAAAAAATGTCCGAATATTTCAATATTTATATTCCATTCCTGGATAATATATCGTATAGTACATTTATGCTATCTTTTTAATCGACCTGAGTGTATCCAAAGAATGCTAACCTTTTCACACAGAACACATCCATCGTGTAGAAAGATTCACAAGCTTATACAATTGCGTGAATATAACTTTGAAAACGTGTCGCAGCTGCTTATACGTTCCTTGTCCGCCATTTTCACTTCTAACCTCGCCTTTCTTCGCGCCATTTTAATTACATCAGTCGAAATCGCGTACTACATCTTCCGGTGCGCTCATTTTCCTCATATATCATTGCAAACAACATTAATGAATGAATAAAGAGACACGCGATTGGCAAAGTTTTTTCATATCTCTGTCTAATTTGAATACGGGTCTAAAAGGCTTTTGCATAACGCCCATACGAGGCAGGTAGGAGGTTAGATGGATCAAGTAGTGGAAAAATATTCAGCTCCGGGGTTTTACAATTTTATCAGCGATAGGTCAACCCGTTGCTATAAACGAGAGGTCGGGAAGGGCGAGAAAGGCGTCCTACCTTGTGCGTTTAGGTATTGTTACCGGTATCTCGCTCAGGCAGTGGGCAGGCTTTGTGTTTCTGCCCTAGTTTCCGTGCAGACCAGACATACGGGTTCGGGAGTAAATTGCATGAGGGAAGCAAAGGGCTAACTTGCGATAAAACATTCACGCGTTTTCATTGTGTATACCGTATGCATGTGCATTTAGCAAGTGCGGGCGTAGCACGCGCGCGCGCGCGCGTCTGCAACTTGGGTTAAAAATATCCGTATCGCGCGGAGGCAGCTCGTTACATATGTCCAAATTTTCTGCTGGCTCGATCGTGCCGGTTTTATGACCTACGCGATCAGCATTCGCGTCGTTCTTTCGGGGATACTATTTGGGATACGATTTAGGGCCGTTGCTGTGTAAGTCGTGGAAATTGATTTCAATTTCAATCGGGGAAATATTCCTTTCCTTTGTTAGGAAAATACAACTTCACGTGACTCGAATGGTGCATTCTAGTCCACCCATATTGTCGAATTCTTATTTCGTTCGTTTATCAGAGTGTCGT
Organism: Eufriesea mexicana; assembly: GCF_001483705.2. NCBI lineage: Eukaryota > Metazoa > Arthropoda > Insecta > Hymenoptera > Apidae > Eufriesea > Eufriesea mexicana. The sequence goes on along the minus strand of NW_016908458.1, from coordinate 1,199,401 downwards.
TGCAGTGATATTGATCCTTTGCACTCGTGAGGCGCGCTTTGATCGTCGTTTAATCAAATTTTGAAGATCGATGGTAATTAATATATCAAATTTAAGATAATGCAATAGTGTACGAGGTATTGAAATTAAATAATTTTACGTGTTAATTATTGTGTGATTTTTGGCAGAAAATTTTTGAATTTATACTCTTCTATAGCGAAAAGATCATCAACTGTCAGGGGTTAAATTGATCACTTTGGAATAGCTTCTATTGGTTGAAATTCATTAGAATTTCTTTTTGATGAACAAACGAAATTTTAGTTAGGCAGGTCTAGATTTTACTTGAAATATTTAAATATTCTTCAATTTTTATTTTATTTATTTATTGCGCTACTATTGTACTCTTATCAAATGGTCAATTTATAGTGATTATTTGCCTCTAATATTTATGCTATAATTGATTATAATTTTTTTATCACGAACAGCAAAATGTTTACTATAAACTTCTAAATTTACTTACTTACTTACTATGTACTTACTACTTGCTTACTACTACTTTATTTACTACTTTACTTACTACTATTACTACTTACTATATACTACTAAATATTAGTAATATTACTTATTACTTACTACTTACTACTACTTTCTATTTACTTGCTTGTTAAATAAATAAACTTAGAATCTTCGTAGTTTATCGTTTTATTTCCGAGACAGAATAGTTTATGGCTCCATTAAAACTCCCCTAATCTAGAAAAAATCCCAATTGGCGCCCCATGAGTAACGTACACATCACAGTGTATAAATATCGAAAGCACTTTCGTTTTTCCTTCCACGAACAAATAAAATTCTGACTATAAAAATCTATATATACTGGTCTAGAATTTACTCTAACGCCTTGACTATAGCAGAGAGCAGTTTATGGCTGAGCTAAATCTCACCTTACCTACTGGAACCCCCAGCTAACGTCCCATAAGTAACAATCACAATCAAGTATGTAAATATCGAGGATACTAATCGTGAAAGGAACAGTTTTATAAAATCTATAATTAATAATTAATAATTATACTAATTTTATTATTTACATCTTCATCTACGAGTTATTTAAAACTCTCCACAATCAGCATTCTTTGTATCACCCACTGTGATTGTTACTGGAAACATCCTTTATCCCATAGTTCGAATATAACTATCATCAGCGAAGAAAGGATATCGAACCGTTGTGAAAATATTCGAGTAGCATCAGACTTGACTGAACAGACGAGGTCGCATACGAAAGTCGTTGCGTGAGTAGGTTGGAAGGCTGATGAAGTCCAGCGGCACAATAGCCAATTGGACGGTTTGAAAAGTTGCCTAAGGACTAAGGAATTAAACATGAGACAGCTAAGAGACGGTTCCAACTGCAAAAATTATTCCAACGATACATAAACGTGGCCACATAGCGACACTCGGCCACCGAAACTGCTTCGTTCTAACGTCTTTCCCCGGCGGCTTTTGAAAGTTCCCTCATTTATATCTAGACGGTGCGGAAAGCGTGCTCGGTTCAGTCGTTTTGGGTACTGAAGCCCCGGAGAAAATTTTCTTCAGTTGCATTCAGCTGGCATTAGCGTCGTGCGGGGTAGTAAAAGAGACAGTATTAGAAAGAAAGAAAGAAAGGAGGAAGGGAAGAAAGAGAGGAGCCGGTAAGAAAGGAAAGAAAAGAAAAACGAGAGGGCACGATGTGCCGCTTTTCTGTCTCTTTTGGCCTGGAAGGGAGGCAGAAGTTTGCAACTCCATTCGCGGAAAGGTCGCGAAGGAGGTAAGAAGGGGGCATAATTCCGGCAGGGAGAGTATGACGAGCCAGCCAAGTTGGCCACCTCTACGAGGTGCCCTCAAAGACTCTTCCGCTAATTTGATGATCCTCCAAAGGCCTGGGCTGCAATCTGCCGCTCGGCGTAGATTCTCTAGACATGGACCCTCACCGATCTCCTCGTCTTGTTCCGGTCTAGGGAGAAACGTCTCTGAGGAGGTTACCGTTAAGGTTCTTCACTTTTCCTTTCATTCTCCTCATCCACTTTTTCCTACATGCAGGTCAAATGACAGAGCGCGTTAAACTGCCCTCGCTTATGGCCACGTTTAAAGAGGTTCGTGCGCTGTGAGCACTTACAAAAGTAAACTCATCGAGATAAGTTGACTAGTTGAATCCCTGCCTCGTTCCGGGCATTAGTTCCTGATAATCTTAACCTCTAATTAGACCCCGATTTTTCTACACTTTTCGTTAGTTATATTCGATTGAAACTTTCCCCGCGTTTAAGCGCAATTAGCCTGCCAACTGGGTTCCCTGAGCCTACGTTCATCTAACTTTGGGCACGTCAGGCGACCACGGTTGGACCCCTAGTATTCGTGGATTCTAACGAGGTGTATTATCTGCGTGTATATGTACTTACATACGTTAGACACGTAAATTGAAAAGAACAAAATGGTGGAAAAGGATTGCGTATTATCGAAACGACGTTGCTTTAATGACAACTGTAATTTTGTTGAAATTGGAAATGGTGACTATTTGGATTAGGGTTTCTTGTTAACAATTTCGGGAAGGAAATCCAAACGATTAGGGTACAGGCAAGTAACCGTATTCAGTTGTACAGCAATTGGACGTATAAAGTTTAATGTAAGTGAAATGTATACACGTTATGCGAATATATAAAGAAAACGAGAGTACTTATCACGCCACTATGGATCACAATACGTAAGCGATCTCCACTGTTCTGGGTTGGAGAGTGAGAGCAACGAGAGACAGCAGGCCCTTTTTAATTCCCAAACTGACCCATTGATGCTTGCATAGTATTTTGAGGACCAAAGGTCAGTATTGACCTGCAACCTCTAACAGGCTTGCATCATCGTTGCATAGGCGTAACAATATTTCTCATCTTTTCTGGCTTATGGTCTTTGGTCCTTTATTTTATGGTCTATAGTCCCCTTTCCGCATTTTCCTCGTATTCCACAAAAATTTGTTTCATATTAGGATTTTCCAATGCTTGTTTTATTGATGAATAAATATGTTTATTCCTCTTCTGGATTGTTGGAACTAATGAGCTGTTGTCTTCTTTCTTTTCGTTCCCTAATTCGACAGGAACGTACATAGTTGCTGTTGTTTTGGTTCAGGTTGGAATAATCGTTGCTGCTACAAGGTTCAATTTATAAACATTATATATGGTCTTGCTTTTACATATTAATTTAATATAAATGTTCCTATGAAACTGCAAAAATTCGATATGGGGTCCTGTGTGTGGCCCTTGTTGAGAAGCACAGATTTAGATTAGGAGACTCATCTGGTCTGGAGGACAATATTTTGAAGAACTTTTTCGTAAACTTATAATATGATATAACACTCGCTTCAATCTTAGTTTCTCAGATATTTGCAAAAGGAGTTTGGTATAGTGCGGGCTACGATAAAATCAGCTCGTGAAATAAGGCAGGCGTCAAAATAGACATGTTTCCGCTGCCGGGACATGTGAAATGACAGAAATACTAGCAGATGAGGATCTTAGATCATAGCCAGGGCCGTACGAAGAAACGTTTTATCTAGGATCGAAGTATTCTATAATATTAATTTATCACATTAATATATGCAGGTGGGAAAAAGGTAGTGCAGTTACAGACATAGAAAGACATTCCAAATATTTCAAAGCAATTAAATTAGCATTCGCGTGTTTTGCATTCGTGAATAAAATACCAATTATTAATTAGAATACAAAATCGTGTGTACGCTACCATTAATTTATCGTTGGCACCCTCAAGCAGGATATCATGTACGGCCCTAAGTGCCGCAGCATCAATCGGTGTCGTCTCTCAAGAGTTTAGTTAACGAGCTTGCTATATCGTGGCCTGGACTATACTATTACACTGAAACGTTCTTTATATTTAAAAGAACAAAGACATGTAAGACTGTCATAAAATCTATAATATTTGTATATACTTGAAAATTTTGAATACAATTTCCATTCTCTCAATACAGATATCAACTGTTGAAAGAGAAAGGGCGATTCAAAAACCCTTTAAAGGACTACATTCTCTGAAAATCGTTCCAAATCTTGTTTCCCAAAATATATCTGGAAATCATCAAAATCGTTCAACCTGATTAACCCTTTGCACTCGAGAGGCGACCCCCAGTCGCCATTTAATCAGATTCTAAAGATCGATGTTAATTAATATATCAAATTTAAAGTTACTCAACTTCGTGGCAGAAAGTCCTTAAATTATTATTTTCCTGTAACGAAAAATTTGCTGAGTGCACAGAGTTAATACTAGGTATACGGGGCCCGCCATTTTGATCACATGTATATAAAATTTTATGAGAAAAATTACGGAAACTGCTTACATTTAAATAAAAATAATCCCCAAAAGTGTTATAAATTTTATATAATTATATATCTCATAGTTTCATTTATAAGTTAATAGTATATAATTATTTTACTTTTTAAGTTGCGTTTTGAACAAAATGTCGACACGTGGTTATAGATATACAAGAAATTTCCGTAAACCTAGTGTTAACCTTCAACTCTTAACATTCGTCAAATTGACTGCATATAAATGTTGCTGACTTATGTTCAATTATTTTGTTCATAACAAAATTAAGAAAAATCTTATTTCAGTTCAATCACCAATACAAAGTATACTTTTCATTCATAATTTATAAGGGTACAATAAAATCAACGAATAATAAAAACTACTATACTACTATACCTACTATACCCACTATACTACTATACTACTATACCTACTATACCCACTATACTACTATACTACTATACCTACTATACCTACTATACTACTATATACTACATCAAAAGGATGCATCACTATTCAAAGGTTAACAACCACGAAAACTTTCAATTTTACCCATAAACGTTATCCACGGAACGATCCATGACGATCGTATTAACTCCGTGCCCCTACACTCCAGGGAATGCATGATCGTTAAATTATGCTACCGTGTCGCGTACCCCGCTGATTTGGTTTCACGTAACCGAAGATGAAGAAAAGGATACGGTTCCGGTGGCGCTGTCTCGGCGCCCCCTCGTGGGAGCAATACAGTCTCATATATTGAATGTGTCTCGTACGAGCTGCTTAATTCCGCGAGCAATTCGTTCGGGTCTCGTACTATCGGGATTACGGAAGGTCTGATGAGTTTCTAGAGTAGGGACCGCAGTACAGGTCGGCGTAGCAGGATCCGGAACCTTGTAGGTTTCAACGAAGAAAGGGAGGAGAAGAGATAGGGCAAAGAGACAGTGGACACAGAGAACTGGAAGAGGAGCTGGGTCAGCGTCACCGGAGTGTATAATTGGCTTGATTGTCGGGTTCTAATCTGGTTCTCCTTCTGCCTTCCGTCAGAGAGGGACGTGTCCAGCCTGCCGCCGTTGGCGCACCGGGGTCCCGGAAAATGCGAGAAATGCGACCTGCTTTTCCAGATCCTTTCGTTATTTATAATGCCCTTTACCCCGTTTCGGGGTTAACCTCCGACATAACATTCCAGCTACCGCGGATTAAACGAATTTACCCTAACCACCCCTCTCTCGTGGGTCCAGCACTCATCGGCGCTCGTTGTCCGGACGAATATAAATTTTAGAAGGAAGGTGATAAAGATCGGGCCACGTTTCATTATCGGCTGTTTTAACTGGAAATCGAGCTGCAAATCCACGCTTCTCGCTTTAATTTCGCGAAGGCCGGCGCGGGGTTAAAAATGTATAAACGTTGGTCGGAAGAAGCGCGCGGACAAAGAGATATCCGACGTGCAACGCGGGATGAATTATAGTGATAAAACAACTGCGTGGATGTGCAACGTGTGGTTTTTATAAATATTTCGCGTGTTTCATCTGTGTCCGCGATGTTGGCTGCGCACCAACTGGGATACTCTGCGTCCTGGCTGGCTGCTGGGCGATCTCGTATCGGTGCATACTTGTAATTCCCGATCTTAAGGTAGGCAAATATAATATAAATGCAACTGGTCGGTCTGGTTGCTGGAATTTAAATTTCGTGGTGCCAGTGATATCTTCACGTTGTAAATTAATTTTAGTCATGCAACGATGGTGACAGGCCTGTTAGAGGTTGCATGTCAATAACTAATCGATTTAAATAATCTTGGATTTTCTTTTAACAAAGTCAACCCTTTGCACTAGATAATTTTTTCGTTACAGGAAAATAGTAATTCCAATACTTTCTGTCGTAAAGTAGATAATATTTCTAAAATGGTAAATAAGAAATCGTATGCAAATTAAGATGTAGAATTATTTTACTTCGATATTCCACGTATCGCTGGGTAATTGTGAATTTGGTATATTAATTAACATGCATCTTTGGAATTTGATTAAATGGCAACTGTGAGGCGAATATCGAGTGGAAAGGGTTAAAGTATCGTGACACAGAGGGGCGTGTTTAAAGCTCTGTTTTTAAATTCGTATAAGTGTATACATTTCACTTATACTAAACTTTATATATCTATTGCTGTACATTTGGATACGGTTATTTCCCTGCACCCTAAATGCTTTGATTTTCTTCTCGAAATCCCAACACTTTATTGTCACACCTTGTGGAGAGCCCTGGGTATATAATAGCCCGTTCTTCGAATTTTCAGTGAACAGCTAAACTGAATCTATACTACGTTCATATTTTAACAGGGATGACTTTGTAAAGAAAAATCGTACAATAATAATTGTGGGGTCAATATTAAGGACAAAGCTTGTACCTTTACAACCTCATATTTAATCCCTACTCACGTAATTTAACAGTAGAAAGCAAAGACAGTTCTTCACTTGGAAAATTGAAAAATTCAATTCCTGGTAGTTCCACTGAAATATTATTTTTGGGGTCCGAATTATCACGAATGGAACTACTGAGGAAGTGTCCAGTCTGAAGAAACTATATAAAAATTAATGGACAATTATTTATTTTATTTATCTTTTAGTGATTATATTTTGAATAAAGAATATATTAGTGACATGATAGTAAGTGAGAAAGTTAATATGGTGGAATTTGCACTGGATACAGTTCCATTTACACACACCAGTGGTACTGAACACACACAAGTAAAATGAAAAAGGATCACTGAAGTCTACAGTTTGGAGAAACTCCATATCTATACTACATTAATATTTGAACAGGGATGACTTTATAAAGAAAAATCGTACATTAATAATTGTGGGGTCAATATTAAGGACGAAGCTTGTACAACTTCTGATTTAATTCCTACTCACGTGATTTTATAGTAGAAAACAAAGACAGCCTTTCACTTGGAAAATTGAAAAATTCAAATCCTGGTAATTCCACTGAAATATTATTTTTGGGGTCCGAATTATCACGAATGGAACCACTGAAGAAGTGTCCAGTTTGGAGAAACTCTATAAAAGTTAATGGGCGATTATTTATTTTCGAATGTTTACATTTTGAATGAAGACTATAGTACCGATATGATAGTAACTGAGAAAGTCAATATGGTGGAATATGCACCGGATACAGTTCTATTTATACACACTAGTCTGAATAAACACAAGTAAAATGCTATCTGGTTCTTAGAGTTATAACAAATAGGATCGAAGTTCGACGAAGTAGTCCAGTTTATTCCAACCTAAGCCAAATCACTTGGCAACGAAAGATCGAATATTACTTTCTATGGGATTTCCGAAATCTCGAAATTTCTGAAAACTCGAGTGATCCCATTCGTGGTGATTTGGACCACGAGAAAATAAAAATAAAAGTAAAAAATTTAAGGAAATCGTCAACGTTTATACTTTGACAATTTTTTAAACGAAAAGTTCTCTTTGTTTTCTGCTATAAAAATATCTAAATGGAAATTAAATTTTGGGAGTATGAAAGGACAGACCTTAACCTTTATATCGGCCTCACAGATGTTATTGTTCGATTTTTGCTCACAAAGTTATTGCTATTCAAATATTAGCATAGTATAGATTCAAGTTTGCCCTTCACTGTGTATATCGGGAATATCGTGGAATTTTTGGGGTTCGAAGTGGAGTAATAAAGTGTCGTAGATGGATGTTGCACGAAGTGAGTGGGACACAGAGGTGTTATTTATATGGTGGTAACGTGGTTATGTCATTGCAAATAAATTTTTGTAACTTTGCATGCAGTAGAGTCGTATAATAGAACTTTTATGTAGCGACGTTTATATACTGTTTTCTGTTTATATTCGTAAGTACATGTCGAGATAGCTTCCTTTAAAATTCTGTCTGTCAATTTATGTAATTGTAAAAGGAATTTCGAGAAACTAATTTAAAATCATTCATAGCTAAACGAATAATTTTTCGCGACACGAGATTGAATTAAACACGGAAATAAATGTAAAATGGAATTTATTTGTTTACACAAGAAGGAAAAAAATTTCTCCAACGTGCGAAATTAATTCATATTTATTACAACGTTGCAGTGACAAAATCTGTGAAATAAATTTTCAAATTTCATCCCAGTCACGGTGTCGCTTTAAACCAGAGACTTGTACCAATATTTTTGGGTTGTAGAAATTGGAATACAGAAACACCGGTATGACGTCACACAGCTATATATATTTATTTATTATTTTTCGGCTTTCCCATATTTTACGATATTTAAATTTCTTTGGACAAAGAAAATACAATAAATATAGTAATAGAGGAAACAAACAATAGTAGGTATTGAGTTATAGTAACGAAGTCAGTTTAATAATTACTAGCACACAGTGAAAATAGAAACAAATAATTACCAAAAATTTCCAAAATTATTGTTCTACTAATTTTTATTTATTCGATTTGACTTTATGATATTTTCAAACTAACGAGTCGAGCATCATTTTTACGGTACTAATCAAATAATTTATGCAATAAATCTTGTATTATTTCATATACACTGATAAAACATTATAAATCTTAATCCACCATTTCCACACTAATAAAAGTCCAAAAATATATATAAATTCCCTGGTCAAAGAAAATACAATAGATATAGTAATACAGGAAACATACAATAGTAGGTATTGGGTTATAGTAATGAAATCGGTATAATGATTACTGGCATAGTGCAAATAGAAACAAATAATTACCAAAAATTTCCAAAATTATTGTCTTACTAATTTTTATTTATTCGATTTGACTTTGTGATATTTTCAAAGTAATCGAGTATCATTTTTAAGATACTAGTGAAATAATTAATGCAATAAATTTTATATACACCGATAAAACATTATAAATTTTTATCCACCATCTCCACACTAATAAAAGTCCAAAAATATCAGTAATTATTTCAATTTAAACGATATATGCGCCGTCCGTTGCATAAATCGATTAATTCCACTTTAAAAAAAATCTTAAATATAAAAATGTATGACTATACCAAGTGCTTTGATACTTAAATTTCAGATTTTTCAAAAAGCGGAGTTAATCGATTCGTTGAGTGAACGGCTCATGTCTCAACAACTTTATTGTCACCATGTATTCCAATCTAAACCGTTCTCCGCCACGTCTGACCCAAAACAGCTTCATACTACTTCTTTCCTAATCCCTACGCAAGAGACATTCACGAGACCTCGTAAACTCTTCGTGTCCCACTGCAAACGGTATCAATAATTCGGGGAAATAAAATCGCAGCGTCCATTAAGCACTCTTTAACCTCTCTCGAAACGCAAAACTGAAAATTGCAAAATCGATGCCGGGCGCACACACGTGTACCGTGCAAATATCCTGCTAAATTCACCGCAGCGAACCGCGTCAAAAATTGATAGGGCACACGTGTGACGTGGTTAAATATCGATTCCGGTTTAAACCGTTTAATTATTATTCAACGAAGACGATCCCGGTATCGCCGTGTACATTTACCATGGGAACCCGAGGAAAAGACCTGTCCTGACTTCTCGATACCACGGGGAAAACGTGGAATAGGGTAGCCGAGGAGCAGTCATCCGGTCTACGCCGTGAAAGCACGAACGGGGAAGTTGGATCGAAGACAACGGACCGATATCGACCAGGAAGATAAATAGCGGGAAGGCAATGGTCGCTTGTTTTCATTGACCAAGTACGTACACTTTGCGGTGCACTTAGGCGAGAACGGGGAAAGTGGCGAAGAGGGAAGAAGTTGAAGAAGGGACGCGACGCCCGTGGGAGAGGAGATATTTTCAAAGACGACTCGGAAATTGCCTGTCCAATTGAATCGCAAACAATATGAAAATTTGTTCGAGAGTTTTGATTATACAAAGGAGGCTACGGAGGACGGGGCGGCGAAGGGCGAAGGGGCGGAAGAGAAGAAAGCGGACACATTCGGGGAGAGCGGAGCCAGAGAGGGATATTCTTAGTGGCGCTCGGAAACAATGGGCCACCATCAGACTTGCAAAGCGGATCGCGTTTTTACTTTCAAATTAAATTATTTTCCCCGTTTCGTGTACGATTAATGCTCTTCAGCCGGTGGGCACATTTAATCGACGATCTCCGTCCTCGATATTTGTTTACGTGCCTCCCGTATTTTTTCCTCGTCGTTTCGACTTTTAACGACGTGTCCTCTATAGTACAGGCGAAACGCGCATACGTATGATCTTGGATCCTTTGCGAGAGGCTTTTAGAAGAGGGACGACCCGCCATTTTGAATACGATTTATTCCGTTTGTATTGCTCTCCAGGATGCAGCTCCGAAGACTGCTGAGATTGTTTATTTAGCCAATGATATTGGACTACTAGTTGCCGAGGCAAATGTTTATTGTAGCAATGTGAGGTTAATTAGGTGTAATAAGGATATTAAGAAATGTTTGGTAGAAGAAAGCAGAAAATTGTATCAAATATTTCAAAAGTAAATTGAAGGTGGACCAAAATTTGGATGCAACCTATTTTAGTATGTTGGGAGTATAGTACTTGATACAATAGGTATATTGTACTTAAAAGTATAGTAGTAAATATAAGTATTGGGTTGGCAACTAAATGATTGCGGATTTTAAATAAGAAGGAAAATTCAAAATTTTTGCTTACTAAATTAACCCTTTGCGCTCGATTTTTTTGCTAAAGAAGGGTACGAGTTGAAAAATTTTCTGTTATAAGATATATAATATTTCTGCTAATAATATTTGTTGAGCAGTAAATAAGAAATCTTATAATAATTAACACGTAGAATTATTTAATTTCGATATCTCGCACAATGTTACATTATTTTAAATTTGATATATTAATTAATATCGAGCTTCGAAGTTTTATCAAATGGCGACTGAAGGGCGCCTCTCGAGTGCAAAACGTTAAACACAGAAGTCCAAATAGCAAGAAAACAATATAGGTTAGGTGCTCTGAACACGTTGACAAAACAAAAGAACGTGCAAAAGCTATTTATTGACAAAATCCGCAATCACTTAGTTGCCAACCCAATATATAGAGTTTACGTCTGCTCTTTGAAATAAAGTATTAATAAGATTGGAAAATAATTTGACAGTATTCACATTTATTACATACTTGCGCTAAAATAAATGTCTAAAGCACAATATGTAATATCGATAAAGTGCACTGTTAATTAGAAAATAGGAAGTTTTGTTTAGAAATAGAAGCTTGAGATAATTTTCCATTGAACACACTAGCGCCACCATGGTCCATATCTCCGATAAATGTAATATTACACACTGGTATAATCTTGAGATTTCCTTTTCAGTAAATACACTGTATTGTTTCATAAATTTATCAGTCCAAGTAGGTAAGCCCTCGAATTCCATCTATAAATTATTAATAAAATTAAAAAAGCTTTCATCCAGCCATTAACCCTCTTTCTTCAGCAAGATAAATTAAACATTTAAGCAGTTGTTTCTGACAGTACAATTAATTAATTAACTATCACCTACGATTTTACCTTCAGAACATCACCATGAGTTATTTCGTATTTAAAACTACGAGTTAATAAGTTAGCCAAATAAATCTATTGAGTGCTTGGAAATTGTAAAAGTTATAAAAATATTAAATACTAAATTCAACATGTAAAATATATATTTTATTATTCTATATATAAATAATACTTAGATCTAGAATATCTAAACTGTTTAACCCGGGAAATCACCAAATATCCTGGATGGTGTCGCGAATTTTAGGTTAGGTTGCTATTCTAAGCAAGTGTTAGCCTGTAATTTATCCAGCTAAATATCCAGTCGCGATTGAACTCCAAATAAACCGTGTAAAACAGAATTAAATATCATCTCAACGTATCGAACAACAACTCTAAAATATCCGAACAATTAAACCTAGGAAAACAGTCAAATCCTCGATGGTATCGCGAATTTTAGGTTAGGTTGCTATTCTAAACAAGAGTCAACTCGTCATTTATCCGGCAGGATTTCCAGTCGCTATTGCACAGCAATTAAAACGTGGAAAACAAATTCAAATAACATCGGAACATATCGAATAACAACTCTAAAATATCCGAACAATTAAACCTAGGAAAACAACGAGTATCCTCGACGGTATCGGGAATTTTAGGTTAGGTTGCTATTCTAAACAAGAGTGAGCCGGTAATTTATCCAGCAGAATTTGCTGTCGCGAGAGGAAAGTAATCGGTGGCGATTAATAAATAGAAACAAACTCATGTGCAGCGTGTATGGAGATATGGTTAAATTACCGTGCGGTTTGTACTTAATAAATCGTAATAAATCTCGCGGTCGTGTTCAATTGCATCGCGAACAGCGCGGCCGGCAAGCGTATTATTTACATTCATATACGAACACGGCGTAATTATACTAGAAATGATAATACGCGGCATTGTAAATTTCGCCAGGACGAGAGCGTTAATCGAAGCATCACGCACACACGCCGCGCCGATTATCGTGCCGCTTACCAATTTGCATCTGCATGGAAGTTACTTTGATTGCAGATTCATTCCGCTTAAACATGCGGCAAACCGGCGGCCGTAAAATAACATTCATCCGCGGGAAGTAGCACGCGACAACGCAGCAGCTGTAAAATCGATGCGACGTACACGGTTAAAAGACAAGGGCTGGCTGGGAGATCTTGGTTGCATTAGCAATACAATTTGCGGATGTAACGCTTCAGGACGTCCGTATCTGCGGTTACGATACCCGCCGCGGCGCGGCGCGACAGTAGCGCCGACTGTGAAAGGGCTCTTGAAGCGACACCTATCCGTTACGAGCGCGAATGGGAAACTGGGTCGCGTGTATTTCGAGAATTGTTCCTTATCTCTCACGGCGCGTAACCACGAATTCGTTTCCCCATGAATTTCAATCGGGCCGAGACCACGTCGCCGCTGCCATGCCGACGCCCATTCATGCAACTGTTACGGCCATCGTCGCAGTTGACTTTAAATTCCAACTGTTCGTCAACGGTCGACTAAGCGGTAACGTGCTGCCTTTGTCACGCAGATCAGCACGGAAATGAGTAACGTCAGAAAGAAACGGCGTGCCACGTTGTTGATTTTTCTACTTTTCAGATAGGGAACCCGGGACCAGGCAAATCAGTGGCGGTATCTTCCTGCGAATTGAGCGTTTTAGGGTAGGTAGGAGGAGGAGCACTCGTCGTATAGATAACCTCGATCAGCCTCGTTTTATTATGCTAACAGGCTGCGGTTATTGGGACTCGTGTGTAGGTTAGGTAAGCCGAGTTGCGAAGTTTTTGATACTTGCGCGGTATTATATATTTTCCTGAACTTTCGGGAGGGCTTATAGTAGCTGATTTATATCGATTTTCTATTGTGTTATATCCTGATTCGGTTTTTCTTATTTTGTATGCTTATTTTCGATGCTTGTATTTTAATTAAGTGGCAGGATTTATTAGCAAAGCAATTAGTTATTATGTATGAACGTATTATATTCTTTAGCGGAAGTATAATTTATTGTGCTCGAGAAGTGCTTGAGGATATTTAAAGATTGTTAGTATCATCAGGACTAATTGGATAATACGTATTGCAAGATTAATTGAAGTTGCATTACGAGTGATATAATAATTTTGAAAGTAATTACGAATGTACTATGATATTAATATTAATTTCGATATTAATTAAGATTACTTACAGTTAGATATAATTTTTAGGTTATTAAGAAAATGGTTTAGTAATGTCATTTACATTTATAGGTAAATAAATGAGGAAATATTTATTATTTTGCATAATTACCAAAATTTATTTCGGTAATTTTTAACTTCCCTTAAACGATATTTTATTTAGTATTTCGTGTCCCTTAATGCAAGTTATATCAACTCATTAAAAAGACGCTTCTTAGATAAGGAATATACTAGACAAATTTACACGTGTTTACATGCAAATCATATTCAGCTTATCAAAATATACTTGGACATTTAAATTTATGGGCATTTCCTTTACAAGAGACGAAGTGACTAGCGAAATTCTTAATTCAACGAGATAACTTTAAATTTTATACTAACTACTAGTTGCAAAATTCAGAGATAAGGTGATTTAAATTAAATTTCGATTTATTAATAGCACTATTCTTTGTTACAGTTTTTATCGAAAATTTAAATATCACAAAATTTTTATTTCATTTCGACATTTTTTATTTTATAGGTATTCTTGAAATATTTTATACTTTTGACATAGGGACGAAGTGACTACAAAATTCTTAACTCAACGGGTTAACTATGAATTTTATACTAGCTACTAGTTGCAAAATTCAAAGATAAGGTGATTTAAATTATATTTCGATTTATTAATGGTACTATTCTTTGTTACAATTTTTATCAAAAATTTGAATATCACAAAATTTTTATTTTATAGGTATTCTCGAAATATTTTATACTTTTGACACAGAGACGAAGTGACTAGCAAAATTCTTAATTCAACGAGTTAACTTTGAATTTTATAGTAACTACTAGTTGCAAAATTCAAAGATAAGGTGATTTAAATTAAATTTCGATTTATTAATGGTACTATTCTTTGTTACAATTTTTATCGAAAATTTAAATATTACAAAATTTTTATTTTATAGGTATTCTTGAAATATTTCGTGCTTTTGACATAGAGACGAAGTGACTAGCAAAATTCTCAACTCAACGAGTTAACTTTGAATTTTATAGTAACTACTAATTGCAAAATTCAAAGATAAGGTGATTTAAATTAAATTTCGATTTATTAATGGTACTATTCTTTGTTTCAATTTTTATCGAAAATTTAAATATTACAAAATTTTTATTTTATAGGTATTCTTGAAATATTTTATACTTTTGACACAGAGACGAAGTGACTAGCAAAATTCTTAATTCAACGAGTTAACTTTGAATTTTATAGTAACTACTAGTTGCAAAATTCAAAGATAAGGTGATTTAAATTAAATTTCGATTTATTAATGGTACTATTCTTTATTACAATTTTTATCGAAAATTTAAATATCACAAAATTTTTATTTCATTCCGTCATTTTTATTTAATATGTATTCTTGAAGTATTTTATACTTTTGACATAATATCGATACTAACCGGTGTGTATTTGATCTCATTTCTCTCGGTAATATATATCAGGGAAATATTGCCACCCCAAATATGTTAATATAGTTTTGGACTATGTGTTAATTACGGACCACCCGCCACCTGGTTAACACCGATAGCCACTGGGAATATTAATAGGCTTCTCAACTTCTAAGAGCACATATATCTCGAGCAATGTAACTATTTCGATAGTTAATTGCCCACTCGTAACCTATATACATATTCCGACTGAAAAATGAAATAAAATGTAAAATAAACGCGAGTAGCATGGTTTATATAGATTTTAAAAGTTTCACTGGAAGTCCGACTGAAATCGTTAATTAATTAAAACCGTCGATCATGTTCTACATCTAAAATTTCCCAGAAACTTAAATTCAATCGCGATGGAAATAATTATCTCGTGGAGGAATCGTGCTAGAAAATTTTCGCTTGTCATGCCATATGGATCCATCTTGCACTTGATCCAAGTGTTTCAGATTAAACAGATGTATCAGTTCCGAGAAAGACTTCGAACGTAGCAGAGGAACGAAATTAGTTCAAGGTACTTGGATAACTGTTTTCAATAGGCAAATTTCGGTCGCAAATTTATTACTTTTATCGATATGCAATCTATCTGGCATCTTTAAATGGAACGCCAAAAAATTCTAAAGCTACGCAGCAACGGAGGAATCCATAATTCTTGTTCCACCGATAAGGTTTCAGATGCTGGTAGTCAGTCCTGAACGTTTTGTCTGATTTATTCTTCCTGTTTGTTCCTTCAGCTTGTTGAGATGTAATTGTACATACCTTTATCGATGTATGTACAACTTGCACGAAAGTTTCTAAACAATGGTACTAAATTAATGTACGTAGAAATAAAATTAATATACATAACAGAATTGACAGAATATATACATAGTACAGAATGTATACGCAATATATATACATAATAGAATTAATATACATAAATGAAATTATTTCTGCAATTATCTCTGTTCTTGTGGAATTGTTAGGAGAACCTTCGTTAAGATCTATTTCCTTAAAATTATTTTAGTCATCAAGGCAAGTTACACAGTAGTTAAGTTAGTTCCTCTGCTGTCAGTGGATACTACTTCTGTCAATAACATCATCCCTCGTTCAAGTTGTTCAGGTATAAATACTTCATCATTTTTGTTAATACATCCAGATTTAGAAATTCATAAGAAATTTGTAAACTGAAAGAAGCTTGTAAAAAGTTTAATAGATCACTACACTATATATTTATAACTATAATTATACTCGATAAATAATACTAAAATTACCAATTTATAAAGGGTATTTAAATATAATGTGCATAATAATATTAGCTAAAAAATAATTAGATGTATATATACAATCATATTATAATATATTGCCTATCTCAATAAAAATTAAGATTAAGAACATACTTTCAATAATTATTGAAGAAAATTATATTTAATTATTTCTCTAACTTTTATTGGTATTTCCTTTAAAACTTTTACTGCCACACATTTTATATGGTACATTCAGGGGGTCATGATAAAATTTCCATTATTCTTACTGTATAATGACAAATTATCAAACAATATGGCAAAAAGAAGAAGAAATTATTAATGCAAATTATTAATGTCTTCTATCCAAAGTTCTCTATTTATTTACGTTGTTCGAATTTTCAAAGAATAGTTAAAATAAAACAAATATAATTTTAAAAAACTAATATCACCGAACACTGAAGATTATCATGGTCTCATTGGAGAGGCAAGCATTGGTCATTGATGAACAACATGGCAGTCAACGTGTTAAAGAATATATATAATAATATATATAACAATAAGAAGGAATTTATTTAATTTTCTATTTTAATATAAAATTGAAAGATATATATATCGTCGAGGTATTATACTATTAACAGTGTTCTGGCCACATCCTAACTTCTGTCATGAAAGAGCAGACATGAATCCAGATTAAAGATTTAATTCTGTTTCACTAGGGAACAGGATTGATGGACACATCTGTTGGATTATTTTTGAGATCTCTGACCAATCATCAATCTTTCACAGTGTTTTCAGTGTATTCCTCTTTAAGAGGTATGTTGCGACAACTGTTTTCATAGTAGAGGTCAGAAGTAATCTCGAATTGGGTTCTTCCATCTTGTATATTTTTCTATTTTTCTTCTTAACTTTAGTTTCACAGAACATCTTATACTACTTAAGAATAATCGAAAGAATTTGTTTCTTTAACAACTCTAAAGTAGTGAACTACTTTCTTTCGTCAGGATGTATACAGTGCACATCTGCAAACAGTAAACTTTATTTTACTGTCAATGATAACAGGAGAATTAGGGTGCTTGTGAATTCGCCAAGTCAGAAATTAAAGTTAGAAAAGATTTTTGGAAATTACGTTTTTGATACAAACTCCTTTTAGGATAAGTGTACTATATACAAATTGCTTAGAAAATAATTTATAAGAAAATCACAGATTTGATTGCAGTGCAATTCGACGTTGCAAATTTCTTTAATACTATCCACAAATTAATTACACCTATTCTCATTTAATAAAAGTTTACAGATTACACTGGTTAGGCAAATTTCCAGATAACACAATATTCCAATACCTCTTTTATCCACTGTATATTATGATTCATTGTTACGAGGGGGATATTCTCTCTCAGTTATTATTATAATTATATATACACAAGGTTAGGAAATACACGATCATCGTTAAAACTACCTGTGAAGATGATAGTTGCAATTTAGGGTACTCCATTAACAGACTATTCGGAATAAAACAACCAACTGACTAATTAACTCTTGTATTGAAAATCAACTAATTATGTTGTCGAAATCCATCTAACCCTTGGCTCTTCCTATCTTACAAATATAACATTTTGTATGTAAATAGAAGGGGAATAACAGACTTGCTAGAGAATGTTATCGTTTTGTTCAAACACTCTTCTTTCACGCCTTAAAAATACTTCCCTCGCTAGTCAATTCCAAATATTCTTCACATTTTTTCAGAACTATACCAATTTTATTACATTCCTATAGTAAACATTCTCATACTATCTGTCAATAGACTGTCTATTGACATCCTAAGACGTGTCACGTAGATTAGTTCTTCATTTTTACGCGTTTTCCATTCTTTTCTCTTGTTATCCTTGGTTGACAGTCTATTGACAGGTAGTACTACAACCAAGAATAATAAGAGAAAGAAATGGAAAAGAATAGACAGTCTTTTGACAGATAGTACTATAAGCATGGATAACAAGAGAAAAAAATGAAAAACGCATAAAAATGAAGAACTATTCTACGTGACACCTCTTAGGATGTCAATATGTAGAAACGTAAATCTACGTGACCCGTTTTTGGACGTCTAAATGGAAAAAGATAGATCTACGTAATCCGTACGCAAAATGTTGATGTATGGAGCTATTGTGCATAGTATTATACATAAAAGGCACAGAAATTATGCTTACGTGCGTAATGTAACTAGTCTCGACAGTGTCTAAGAGCTGCTAAGTCGATCCACGCATGCAGCAGAGCCCTGTATTAGACAGGGGATTCACTATTGGCAAGTCTGGAATTTATATTTATAGCGGAGGGTGCATCGGTGAACTTGATTCCATCAGGTAGCGAGTGTAGCGTCCTGCCGTATCGAATCCCTTCGACGCCCTAGAACGCTTATCACGCTCAAAATTAATATTGCGTGACTAGTTGTGATAATAAGGATCCAGAGTGTATGGTCAAAAGAGAGTGTTTATTTATAGAAAAGTATAGAATAGTTATAATGGAGACGTCGAACGGAGTACCGTTTCGAACACGCGTTTATACGTGTAAGTAAGATGTTTCAAGGATCGGTGTCGAAGACGAACCGATTTCTCGAATTTGATCTATGTCGTGTCTCGTCGTGTCCTGTCCGGTGTTTTCTCCAGTTTAGTTCTAATTGGGCAAAATAAACGTTGGTGATGGAAAAGTAAGGAGTTTTAATTGGACAGAGGGTGTGACGGAAGGATCTTTGGCTAAGGAGCAGGAAACTGTCAAGGAGCCGATTTTTGATGGTCAATGACGCGATTTATAAGCGGTGTCCATCAGTCGTTTGTTGGGTCTGTCACACGTGGGTCCCATCTGTCGAGTCTGGTACTTGTAAAATTCCTAAACTTTGATTTACCTTTATAAACTTAATCCGCTGGAACGGCGGTGAGGCACATCTAACCTCCGGAATTGCAGTCGCGGTATGAAATATAAAATAAACCGTTAGGTCCGTTAAAGTATAAGCATCAGAGTAAAAATCATATTATAAACACGTTCTCCGAGACGGAACAGCGAGGGTGTAAACTGTGACAGCTGAAACACCCCGAAAAAGGAAGCAAAAGAAGGAGAAAAGAGAAAACCGTAACGAAGACCCTGTAAAACATCGAAATCCTTGGAAGACCATGAAGTGAGCGATCGTGCAGACCGATACCGGCTCGCGTGCATCTGTAACCGCGCACGGCGTCGAAATACGCCTGATCGCGCATACGAAACGCCTGTCGGGCGCGTAAACAGGCCAGGAAAAGCCTGCACGCGGGCTACAGGGGTCCGCGAGGGGTCGGGGGCAGAGGAGGAGAGGAGGAAAGCGGCATAATGCGCGCGGTATACCACGCCACTTCCGAATTACTCCGGCAAAATCTCCCCGCGTATTTGCATTCCCCCGCGGCGAACGCAGACAGAAATTAATTGCGTACTTGCGCGGGCAACAATGAAGCGCCATTCCCGTGTACGGCCAACTCACCCTCGCCCCCGGTCGCTCCGGAAATCAAAGACACTTTTGGTCGACCGGCCGCCCCCGGCGCCCAGACCCCCGAGTGCCACGGCCGCGCCGTTCAAATTTCGTTTCCACCGGTTTATTTAACGTCTCCCTGCCCGCGGAAAGACGCGGCGATTTATCGCGTTAAAAACGAATCAACCGCGCCGTCGACTTTCCTCTCTATACTCTCCGTGCTCTATGGCCGACTCGTTGTCCGGGACCAGCCAATAACGCGAGAGATCGTTCGCAATGCGCGTTTCAATTTTCCGAAATACACGCCGAGCTATGAAATTCTATTACGCGCGACTCGAATCACGGGCCGGGGAATAGGGTGCGCGGCGCGCGGACAGTGGCGCCACCGCCGCGCGCGGGAAATTCAAATCAATCGCTGGCGTTATCGCGCAACTGGCTTGAATAATCTCGCGATTACGAATATCTTCCGGCTGTTCTCGCTAATTATATTTTTATTCCTCGTTTATCTGACGTGCCCGCTAACTGTTTTTCGATCGTTGCCGAGACCGGTGTGTTATTACTCGTCGTAATGCCGTAAGTTTATCGCGGAGCAGGATTATTTCGAATGTTTCTCGTTCGTTCGACGCCCGATTCGGGCAAAATGGATTATCGCGGGCAGGCGCATTTAAAGGGAAACGATCATAATTTTCTGGCCGCGCGATTGCCTTCGCGTTCGACTCTATTTTTGAACAATCGAGTCGATTAAAATTACATCGGCACGCGGCCCGGGGATTTCCACGATAATGCCCGGGCGAAAATAAAATCTCCAAGTTGCAGCGCGTTTAAACTGTTAGCTTCGATTTGACAATGAGCTTCCGTGTTATTTAAATTCCGCCTGTAGCCGATTGAAAATCACGGTCATTGTAATTACCATTGGAGGCACGCCGGGCCGACCGGGCTGATTTATGGAATCATGAAATTTAGCCCCCATTGTCGTACAAATTCGCGGCGCAGCGGCGAGGAAGTTCAGCCGGTGGATTAATGATGCAGCGTTTATTTAGCGAAGCGGTGATAGTGGCTGGGAATTCGTACACAAAGGAAACGCGCATTGGACCTTTTAGGCCGGGAGGAATTGCCGTGTGCGAAGTCGTGCCGGAAGTAGGCGATATCAACTACCGGTGACACCCTTCTCGCGACCCCTGCACGGTGTCACACTCCGCCGTTAGGTTTATGGCTAGCTTTTTGTTCGACGCCATTAGCGGCCCGCTGCCCGTTGCTTTTCCGTGCGACAACAACGGCCATCGCGTCATGTACGACATAGATTTTACCATTAGCGTGTACAGGCGCGGCGTGGAGCCTCGAACCTCCATCGGGCTCCATCGAGCTGCGGTTGCAAAAGTTTACGAAGCGCTAATGGCGGAAAAAGCCGCGTTTCTTTTACGTACAGCCTCGTTTTAAAGTAGAACGATTAATCTTCTTCTTGTATTGCCACCAGGTGCCGCTGTGACCGTTGCTTTTTATTTATACCGGCTTCTTATTTTCATACCGACTCTTCGAGAAACACCTTCCGCCATTTTTCCACGTTATGGTTGGTGCTCGATGGGAGGAGGAAAAATCCATAATTAGCATTATACAGTCATGTCCTTTCACGAAGAATCGATTTTTTGGTGCGGATGAGTATTCGATACTGTGAGTGGAGTTCTTCGCGAAGCATTAGAACAGGGAAATGATTTAGGGGGTACGTTCATGGTTGTTTATGCGAGTTTGCTGTTTAATAATTTTATATTTTGTTGGAAATTAGCTACGTACATGCAACGATGACGACAGGCCTGTTAGAGGTTGCAGACCAATACCGACCTTTGAAAATCAAGGGGTCGGTTTTGGGGGTTTAAATGGGCCTGCTGTCTCTCGCAGCTCTTCACTCTCAGATCAGGAACAGTACAGGTACCTTGTATATTGTGGCCCACAGTGGCATTAGAAAAGACTCTCGTGTTTTGTTCGTATATTCCATAAAGTGTATAAATTTCACCTGGTACCTTGTATATTGTGGCCCACAGTGGCATTAGAAAAGACTCTCGTGTTTTGTTCGTATATTGCATAAAGTGTATAAATTTCACCTATATTAAACCTTTATAAATACATTTGCTGTATAACTGAATACGGTTACTTCCCTGCACGCTAATCATTTGGATTTCCTTCACGAAATTCCCAACATATTTGTAGGATTTTTAGCGAGATTAATCCTATGCAGACCGAGATCCGCGCTTTTAATAAACAACAACTCCCCTTTAATAATAAGACAGGTTTATTTAATTAATTGTGATTAATATTAATTAATAATGAATTAATATTACACTAAGTTCCTTTCAACTAGCGGAAGTATCATGATATCGTTGAATTATTTTCTAATTCTGCTGATATAAACCTGTTACTCCTTGCATACTATAGTCATATCTTGTTAAAAGACAGTTTAATCGTTATATTTCACTCGTTAAACGTAGTAAATATAAGTGTTCGAATATTTTCGCACCTGAGTGTACGCGTTTGCTCTAAAAATATGGCTTCAATTTAGTAGCAATATCTAAATTCACATTTATATATGTATACATCAGAAACATTCATATATATGTTATTATATTGTAGGATTTCTTGATAGATAAATCCTATGCAGACCGAGATCTGCGCGTTTAATAAACAACAACTCCCCTTTAATAATAAGACAGGTTTATTTAGTTAATTGTGATTAATATTAATTAATAATGAATTAATATTACACTAAGTTCCTTTCAACTAGCGGAAGTATCATGATATCGTTGAATTATTTTCTAATTCTGCTGATATAAACCTGTTACTCCTTGCATACTATAGTCATATCTTGTTAAAAGACAGTTTAATCGTTATATTTCACTCGTTAAACGTAGTAAATATAAGTGTTCGAATATTTTCGCACCTGAGTGTACGCGTTTGCTCTAAAAATATGGCTTCAATTTAGTAGCAATATCTAAATTCACATTTATATATGTATACATCAGAAACATTCATATATATGTTATTATATTGCAGGATTTCTTGCTAGATTAATCCTATGCAGACAGATATCTGCGCGTTTAATGAACAGCAACTCTTTTAGTAATAAAACAGGTTTATTTAATTAACATATTACACTAACAAGGAAAGTGCAAGTCCTTCGATTTAAGTTAAGATTTAATTGAAACTTTGTAGGTTTGTAGATTTGTAGAGTGGAAAAAGCTAAAACTAAAACTGAAACTGACCTTTCGCAAATTTTGCGGGTGCTTATATAATGTCAGTTTTTGGAGTGGTGAAGATGACCATTGGCCTTTAGTGAAAGTAGGTGTACATCGTCACTAGGTCGATCTTAGTTGGTGACGATTAGTGACGGACGGTTCTTTGAGGAAGGTTGTGTCTAGCTTCAAAGTGTTAAGTGGACTGTATTTTAGGAGAACTGTCTTCGTGACTGTTCAGTTGGTGGTTTTATAAGTTTCCTCTGTCTACTGATTGGTTGCGAATAATATTGGGAGTGTGTGCTAGCTCCAGCGTCTTTCGGTGGTGGTGGTTGTTTAAACAATCTGGGTTCCTATGCTTGTCGTCTTAAGGCTGATATATTGTTGCTTGTTACGGTTTGCCCAAGTGCTGGCTTAGGTGACAATGAGTGTATAAAAGTCAAGGGACGCTGACAATAAGGACATAAAACAGTCCTCCACTTGACCTGGGACATTGCGGTCCTAGGGTCGCAACACTGGTACCTGTAAAATCTCAGAGCCTTCGCATTTAGATACACAGTCTGTCCTAATCAAAAGGCTGAACGGAATACCGGAAACGATATTTCAAGGATTAACAGTAGGAGTCAATTGTTTTTGGACTCTGAAATTGGTCTGTCTTTATCCAGTGACTAAGGGCCAACGAATCGTTAGTCATCCAACGTTAATTTCGCGAAAAGTAACTATATTTTTCCAATAATTTCAGAAATGAAAAATCTCAAACCAGTAATTTTGACACTCTTGATAGATCCAATGTTAATTATGTCCTTAGAAAGCTTCATTTACTCGCTCGTTTACCCTGTCGAATATTCCCAGGTGACAGAAGTCGATTTCCCATCTAATTGGTCGACTTTAAGCTTGGATTAGGCGAATCAGGTATTTTCCACTGTTCCCAGCGACGATCACGACCCTTTAAAATCCCGAACCCGTGCTCCCAAAACACCCTGCGCGTTATTTTCATTCTTTTTCTTTCTTTTTTCTCTTTTTTTCCATTTTTTTTTTCTAGATATATCTTTCGCGGCGCGTTTTACGCTACGGTCTAGTGGAGTGCGATTATGAAATACGGTTCAATCACGCGAACGCCGTAAATAACCGTTATCTCCGACGACGTAAAGTGACAAATCGTGCTCGGTTTTGCCGCGCCACGCGCGTCGAATTACAACGACACAGCGTGAAACTGTTCTCGCGTACACCGAGATCGACCTACCCCCGGCGTCCTCCAACTCCCGACAAAGTTTTCGCTGCTGTATAATTACTTGTCTTTGTGGAGAAGAGCTACCCGGTCGTAGCCGGCGCAGGAAGATGTAATCAACGGCGGAACGATTGCTTAATTGACTTAATCATGGTACGCTTCATAATAATTATTTTCCCTTGATTATACCGCGCCGTGCCCCACCACCGTCGCCGATAAGGGAATCTATTATACCCGGAACTTACCAACTTTCTTCGAGCCTCGTCTTGCATTGGAATATCGCGAGCCGGCAGGATGGATCGCCGGTAATTTATAGCAGTTTGAACCTCTCGTCTCCGATATATCCAGCAACCCCGTCTGCCTAACGATCGATTCGTCCCCGTACTTTCGTTTCGTCCCCGTTGCCTTTTCGGCGCAGAGGGGAGGGTTCAGTTTGCCGGAGAAGCCAGAGAGTCATCCCCTTCGGCGACTTGTTTCGGGTAATTAAATCCAGGCAACCCGACGAGATGTCGGAGCCTGATAAATGAAGTGTTCCAGCAGGATGAGGCAGACCCTCTTCGCGAGGGTCGACACAGGGGGCGAGCGGAGAGGTCGAGCTGGCAAGGGGTCATGTGAATATTGCAGGACTTCGCACTTCTCATCGCTCGTCGTCGGGCCTGTCGACGCGTTATTTCGTGTGGAGAGCGGTTATCGTTTTAGGTTCTCCAGTTTTCCACACTGTTCCCGCTTATTAGGTTCGGCTGACTGCCTGTTGGCGGATCTGGGGGTTAGCTTTGGGTGTCGAGTGCGCGCGATTGTCAGGATAGTGGGATTTTTGCGGTATTCTTTGAAAGGTTAGGATTCGATTATCTTTTAATAAACATTTTTGTAACAGGTGAATATGTATGTAAATATGTATGTAATGTTGGGGGGTACGTGAGATTTCTACAGTTTTCGACACTGTTCCCGGTTATTAGGTTGAGGCGACTGCTTGTTGGTGGATGTTGAGGTTAGGTTTTATTATTGGATATGCACAATTGTTAGGAAAATGATTTGATTATCCTCTGGTAAACGTTTTTGTAGAAAGTAAATATATATTGGGGGGGTGCGTGAGGGTTCTGCAGTGTTCGACACTATTTCCGGTTATTAGGTTCAAGTGATTGCTTGTTGGTGGATATTAAGGTTAGGGTTGAGTATTGGATATGCACAATTGTAAGGAAAATGATTTGATTATCTTCTGGTAAACGTTTTTGTAAGAAGTAAATATATATATTGGGGGGTGCGTGAGGATTCTGCAGTTTTCGATACTGTTCCCGGTTATTAGGTTCAAGTCACTGCTTGATGGTGGATGTTGAGGTTAAGTTCGGGTATCTAGTATGCGGGATTGTCAAGATAGTGGGATTTTTGCGGAACTGTTTGAGAGGTTAGGATTTGATTATCTTTTAATGAACATTTTTGTAACAGGTGAATACGTATTGGAGGGTACGTGAGTGTTCTGCTGTTTTCGATACTGTCCCCGTTTATTAGGTTGAGGTGACTGCTTGTTGGTGAATGTTGAGGTTAGATTTGAGTATTGGATATGCACGATCGTTGGGAAAATGATTTGATTATTTTCTAGTATACGTTTTAATAACAGGTAATGGAGTGTGCATGGGGGTTCTTCAATTTTTAACACTGTTTCCGCTTATTATTAAGTTTAGGTAATTATTTGTTGGTGGATGTTGAGGTTATGTTTGAGTATTGAATGTGCACGATTGCTAAGAGAGTGATTTCATTACCTATTAATAAACATTTTTGAAACAGGTGAATATGTATTGGGGGGTCCGCGAGTGTTCTGCTGTTTTCGATACTGTCCCCGTTTATTAGGTTGAGGTGACTGCTTGTTGGTGGAAGTTGAGGTTATGTTTGAGTATCGGATATGCACGATTGTTAGAAGAGTGAAATTTTTTAGAAATTTCGAGGGAAGTTAAGATTCGGATAGATTATTCAGAATGTTTTTGTAGCAGGTGAATGTATATTGGGGTGGGAGTGAGGGTTCCGCTGGTATCGATTTCTGTTTTCTATATTTATTGCGAATTGGACCTTGTGACGTATTTAGTATTCTAAAATACAGTCATTCGAGCGAACTTTTGTATATTTTATTATGCGAAAGGTTTGTCTCTGCTAATTACGAGG
Organism: Eufriesea mexicana; assembly: GCF_001483705.2. Taxonomy (NCBI): domain Eukaryota; kingdom Metazoa; phylum Arthropoda; class Insecta; order Hymenoptera; family Apidae; genus Eufriesea; species Eufriesea mexicana. Next base: position 1,172,658 of record NW_016908458.1, on the reverse strand, counting down.
TTGTTGAATTGTTCATAGTCTATCAACTATAGTTGTAGCAACTAAAGATAACATTGAATTAAGTGTTAGAATATAAGTATCAATCTCAGCACTCTCTTACTGGGTATAAGAATTAGAAAAGACGAAAATAAACAATAATAATAATAAAAATAATAATAACCTGTTTACTATTTGTATTATAATTAATCCTCTATTTATATTTCGTTTTAAATACCTCATAATAATTTTTCACAAAAATCTCATTCTTACTACAGAATCAAACTAAAAATTCTGTACAACTACTCCTATTAATTTTCCTATAAATATCACTTACAATAAATTCTCAAAGCATCATATACAGTTTTCAAAATATAAATTTAGATCTGATTATTACGCAAGAAAAATCTCATAAAATTGATCCAAGCTTCACTTATTTAAACATTCTCGTATACCCCCCGCCCCCCAAACATATATAAGATTTGAGAGAAGGAATTCTACTGATAACAATTTTATCCAACTTGTAAACAGTCGTCATAAATCCTACAAATACCTCAAGCAAGTGTATTGACTTAATTCTTGTCATAAAATTTATCTAAAACTTCCACGCTATTATTCCCATGGTAATAATTTTCTACGTCCTCATACCACCAACAGTCATCACAAATCTCATTAGTACTAATTGTAAATGTGATATGAAAAAGAAACTATTCAAAAATTTCGCAAAATTATTTCTCTCGAATTCTCCAATTTCCATTCACCGGAACATTAACACGTGACACGAAACGTAGGGAATTAAAGGAAAGAAACTCGGGGAATAACAGTTTCATAGAACTCTCGAACAGCCACTATAAATTGCATAAACACCGCGTACAGTGCGAGTCGAGAAACATCGATTTGTCAGACCGATTAGGGATCCTGGATAACGATCGCCAGTGTCGCCCTCTGCTTCTCGACATTAACGAACGCGCGGGCCTTAACGAGCTAGAATAACGAAAAGTTCGATATCCTCGGCACGACGACATTCAGCGTGCATTGAATGCTACACGTATGAAATATGACGGGTCTTTATGCGGCGCGATAAATAAAATGCGTTTTTCATGTACCGCGACGTATCTGTACACACGGGCCTACGTCTATTCTGTATTTACCGTATTCACGGCGCCAGATTGCATTTATACCGGTAAAGCCGCGAAGGCGGGCCTGTGACGAAGGCATATTTAATTCAGGCGAGCCACCGTTTCGGCATTGTACGTGTTACATCGCGTGTGCCGTGTGCACGCGTTTCTAGCCGGCGCACAAAGACAAATTTCAACAGTAAACACGACTGGATCTGTGCCAACTGTATTTTTTCCCCGAAACGTTATCGCGTCGAGCTTATTCGGCCAGCATTACTTTTCAGACCGCGATTAATGATTTTCTCCTACATTCACGTTAGAAATTCTACCATGTGTATTTTCGAACGCGATCGATCGCTGCCCCGGTGTATCGTTATCGTTATCGTTCCTGTATTTTCATCGAGGTTATTGAGATTTTGTATTTCACTTGTAGAAGCAATATGGAGATGTCTGGAATTTTCTTTGGAATTTACGAGAGAGGTAAATGTTTTTCGAGAAACGGTTCCTTTGGGTTAATTTGCAGAGGTTTAATTAATTTTTAGTTGTTTATTATCTCGTTTGAATTTTATTGCGAGTGTTCTGTGGGATTTTGCGAGATTTTTGCTCGTGTGTTGCTTTGGTTTTTGAGATTTCGTATTCGAGTTATAAAAATAGTATGAATATCTGGAATTATATTTGAAATTTGAAAATTTTCTTTAATTTTATTGGGAATGTTCTATGAGATTTTGTGATTCGTGTACGTATATTATTGTGGTCTTTGAGATTTCGTATTCGAGTTATAAAAATAATATAAATATCTGGAATTCTATTTGAAATTTGGGAGAGAGGTAAATGTTTTTGGAGCAACGAGTAGTTTGGGTTAATTTGTAATAACTTATTATCTTCTTTAATTTTATTGGGAACCTTCTATAAAATTTTGTGATTTTTTCGCGTATATTATTGTGGTTTTTGAGATCTCGTACTCGAGTTATAAAAATAATATAAATATTTTGAATTCTATTTGGAATTTAGGAGACAGGTAAATGTTTTTGGAGAGATGAGTACTTTGAGTTAATTTTAGTAATTTATTGTCTTGTTTAAATTGTATGGAGAGTGTTCTATGGAACTTCGTACGATTCTTGTACGCATATTGTTACATTTTTTAAGATTTTATATTCAAATTACAAGATTCCTTAAAATTTCTATTTGAAATTTGGGAGAGAAGCAAATGTTTTTGGAGTGATGTGTCTTTTGGTTTGATTTATAATAAATTATTATCTTCCTTAATTTTATTGGAAGTGTTCTGCGAGATTTTGTGCTTTATGTACGTATATCATTGAGGTTTTTGAAATTTCATATACGAGTTATAAAAATAATACAAATATCTTAAATTTTGCTTGAAATTCAGGAAAGAGACGAATGTTTTTGGAGTGATGAGTCGTTTGGATTAATTTATAGTAAATTATTATTTTATTTAAATTTTATTACGAGTGTTTTATGAGATTTTGTAAGATTTTCGTGGCTGTATTTTGAAGTCCCAAAGTATAAACCCAAATATAATGGGTTCCAAAATAATGTGACATTTTGTAAAAATTATCGATGTGAGAAATAATTCAGGATATTCTAGTGCATGATTAATGAGCGGGCTATTGTGCTTTTAGCTATTAAATAGGATCATCTTTCAATCAAATTCTCCTTAGACATGCAATTAAATAGTAACGAAGGATTATTTTAACATTTCCAAGACTATAGAATGGGATATTACAATTTCATTTCTGGTAATCTCGTTAGTTTTAAATTATTTTGAATAGTTCCAAAAGTGTCATTAGTCCCACTTTTCTCTGCCAAAAAATTACTATAACCATAAGTGCATATAAGATAGAGTTATACTATCTCTTATCTACAATTAAAGCAAAGACGACTAGGGATAACATTCTTAAAATCAAGCTCTCTTATTTTACAGATTCAAAAATAATTGTTAAATTAATTCTTATATCATCATATAATTTTTATATAAATTTCTATAGTGCAACAGTATAATGTAATGGTACAGTATTGGTGGATACTTCTACTGTTATTTTAACAATTAATATATTTTAATATTATATTGTAATATTTTTAATGAAATATTTATAGGCTATGATTTTCATTTTTAATTTAATAAAATAGTGATATTAAAACAATAAAATATTGTTACCTTCAATCTGTGGTTACATATCTTCACTTTCGAGATATTGCCATTTATGTTCTCAACATCCACCCTGTCTACAATATTATTCACCCCATACATTGCATATTTTTCCAGCTATCGCCTCAGCATTATTGCCATATTTAAATTCCCAAAACATTACATGACGAATATGCACTTCTTGACTCTCCATTTCAGTTACACGAAAATTTGTAACGGTACTTGACCTGAGCATTCTAACTGCTATTTCTGAACTATAAACCCTCCACTGGACCATAAACAACGATGAAAACCGACTACAGGTCATTTGGAATTCCCTAAAAAATTTGTGATCCACTACCTGAACCAGCAATTATTTATGAGTCAATCTAATAACACTAGAACTGCCGATCTATAACGAGTAGCTACATATATTTTACATTAATGAAGATAAACATAGTGGTACGAGGACGACCAATAACTATAAATGATTACGCTTCGATCTGACTGAAAGTAACCATAAATCTTGTCAAATATAAATAGTTTATACGTTCTCAGAAATTGAAGAAATAAAATATCCGAAACAAATCATTTTGATCTCTTTGATAGTTCTAATGTTAATATTCATTAAATTACACAATTTTTTGAAAATATAAAATATATTTTAATCAATTTTTTCCTGCGATGAGTATGAAAATCATACATTTTGCAACTCAGTTACCGAAGAATCTGTACTTATGTCACATTGCTTAGGGTATCTGTCTTTATAATGACAGAAATATGATTCCAGTCTTGCGGTTTCCAACCCGCGTGTCAATAAAAATAAAATAAAATAAAATAAAGTAACCATAAATTTCGTCAGAAGTAAATAGTTTATACGTCCTCAGAAATTGGAAAAATAAAATATCCGAAACAAATCATTTTGATCTCTTTGATAGTTCTAATGTTAATATTCATTAAATTACACAATTTTTTGAAAATATAAAATATATTTTGAACAATTTCTTCATGCGATGAGTATGAAAATCGCACATTTTGCAATTCAATTACAATCAGAATAATCTGTACTTATGTGAAATTGTGACTTAGGGTATCTGTCTTTATAATCGCAGAAATATAATTCCAGTCTTGCGATTGTCAACCTCCGTGTGTATAAAAATAAAATAAAATAAAATAAAATAAAATAAAGAAATATTTGTAAAAAGCAGGGATTAAGAGAAAAGTAGAGAAAAGGAGAAGCAATTTGAAGGAGCACGCTTCGTGAATCATGATATTTGCCTGTGCCCACGGCCACAATTCTTTCCCACAAATATCTCATCGCGTCAACAAAAGCAAAAGGGTGGATGTGTTTGGGTGATAAAGTTAAGTGCTCCGCCCTGTATATTACGCGAAACGTAATGTATCGATGTCTATGGCCGACAGTTTCTTCCTGCACTTTACAACTTTACGTTCTATCCGTTGGCATATCCAAACGTTATGGCATTTATGCTCGGAAAAGTATATTCGTAGTTTACGATAGACGCCGGTGTATTATATCAAGCCCCGCCATTAACTGCGGACGTTCGATTACGAATCCGTCGTAATTCAAAGGTTCGCGATATCTGTTGCCCACGGACATATTTCAACATCGTCCTCAGCCATGCGGCCTATAATCCCGAAGGATTTGCTGTACACATGTTCGTCCCGTGCAAACTGTCCTCGAAATGTTCGATATCCCCCTATGTATCCACGGTGGGAAGATCAATGTCGCGCGTTTGGTTACGAATGTTGGATGATTTCTGGCCGCACCTGAGGCCATTTGTGAAGTTCGTGCCTGCGGTTCTATCCTAGCGACAGCTCCGGATCGATCTTCGAACACACGGCTATCGATCCCCCGGTCTGGCGTGCAACTTCGGGATATTTCATATTTTTGATTCCCGGCCTGGCCCCGGCCAGAAAATTCCATCCGAGCCCTGCGCCGAGGCCACCGGATCCCACGGTTCTCAGAGTCAACGTGGCTCCCACCATTTTTCTTGCCCGCCCTGATTTCTTCTTTCAACGAATCTTTGTCGTTTTTCCACGCTACCACGAAACGTAATATTTCCACGGGCCGCGTCTCGCAGGCTACCAATCTTCGCAGAAGCAATAATAGCACACCGTCCATCCAACTGTCCATTCGGACCAGTCCTCCTTCGTCTTTCTTTCTCTACGCCCGCTGTCGTCCCTCGTGGCTCATTCTTCATCCGCTATCCTGGCGTGGATACGAAACTCGAAGAAGAACAACCCATCTTTTTCACATTTGTCCCCTTCTCTGGCCTCCTCCTCGTCCCGTCTTCGCTCCGGAGGAGAGCAAGGATCCGCAGAGAAGGACGGCGAGCTTTCTGTTTTCGCGCCGATATTTGCCTTAACAAAACGAAATCGCCATCTGCACAGGGCCGACAAGTGACGGTGGTGTTTGAACTATAGTAATTTGAGGCAGGCTAATGAAAGTGCTACGCAAACACCGTCGCGACGCCCCGACGTCAAAGCCAAAACCTCTGGCCACCCTGCCAGCAGGGCCACCCTTTTCCTCCTCATCCTGCCATCCTGTCATCCTTTTTTCTTTCGTCTTTCACGACGATACCTTCTGTGCTATTGAAGTTTCTTCTTTCGATCGATGTACCTACGCATACACGCAAGGAGTACGGGCCATTCGGCAAAGGCTACCGGTGTGTGTGGGTATTTTGTACCGTGTGTGCCGGAGCTCGTGTTTCACGAACATTTCGGTAACTAAGTGCGAGGGAGTTGGGAAATTTTGCTTTTTGTCCAAGTACAGGCAGGGGTAGAGGTTTTGTGCGTTTGAGCCAGGTGCGTCGCTGTTTGGGAGGCGAAGTTTTATTTAGGGAGATTGGTGGTATGATCATGAGAACGAAAACAGTTTCGTGTGAGTGAATGTTTATGCAGCGTGACTGATTGTGGATTTCGAACTTCAGAGCTGAAGCAAGGGAAGGGTTTTGAGGTTAGGTCGTGATTGGAGAATGCGTGGCTATGTGTGTCGAGGTTTTGGATACATGTGATCAACCCAGTATGTACCCTGGAAATATATATTTATGTACATTGTACGAGGGATGCAAAAGAAAAGATGTGTGCTGGTATTGGTATGTGTCATTCGTAAAATTCAAAAGAAAATTGTTACTCTGCTGACAGAGGCTTTAATATGTTCTTAAAATATTTCTGGATTTATTTCCGATAGCCATTTTCGAAAATTTTTGAAGACAGCCCTTCTAAACTATTTCAATTCTTAAAATTTATCATTAAAAATAACACTGTCAAAAATAGGTACTGATTCTGAACATAAAATAAACGTATGGTATAAAAATATTCCAAATTCAAAGAAGAGAGAATTATACAAACCTATGGAAAATGTGGAAAAAGGTCCCAAAAGTTGTATTTCAGGCGACATGATTCATTTTCGCGTTTATTCTTCTTGTAAAATTCAAAAGGAAGTTATTATTCTGCTGACAGAGGCTTTAATATGTTCTGAAAATATTTCTATACTAATTTCCGGTAGTAATAATGATTTTCAAAAATTTTTAAAGGTGGTCTTTCCAAATTACTCCAATTCTTAAAATTCTTCATTAAAAATTGGCACTGCCAAGACTAGATTCTAATTCTGAACATAAAATAAACATATAGTATAAAAATATTCCAAATTCAAAGAAAAGAGAATTATACAAACCCATGAAAAATGTGAAAATGGATCCCAAAAGCTGTCTTTCATGTGACACGATTCATTTTCACGTTTATTCTTCTTATAAAATTCAAAAGACAATTATTACTTTGCTGACAGAAATTTTAATGTTCCCAAAATATTTCTGTACTAATTCCTAATATCAATAATGATTTTAAAAAATTTGTAAAGCACAGTCTTTTCAAATTATTTTATTATTATTTACAAAATTTTGTAGTAAAAATGAAATTGTCAAAAATAGATATTGATTCTAAATATAAAATAAGCACATAACAAAATATTCTAAGTTAAACGAAAAGAGAATTATACAAACCTATGGAAAATGTGAAAAAGACATCAAAGGCTGTGTTTCATGTGTCACGATTCATTTTGACGCTTATTCTTCCTGATCCAGCATAGTAGATGAGTAATTTTTCCAAATTAGTGGTCAATAATGTCGTGTCTTTTCATTATTGTCTTTGTCATTTGTAAAATTCAAAACATAATTATGTCATTCATAAAATTCAAAAGAAAATTATTACTCTGCTGACAGAAGTTTTAATATGTTCTGATAATATTTCTGTACTAATTCTCAATAACAATAATGATTTTCAAGTACTTTTAAAGACAGTCTTTCCAAATTATTTCAATCCTCAAAACTTTTTATTAAAAATTGACACTATCAAACATACATATTAATTCTGAACATAAAACAAACACAAAATATAAAAATATTCCAAGTTCAAAGAGAAGAGTTATATGAACCCATCAAAAATGTGAAAAGAACCCCAAAAGCTGTCTTTCATGTGATATAATTCATTTTCACATTTATTCTTCTGGTAAAATTCAAAAGGCAATTATTATAAAATATCTCAGGACTAATTCCCGATAGCAATGATTTTCAAAAATTTTTAAAGACAGTCCTTCCAAATTATACCAATCCTCAAAACTTTTTATTAAAGATTGACACTGTCGAAAATACATATTAATTCTGAACATAAAACCAACGCAGAATATAAAAATATTCCAAGTTCAAAGAAAAGAGAATTATACAAACCTCCAAAATGTGAAAAAAGTCCAAAAACTGTCTTTCATGTTACACGATTCATTTTCGCGTTTATACTTCTTGATCCAGCACAACAGACGAATTATCCTTCAAAATTAGTGGGCAGTGGTATCGTGTCCTTTCCAGCATTGTTTCCGAATCGAGTTGCGGGTCGGGCGTTACTAATTCGCGTGGCCAGCAGATCACGCAAATATTAAATCAAACTTCTTTCACGTTCACGCGAGAAGGAGCGGAAATTACTTCTTAAGCGAACAATCTCGTTGCATTCGCATCGTCTGACGTTGATGCTAACGGAAAGGAATACGGAACGCGTGACACGAAGGGTTGCGCGCGCGCAAACTTTCCTTCAGCCCGGCACCGCTCGCATTATCCTTCCACGTTACACCACCGCAACGAGCCACGCGCGACGAATAAAGTTCCATCGTGTCCATAATCCTCCACTTAAATCTCCATATACGCAGGACTAGCCTTCTTGGCATTACGCACCACCATAATCCTAGGACACGGTGCTAATGCAACTTCTGGCATCCAATGGAAACTTTTTTTCGCCCTTTCCCACCAGCTCATCGACTCGTTCCTACGGTTTATACCGGATTATACCCGTAAAAGCGTTAATCCTGGTGAACATTTTACGCGTACTTCCGTTACCTCCGGCTCTAACGTCGGATAACTGTAACCCAATAAGGAATGCCAGACTGGCGGCCTCTAGAATCCGTTGCGTTAAGTTTGCAACTGTTCCTTGGCAGTTTCTAACTTGCCAAGTGGTAATTTTCACTAATGCTACCCCCCTGTCCTGACCTGCCACGTTTCTTTTCCGTAGTTTACGCTGGGCCAGGCTAACGTCTGCTTCGGCTCTAGGGGTAGCACAGCTACCGGCAGCCGAAACTCGCTTACCGATGATGATTCCTCGCTGGTTTATTCTCAGATCGCCAAGAGCAGCTGACCTCGAATCCACTCGTGTCGTTGAAGAGGACCAAAAATATCCTCGCGTGTAGATAACTCAATGGTAGGCGCGATTGAGCGCGCGCGCCGAAACCATATGGCGCTTAGCTCGTTTCTGGTTTACAGAGTGGATATAAGGTCAGGATATGAGGCCGGCTTCTGGAGCCTGGTATCTTCTCGTTCAGGCGAACCGAAAGTTGGCTCGTGTAGACCCGTCTGTCCTCGCATACATCTTTGATATCACGCTCTTCGCCCGTGTTTGTCATCCGCGACAGTTGGGATTACTTTGGCTATTTTACTCGCTCGGATTTTTTCGCGGTTTCGAAGATTTTTGGTGCTTTTTTTTAAATGTGGAGAATCGTTCGTCCGGTTTAATCGTGTATTGCGTTTTAGCAATGGAAGTATAGTAGTGTTGGAAAATTATTGTTTCGACAATTTTTATGCGAGCATTTTTCCTGAAAAGTTGTTGATGAGTTTCAATGAAATATGAACGTCGAATTAATGTAATTAATATTTGTGATTGTGATGTATTTTATAGTCCTAGTGTGGCAGTTTTGGTGTTGGATTATATTGCACAGTTACTTTATTGGGATTACTTTAGCTATTTTAACAATGGAAGTATAGTAGTGTTGGAAAATTATTGTTTCGGAATTTTTTATGGGAGCATTTTTCCTAGAAATTGGTTGATGTGTTTCATTAAAACAGGAATGTCAATTTATTAAAATTAATATTTGTGATATTTATTGAATGTAAGTGTACATGGCAGTTCTCGTGGGGTAATTTTGCTGTTGGATTATATAGAGTGGGAAACTATGTTTGTGTTTATTATTGATGGATCGATTAAAAAATTGTGTTTTATTTTTATTAGTGGTGGATCGATTGAAAAATTGTTTATTGGTATGTAAAGAAAATATTTATTAGAAGGTTAATGTTGACTTGTGTAGACCTGCCTGTCTTTGCATACATCTTGGATATCACTCTCTTCATTTGTGTTTGTTATTTGCACAGTTGGAATTACTTTGGCTATTTTATTCGCTCGTATTTTTTGACGGTTTCGAAGATTTTTGTTTTCTTTTTTTTCTTTTAAATATGGAGAATCGTTCGTCTGGTTTAATCGTTTATTGTACTTTAACATTGGAAGTATAGTAGTACTGGAAAATTATTGTTTCGGAATATTTTTATGGGAGCGTATAATTATTTTCTGAAAAGTTGTTGAGTTTTATTAAAAAGGGAACGTCAATTTATTATAATTAATATTTTTTATGGGTATTGCGTGTAAGTGTACATGGTAGTCCTAGTAGAGTAGTTTTGATATTGGATTGCATAGAGTGGAAAATTTTGTTTGTTTTTAGTATTAGTGGATCGGTTAAAAAACAGTTTATTGCTATGTAAAGGAAATATTCATTAGAAGGTTAATTCTAAAATAAAAATTAAAATAAATTTTAAATAAGAATATTAACTTTGAACGTAACTGAAAATTTCTTTAAAAATTTTGTCGTTAAAATATTCCTCAAAACTCCACGATGTGTTGTGCAACAAAAACTGAAGGCATTCTACCTCTAGAAATGGATCGACGGTGTAGAATGAACTTTTTAATGGAATCTTTTGTTTGCGAAAAAATTGTATTTAGAAATTCTTTTACTTCAGTGTAGTTTGCCCTTTTTTATTCTCTGCTTTTACTTTTCTTCTACCTCCAATGAATACGAACAAAAGAACACTGTTCTGCAATTTGTAACAAAATTTTGAAAAAGTCCTCTTAAGGCTAACTCGAATTTAAAAAAGGAACTAATCAATTAATTCAATTAACGAGGTAATTTTGCAACAAAAACATTGGCAGTTTGCGTCCATTGATTAGAATCATTCCTATTTTTTCCCTCGACTATGCAAACTGAACAAACATTTGAGCCATTCACAGGCTAAATCAAATATCTCGACTTTTCGAATTCTTTGAAACTTCGGTTTCGCTGTACTTCATTGATACTTTACCTTTTATGGTTAAAATAAATAGCAATTTTTGCTTTATTGAATTACGATGAACGATTTAGCTAATAGAGGGAAATTTGGCAATTATTGATTTATGAAATTCACATAAATAAATATATATATAATATTTTTTCTCTATTTGGAATTAATAACTCGAAACTTTTCAGTTAAGTCAGCTTTCTGTTATGACATAAGTTATGAAAATATACCGATTTTCGTATAGGTATGCATAAATTAACATATCAATTTTTCTTTCTTCTCTTTTTCCTTTAATATTTCATATATCGTTATATTATTTTAATTTTTGACCACGAAGGATCACCTCTGAAATCTGAGGAGTTAATGGAGTTAATGTACATTCATTTTATTTCACATAAATAAATATACATAATAAGCCATTGGCAATAACAATCAAATATAATTATTATATTATATTATATATTAGAAACACAATTTAGAAAGAAAAATTTTCCAAACAAGAAAATACGTAATCAGCCACGAACAGTATAATAATACCAAAATTATTTTCCACCCTACATCCATAATATTCAAAACCAAGCAAACAAAACCAAAATAGTTATCATACTTTGCAGTTAAACAAAAATGCAAATATAAACTTGTCCCAGACGTGACACATCAGAATCACAGAAACACGTCGAAAACATCGTGCAGTATTTAAGAGGCACCAAACTGTACCACCAAATCTAAAAATTACTTCTGTCACAAAAGACCATACTATCGACATACTAAAGACATACTAAACTCAGGCAGAGAAAAAAGGAAAAGGAAAAGAAAAAAGAGAGAAACGAAAATAATCCTTCTTCGAAATTCGAAGAGAAGTTGAGCCGTAACGTGGTTGGCAAGCGTGTCACGATTCCATCGTGAGTCTCCGGGGAAAACGCGTTTCGTTACACGTCAACGATGTAGTTACAACGGGTTAGTTGTTAAATGTCGTTAAACGTCGTTATGGTCGCGACGATAATTATCATACGTCGGGAACAAAGGGCACGCGGGGGTTGGTCGCCTTGCAGCGTACGCTGTAAAAGATCCGGCCACCCTCCCTGCCCCCACTCCGCCGCCCTCCATGCCACCCTGCACCCTCTTCCGCCGTAATTTCGAGACTTCCTGTGGGCGGCGGTCGCGGCAGATACCTCATATTAATTCGAGGCGAGCTTTCGGGGCCATTTTAAGCTTTACGATCCGGCCATAAAGATTGTCTTGACTGATAATTACGCAGACGAGAGAAATTCTAAATCGCTATCACGTTCGGCTCATTGAACCGCCTCCTACCGGATTTTACGGTCGATGTCTCGCACGTTTCTGTAGTTACGTGCTTAACTACTTTATTTTTCTTTCTCTTCATAACTTTCGTGATTTCTTTGCCTTTTGGGATCGCGAAAATCGAGCTATTTCGTAGCAAATTTTCTTTCCTTTCAGTTCTACTTTTACGATGTTCGTGTTGGTATTCCTGCCGCGAGAACATCGTTATTTGTTTAACTTGTTTGTTTAACTTTAATTTAAGTAACCAGGAAGAGAAAAATTTGTTTTCGCCGTGTTCAAGCATTATTTAATGAAATAAGAAAGTTATTCCCAGGATAATAATACTTAATTCGAAATTTCAAATTTATTTAATTTATTTTTAATTTTGTAAAATTATTTCATTCCAAATATTTTGGAATATTGTTGTAAAACAATTTTTGTTAAGGTTCAAATTTGTTCCTTAATGAACATTAAGAGGGAAATTTATAGGGGTTAATGACCGATTTTTATGAAATTCATGAAGGATGTAGTTTTTGATTTTTCTTTTTTAGTTTCTTTCTTTTTTTTTGGCACCAGTTAATTTTTAGAAGATAAATATAATTGAATAAATTACGTAGAAATATTCATTTTTATTATAATTTCTAAATAAATTAATAGTTTGTTTAAAAAGCGTGTTAATAATTTTTATAATATTTTTCCCAGACCGAGTAATTTCTAAGGTACTGAAAACATATTTTTCACCTCTAACTTTAAGAGCTACTCTACTTCCCAGAAATTAACGATTGCCAGTAAAAAATATGGGTCAAATATTTTCTCAAAAACCATATATTTTCCGTAAATTTCATTAAATTGATTATGAACACTTGAAAAATCTCCCTTGGCAGACTTTGAAATTAAGAAATTCTATATTTTATTAGTTTTAAAAATATATTCTATAATATATTATAGCAGTGGTTCTCATCCTTCTCTATGGTACCAATTGTAGTATATATAGGTTTCACCAATATTAACAATATGAACAACAGGTGTAACCAGTTATTAACATTTTAGAACGCACAAAACGGATTGCATTTGGAATTAAATATCTCAATTATTTATTATTTAATAATCTAAGACAAAGAAAATTCAGTACCCTTACTAAATAATCAAATATTCCATATTTTAGTAATAATTTAATATCCCAAAGTGTTTTTATCCCATTAAGAGTTTCAAAATTATCATTTTTACGTACATTGCAGACAGTAATTTTATTCGCGAATTAAAATTCGCAATTAACCCTTTGCACTCGGCGATCTTTTCCTTACAGAAACCTAGTAATTAGAATACATTCTGCCATAAAGTCGATGATATTTTCAAAACGGTAAATAAGAAATGCAAATTAACAATAACACATAGAATTATTTTACCTCGATATTTCACGCGTCGTTAGGCAATTCTAAATTCGAGATATTAACCCTTTGCACTCGAGAGGTGAGCTTCAGTCACCATTTCCTAAAATTTGGAAGATCGATATTAATTAACGTATCAAATTTAATGTAATCTAACAGCGTGCGAGGTATCAAAATCAAGTAATTCTACAATTCTATTATTATACAATTCTTTATTTACTGCTCAAAAAGGCATCGTCAGTTTCTAAGTAGAGAATTTGAATTTCTATTCTTCTCTAGCCAAAAAATCGAGTGCAAAGTGTTAATTTTAGGCTATTGACAGCAAGTAGATAAGGTGTGCATTATGCAGACATTTCATTCGAGAATTGGACTCACGATTAGACGAATTGTAAATTGCAATAGTGTTCTTTTATGCTAATAATGCCTTTCTATATTTATGTATAATTATTTAATCATATCAAATATCCCAATCGTCAAAATTTAGTATAGTAAATTAATTATACCGATTTTTTAATTTGCATGATTCTCGCAAACGATACATTACTCTTGAATTTCACTTGCATCAAACAAATATAATTCGAAGATCCACAAGTGTATATCCTTCATTTTCCTTCGTTAATTCTGGGCTATTGACAGCAAGTAGATACTGTGTGCATTAGGCAGACATTTAATTCGAGAATTGGACTTACTATTAGACGAATTGTAAATTGCAATAGTGTTTCGTTATGTTAATAATGCCTTCCTATATTAATAAATATGAACACTTACGGATAATTATTTAATCATATCAAATATCCCAATCGTCAAAATTTAGTATAGTAAATTAATTATACCGATTTTTTAATTTGCATGATTCTCGCAAACGATACATTACTCTTGAATTTCACTTCCATCAAACAAATATAATTCGAAGATCCACAAGTGTATATCCTTCATTTTCCTTCGTTAATTCTGGGCTATTGACAGCAAATTTTCCGGAATATTTTTGTAATTTAATGATAAGCCGAAAGAGAGCAGATTAAAGCCGGGGTTAAAACGCGCTAAAACTTCTTTACTCGCTAATCCACTGGAATTCTGATTAATCCCAAAAATGATGTACGGAATTATGTTTATCATTCGACGCATTCGAGGCCATTCTGTCAGGAACGGATCGATCTGCAACGGAATTACGAATTAATACATTTGTGGCGGCGGCGGATGAAATTCGACCGATTATCAGGGATAACTGGCCGAACGATCGTGTTTCGAAGTCCCGAAACATCAGGAATGCTCCATCCTCTCCGCATTTCTATCTCATTCCCATCGACCGTTTCCATTAGCTGCAAATGTAATACAGCGTTGCGCAACGAGCACACAAGAGCGTTACTATATTGCTGCGCGATTCCCTGAACGGACTCTCTGTCTTTCACACGCACCTGTCTTTCTCCTCCTCTTGCCAGTGTTAATAATTTTTGTTCGCCGAGGGATTTCGAGTGGATGAGTAGAGATTTTGGGCTGGTCAGGTATAATCATAGTCATGTTAGGATGGAAGAAAGGAAGAGTTTGTATATTATTTTTATAAGACTATGTATTTAGCAAAATATGTATTACAATTATTCTAATATCATAAAATAATAAATAATGACATAGAAACATATAATATAATTAACATATAAATATATTCATATAATATTGACATAATGTTTAGATTATTTAATAATTTCACTCGGATCTCTTTTTATAGTGAGAGTCTTCCTGTTATGCTAGTAATTTTTATTTGTGGAGAGATTTGGGGTATTTGAAGCAAATTTTAGGGTATTTAATGATGGTTGTGATAATACAAAGTGGGGGAAAGGAGGGTTACTTGTCTTATTTTTGTATGATTTTATTATATATTTAATATGGTATCCATATATGTATGTATAATAATTTTTTGTATTCAAGGATTTCATACACCATCTTTTTTTATTATTGATAGTAATTATGGTTTATAGAAAGATACGTGGTATCTGATCAGGTTTTTAGACTAGATAGTGATAGTCATATAATAGTATTAGCTTAGTGCGCTATATATTTATGGGATTTATTATAATTATTTGGAAAAGTACGTACTTGTAGTATTTATATGAAACGAATGAACTAATCACATAATTAAATTTGGAAAATAATCTTAATATGATAGTAATTGATCTATAAACTCAAATAATTAAAATTCAAACCTCTGAGAAACTGACATAATCAATCCAACGTAATACATCATATTAGTTACACCGTACTAATTTAACCACCTAATTAAATTCTCAAAATCAACTTAATACGATAGCAATTAATCTACGAGTTCGAACATGTCAAAAATTGCCATAATCAACTCAATACAATACGATACATAACATTAATTACACTACACTAATTTAATCATTTCATTAAATTCTCGAAATCAACTTAACATGATAATGATTGATTTTAAATTCAAATGATTAAAATTCAAACCTCTCAAAAATTGCCATAATCTATTCAATACGATACAATACAATACAATGCATAATATTAATTACACCATACTAATTTAACTACCTAATTAAATTCTCAAAATTAAATTAATACAGTAATCATTAATTTCAAATTCAAATGATAAAGATTAAAACTTTTCAAGAACTGCCATAATCAATTCAATATAATACAATACAATACAATGCCTAACATTAATTACACTACACTAATTTAATCATTTCATTAAATTCTCGAAATCAACTTAACATGATAATGATTGATTTTAAATTCAAATGATTAAAATTCAAACCTCTCAAAAATTGCCATAATCTATTCAATACGATACAATACAATACAATGCATAATATTAATTACACCATACTAATTTAACTACCGAATTAAATTCTCAAAATGAACTTAATATGGTAATGATTAATTTCAAATTCAAATGATAAAAATTGAAACTTTTCAAGAACTGCCATAATCAATTCAATATAATACAATACAATACAATGCATAACATTAATTACACCATACTAATTTAACTACCGAATTAAATTCTCAAAATGAACTTAATATGGTAATGATTAATTTCAAATTCAAATGATAAAAATTGAAACTTCTCAAAAATTGCCATAATCAACTCAATACGATACAATACAATACAATACAATGCATAACATTAATTACACCATACTAATTTAACTACCGAATTAAATTCTCAAAATGAACTTAATATGGTAATGATTAATTTCAAATTCAAATGATAAAAATTGAAACTTCTCAAAAATTGCCATAATCAACTCAATGCAATACAATACAATACAATGCATAACATTAATTACACCATACTAATTTAACTACCGAATTAAATTCTCAAAATGAACTTAATATGGTAATGATTAATTTCAAATTCAAATGATAAAAATTGAAACTTCTCAAAAATTGCCATAATCAACTCAATACGATACAATACAATACAATACATAACATTAATTACACCATACTTATTCAACCACCTAATTAAATTTTCAGAATTAACTTAATACAGTAATCATTAATTTCAAATTCAAATGATAAAGATTAAAACTTTTCAAGAACTGCCATAATCAATTCAATATAATACAATACCAATACGAAATACAATTAAAATTTACTCACAATCTCATTTGAACATATCATTCTATATGTTAAAGTACTATAGTATCCGTCTCTATTCGCTCGCCTCCTGAATTCACCATCACCCTTGCTTCTCCCACACGTATCGAATCTTCGGACAAAGTAGCCTGTTTCGAATGTACTATCTTAGCTTCCACTGGCATCGGAAACGGGAAGCGAAAGTGGCGGAGAAAACTGATTCTCATTCCATGATCGTAAACTTAGTTTCGATTCTGAACGCAGCAATAAAATCCACGAGCGAGTGCTTTCGTAGAACGTTTGACTGACCATGAAATCTTCCATGAAAGTTGCAGCGTGACTCGCGGCAAGCCGGAATACGACGGTGCTTCGCGTACTTTTGCTAATTGTCTGCTCTGCATCCGCGGGAATGAAACGATTTTAGTGCTTTACGAGCTATTCGAACGAACGCCTGATTGTGTATATTTTTCAACTCATATCCTGCAACTTCATTCCGCAGCTTAAATCGTGAACGTAAACCTGAAAACGCGCTGCACAGTTCAGGGTATTTAAATCTCTGGGATTTTAATTAACCTCTCCTGCTGGGATTTAATTGTGAAAAATTGTTACAAATTTTCAATGTTTTGAAAGGAAAAATTTACGAATTAGGGTACTTTAATAATTATCGATATTATTGCTATGTAAAAATATATTCTCTCATTTCATTATCGATTTCTTGTATTTCTTACAATCTATGATTACAGTTACTATCAAAATATTTTTATCGAATAATTGAAATATGTGTGGAACTTGTAAAAGATCGAATAGTATTCAGTGTTACTGTACAAAGTGTAATATTGCAATTTGGGTAATACATAATAGATAAATATCATTATAAATGTTGGAAATAAATATATTTTTTGCTTGCGAAAATATTTGTAGTATTCTTCTCTCATGAATAATTTTCTATCATATTATTCCATTATTTTCTTATATTACATTATATTATTTTATTATATTCTGACCTTTATCAAATAACACAAAGCACTACAAAATAATTTTCATTACACGCTCTAATTTTAACATGAACCTCGTTTACATCTTGAAAAATTATCTTGTAAAAGATTTAATAGTATTCCATGTTACTATATAAAATATAATATTGCAATTTGGGTAATACATAATCGGTAAATATTATTTTAAATGTTTGGAAAAGGATATTTTTTGCTTATGATAATATTTGTAGTATTCTTCTCCCACGAATAATTTTCTATCATGTTATTTTGTTATATTACATTATATTATTCTATTATATTCTCACCTTTATCAAATAGCACAAAGTACTACAAAATAATTTTCATCACATCTCTAATACTAACAGGATCCTCATTTACATCTAGGAAAATTATCTTGTAAAATATCTAAAAGTATTCCATGTTACTATATAAAATATAATATTGCAGTTTAGGTAATGCATAATCCATAAATATTATTTTAAATGTTTAGAAATAAATATTTTTTGCCTGTGATTTATTATTATTTTATTCGTCTATTATAAATATTTTCACAAATTTTATTAAACAACATAAAGCACTATAAAATAATGTTCATTACACCTCTAATACTAAGATGATCCTCATCTAAATTTTGAAAAGTCATCTTCTCACATCTCATCTTCCTCATCAAATTTCGAATCCCACAAGAAGAAAATAAAATCGATTTACATTGTATTTTGCTATAGTTTCAAATAAATGATATTACATTTTATAATATTATACCATTCTATTGTATGTCATATGCTTAGTATAATATTATACTATTCCTCCATTATGGATATTCTCAATGAAACAGGATAAGACAGCAGAAATATATATAAATAAATATAAATATTTTCACAAATTTTATTAAACAACATAATGCACTATAAAATAATGTTCATTACACCTCTAATACTAAGATGATCCTCATCTAAATTTTGAAAAGTCATCTTCTCACATCTCATCTTCCTCATCAAATTTCGAATCCCACAAGAAGAAAATAAAATCGATTTATATTCTATTTTGCTATAGATTCAAATAAATGATATTACATTTTATAATATTATACCACTCTATTGTATGTCATATGCTTAGTATAATATTATACTATTCCTCCATTATGGATGTTCTCAATGAAGCAGGATAAGACAGCAGAAAAATATATAAATAAAATCCATGACAGACGTGAACCAAGCTGACCAGACTGCATCGTGCATGCATAATGCACGTATAGCATTGGAATTATAGTTTCACGCTGTGCCGCATGGCCGCTAGGTTAATGGAGTTTCCAAGATCCCTCGAAGGGCAATGAAAGGTGAAGGAGTGACGATGCTGACACGGGCTACATTTCTTTATCGTCTCTTTATCCGTTCTGACCCAGGGCAAGTGCTTGAAGCGACGGAAGGTTAGACAGGTTCTCGAAAATGATGGATGTCTCCCTTTCCTTCGCTCGTTTACGAATCGCTCGAGTTACGATCCGAGAGATTCAACCTCACTACGTCGAGCCGAATTGATAGTTATTGATAGCTACTCGGACTAACCTGACTCCGGAGGCAGCTTGATCGATGTCATGCACGATAGAGCATTCTAATTATGGTCAGACTGCCGGCAATTACCCATAATCACCTAAGTCCCACATTCCTCCTCGGTAATTATACGCTCAGCCTTCCCGTCTTCCTAAGATCGTATCTATCATTTAACCAGCTTTTTCACGACCTTAAAGCGACTCCTTGAATCTCGCCGATTAATTAATCGCGCAAATTGAATCGTATCCCCTAACACTTGGAATAAAGTCATGAGCCCTGGGACTCCGTTGATAAGGCTTTCTCTCTCTCGGTCCGCGAGAAAGTAACCCTTCTCGAAACACGAAAATCTCACGAGGATTGAAAATTAGAGAAGTAATTTTTGAATCTCTTGGTGTGTGGATAATCGTGTCTAGAGTAAATTGAATCGTACTGCTTGAGACTTGGAATAGAGACTTTGACAGTGTTGATGTGACCAGCTTTGTGAGAAATTAAAATTCCTTGAAATTAAGGTACTCTGATCTCTGGATGACAGGGATTAGGCAAAGAAAGGTGCTATAATTTATCTTGTAATGACTATAATTCTTGGTGCTTGGAATAATTTTACGGGACAAGGGTATTACTGACCTATCTTCGTCTGTGAGAAATTAAAATTCCTTGAAATTAAGGTACTCTGATCTCTGGATGACAGGGATTAGGCAAAGAAAGGTGCTATAATTTATCTTGTAACTACGATTCTTGGTGCTTGGAATAATTTCACGAGACAAGGATGCCACTGACCTATCTTCGTCAGTGAGAAATTAAAATTCCTCGAAATTAAGGTACTCTGATCTCTGGATGACAGGGATTAGGCAAAGAAAGGTGCTATAATTTATCTTGTAATGACTATAATTCTTGGTACTTGGAGTAATTTTATGAGACAAGGGTGTCACTGACCTAACTTCATCTGTGAAAAATGAAAATTCCTTGAAACTAAGATACTCTGATCTCCGAATCACAGGAATTGGGCAAAGGTAGGTGCTGTAACTTAGTTTATGGTAGCTACGATCCTTGGTACTTGGAACAATTTTACGAAATAAGGGTGTTACAGACCTAACTTCGCCTGTCAAAAATAAGGAATCCTCGAATCTGACATATTTTGATTTTTAGATCACAAGAATTAGGGAAGGAAAGGTGTTTATAGTGGCTATGGTCCTTAATACAGCAGCAATATTACGAGATAAGGGTGCTATTGACCTCGCTTCCCCTGTCAAACCTAAAAATCCCTCGAAACTGAAATTCTCTGATCTCTGCATCGCAGAAGTTAGACCAAGGCAGTGTCTATAACGCAGCCTAGCAAATGAAATCCTATTCTCTATTACTCAAAATAAAATCACAAAAGGTAGGACACTAATACTCCCTAACACCCCCTAAAAAAGAAGCAACAAAAACATCAAAATTCTATAAAATTTGGGATATTCTGCTCGCTGAATCATAGAATCCAAGCGAAGATAGTTTGCATATCTCTTCATAGAACAATATTCATACCCAAAATCCCGGGCAGGGAGCTGGTTAAACCCATAATCAGAGATAATCTGCAAGCTTCGATACCCACTCCAGGTATCCACGTTGCACAATGTCGATCAACGTTTCCTATAAAACAGATGAACGTCCAAGGGAATCATCGGCCTCGACGTGGCAGCAGCAGCATCGGGGAAAAAATGACGCTTTGTCCGGACGTTATGAGATTTTATGACAACAGAGATTAATTGTTTATCGATCGTCCGCGCGGACGTGGCCGGGGAAACGGGGTACGAGGGGGAAAAAATGATTTGGACACAAAAGACGAGCGCTGGCGCGAAAGGAAGAAGAATAGCGTTTCCTGTCAATCGGATGGGAATCGGACCCCCCGGCAGTGTGTTTGCCGGCCAAATTACATCTGCATAATAGCCACGCGGTTGGCTATCGATCCGACGAGTGGCGTCTCTTCGTCACATCGGTGTCGTGCATCTCGAGCACGCACGCAGTCGCCCGATGCACCTGTGAACGCACGCACGTAACGCACGAACGGATGCACGTGCAAGAATTAAATTTCGCCCGGTGGTAGGGCGCCAAAATAGTTTTCATCGATTAGAGGAATTCCCCGTCATTCGGTTACATTGCGCAGGCAACTGACAACGTAGTGGATTTGCTAACGGATTTACCTAGGCCCATCTATTCACTGGTTTGCACCTATCGAATTTAACGCGCGAAATCATCGACTTTGTAATCCTCAACTTGCTCTGTTCCAGGGAGAGCCAGTAGTAGTCTGTACACGGTAGTCTACGACTCGTTTTGGGCTGTGAATTGTCTAGGTGTAATGCAGGGTTCACTGAGTTCGAGTTTGTTCCGATCACGTTTAATTCTAGCTACGAATTCGGATTGTAAGTTGAAGATTTGTTGATTGAATTTGTGTGGAATTTTAATTTGGTCTAGGTCAAAAGTATAATACGATGATCAAGTATATCTGAGATTCGTTTGTATTTTAGATCATTTAGTTAGGACGTCTAGGTGGCTAATTCGTTCTTTGCTCTAACAATCTTTGCTTGTGATGATTATGTATCCCAGTATAAAATTACGAATTGAGTTTTTGCATCACTATTTTTATCCACGACTATGAATCCCAGTTTGAGAGATTGTTCTCAGGATGTTTAGTTGTAAAGGGTGTTCCAAAGATTTGAATTTTACTCCATTTGTGCGGCAAACTGCTGTCAGCGAAGGAGGAAAAAGACAGCCTGTCAGTTGACAGTTCAGGATTTGTAAAAATGGAACGTTAGACGAAAGAACAAGGCGTCTATTTTTTTTATTTATTTTTTATTTGTTTTCTATCAAAATTACCTCTTACGCGAACTTTGAGACATTCTTTAGCTAGGAACTTCAGTGTGGGATCATAAGTTGAGACTTTGTACGTTGATTTTGTTCAGAATTTTGATTTAGTCTAGATTAAAGGCATGTGATACCATGTGATACCGTGACCAAGTGTATGCATGACTCGTTTAGGCTTAGAATTGTATAATTGCGTTGGATTGGCTGAGTTAGAGTTTGATCCGATGATGTTTCAATTGTAGCTATGAACATCAGTGTGGAATCTTAAGTTGCGATTTCATAGATTGATTTTATACGAAATTTTGATTTGATCTATGTTAGAAGTGTGATACCAGGACCAAGTGTATGTATCACTCATTTAGGCTTAGAATTGTATAATTGCGTTGGATTGGCTGAATTAGAGTTTGATCCGATAATGTTTCAATTCTAGTTATGCACTTCAGTGTGGGATCATAAGTTGAGACTTTGTACATTGATTTTGTTTAGAATTTTGATTTGATCCAAGTTAGAAGTGTGATACCAAGACCAAGTGCATGTATGGCTTATTTGGGCTTAGAATTGTATAATTACATTTGGTTGGTATTATGTTGAGTTAGCTGAGTTAAAGTTTGATCTGATGATCAATTGTAGCTATGAATTTCAGTGTGGGATCATAAGTTGAGGCTTTGTACATTGATTTTGTTTAGAATTTTGATTTGATCTAAGTTAGAAGTGCGATACCAAGACCAAGTGTATGTATCACTCATTTAGACTTAGAATTGTATAATTGCGTTGAATTGGTATTATGTTGAGTTAGCTGAGCTAAAGTTTGACCCGATGATATTCAATTGTAGCTATGAACTTCAGTCTGGGATTTCATAGATGAAGCAATGAAATGAAGTTGAGACTGCATAGATTGATTTTGTATGGAATTTTGATTTTATCTAAGTTAGAGATATGATACCAGGACTAAGTGTATTTACCAGTCATTCACACTGTGTCTTATTTAGGTATGACGTTGAGTTGGCAATTCGTTCTTTGTTCCAACAATCTTCGCTTACGACTATGAATGCCAGTATAAAATTACGAATTGAGCCTTCGCATGCTAATTTGATTTGCAATTTCGATTTGATCTTGTTAAGAAATATCAATTGTGGAAGCACATGACGAATTCACGCTTTGAATTGTTTATTAACTCGTGAAGTTGATGTTAGCTTATAACAATGGAGCAACATAGAATTATTAGGAATTCATGAAAGCTAGTTTCATTCGTGTTTATAGTTCAGTTTTACTGTATTTTTGTAGATTTATGCGTACTTTAAATAGTTGCTCGTGGATGTTCATTTATTTCTATTAGCATCAGCACAGGATTATTCAACGAGTCTTTAAAGGTCAGTTTGATCTTGAATTTTGGACTGCTATTTTGAATCTAATCCGTGTGATTGTTGTTCTTGCTCTTCGATGGTCTGCTGTCGATTTGAACCTGATCTGTTCGAGTACTATTTTTACTTTGATGTGTTAATCTACGAAGTTTCACGACCTAGCTAGCACTCTATTTTTGGGATTGAGCTTGAGGCTTGAGGCTTGGGAATTGTTAGCTTTTAGAACTTATGGTATCTAAGCTTGTAACCCTCGTACCAATCGAAGAACGAGACGTCACCGGTGAATCAATCATTTTGTATGTACTTCTCTATCTTTTCTAGATATTCAACATTCTAGAAGCAGAATCCTGGTGTTTCAAAATTTAACATTTAGATATACATATTTACTCATTTCTTATTTTTTATTTTTATTTTTATTTCTTTATTTTCTTTTCTTTGCTTAAACTACGAAGCAAATATGTAGGAATAATTTTCACACGAATATTAACAGAAATATACGTTTTCATTTTACTCTTCACGTATTTTATGATAAACTATGACTTGCATACCGCATTGTTTTTGGATCGTATTTAACCCAGCCTCCAAAATAGATACTTTTCGAAACATTGCAATACGTAATCGTTATTTTCAAAAACTTGGGTAGAAACTTGCGTGTAATTATTTATTTCTGATCATAGCTCATTCCATTCACATAACCGAGAACTCATATAATACAAGAAAAATTCATCGGTTTTATGAAAATAAATTGAAGATGAGGGACTATTCTTTTCTTCTCTTGAAAAAAATTGCAAGGTTGCAAATTGCAATCATCAAGGTTGCAAAATAATTAAATTTTCACAAAAATCTCTCATTAATATCCTCAACCTTTCTCTCACCATATAAGACCATTCCAGTCCCATCTTGATGTACACATTTTGCACATAACCTTAACGCATTTCTGCCCCGAAATTCACTGGTTTTCGATATGAAAGATATGAAACTAATAAAATATAATATAATAAAATATATTAATTTCTCCGAGTTAACCCTTTGACTGCCACACCGAAATTACATTTAAAATATAATATAATAAAATATATTAATTTCTCCGAGTTAACCCTTTGACTGTCACACCGAAATTACATGTTTCCCCCAGGACGTCATGGGAGTGCACCCCTAGATGCAAGATTTGTTCTAATATCTTTTTGATGTTCTAATACAAATTTTTAATTGTACAATAGGGCACTTTTTATTTCAAAGTATCTTCTAATTAGCTGTTATATCCAAATTGCACTGACTGTCAATTTTCATTCAACGTTATTCATTGTAGTTTAAGTAGTTTAAGCGCTCCGGCACCAATGACCACCGTGGCCGGTCATATATGCAGAAACTATGGGTGGATGGTGGTTAAATAATAGAGCTATTCATTAGTAATAATAGTAAAGAATGATTAACAAGGTGTGGTGACGATTAAGCATACGAATTTATATCAACTACAACTAAAGACTACGCTCAACTCAACAACACAATGACAACTCAGCCAGTTATGACTAATGGCTTACAACTAAAACGCAACTAAGAACTCCTCTAAAGAACTGTCTCTCAAGAACTCTCTTCCAATCACCTTTCCCAGGAACTGTTCACTAACCACGTTTGCCTTCTTTTATAAATATGGTCATGGTAAGGGCCGGGGTTTTTCCGACCGACCTGGCCCTCGAACCCTCGGTGACTTTCTAAGCTAAAGTCACCTATACACGAGGAGGAAATCCTGCGATACCACATATATGACCAACTTGGCAGTCAAAGTGTTAACACTGCTATTAATAAAATACTATATCTATCGATTTGGAACAAAAGACTACCCGATGCAACGACTGGTGCTCTAATCGGATAACTAACCGTGAGGCATCATTCCACCAACTTTCGTTGTCGACAACCAACTAACCCTCGGCTCTCCCAACGTTACGAATACAAACACTCGCGAATATCTGGAAGTGAAAAAGGAAGAACGGAAAATATTCGCAATAATTCAGCCGTGCCCTCCGACAAGGGTGCAGCGGCAGTAGCGTAACCGCCACACCTGAACGCACTTGCGCCGCGAAATCCGGCGGTTTTCGATATCAAACTCATCGCGATCATCCTTTTTCTAGTATTTTTCCATCGGGCGGAATATACCGGATAGCCGGGGTGCTCGGTGTGCAGGTAATTTCGCGGCGTATCCGTCTGGCGAGGTTTAAAGCGCGAACCCTGTCAGCGTAAATTAAATCCCGCGCCGCGTGACGGTGGCCCCAAAATGATTTTCATTCACCGGAAGAACGTTGCGTCATCCGATGGCAACATCAAAGGGTGCACAGCCCGGCGGCTCTCGCCTCGCAGTTCGATTTTGCAGCGCGCAAAATCACCATGGAAAATGATGGTCGCGCGGTGGGTGTGCTCTAATCTAATTACATGACCCCCGGACGTTAATAAAGGCTAGCTTGCTTGCCGATCGTTCATCACGCCGCGATTGTTGTATTCATCGGTGATTAGGCGTGACTCGCCAACGAAACAACCCGTACGGCTAACGACCCGTGCTCGGCCGTCACGTTGCGAGCTGTCACGCATGCATCTATATGCATATTACGTGGGACATACCGTGCCGTTGCTCGCGCTAATTTCGCGAATATGCACAAGTCTCCGCCGCCTGTCTTACGCGGGATAATTTTTAATTCCACCCGGACGAAACGTCCAGGCCCGTGTCGGCTGTTGATTTCCCCGCCGCGATAAGAACGAGCGACGTTTCCGCGCTGGTTATAGTTTTCTCGGCAACGCGTACCGTACTACGGTCCTCGTATGAATATTCACGCGAGTGGTCAACGCGAACGCGTTCCTTCCGAATCGCGGGCTTGGCGAGGAATTTCTTTCAATTTTTCACCCCCATTTTCTTCTACCTTCGGACGATTGCGTGCTCGAGGATGCATGTGTCAGGTGTGCACGTGTCGTCGTCTGCTTCGTTCTCGCGATTTTTAAGTAACGTTTCAAACGAGTTATCATTAACCCCCTTTTGCACTCGAAAGATGACTGTCAGTCACCATTAGATGAAATTTCGAAGATCGATATTAATTAATATGACAAATTAAAGATAATGTAACGGTGTGCGAACTATCGACAATCAAAAAATTGTACGTGCTAATTGTTATACGATTTCTTATTTATTACTGAAAGAAATATCGCTAGTTTTATAGCAGAAAATCTTTGAACTCCTACTCATCTTTAGCCAAAAGATCGTCCAGTGCAAAGGGTTTGTGGGGGTCTTCCCCCACCATAGTTTGAAGTCGGCTCGTCGCAGGCATCCCCGTGGATGGCGTATCTAGAAGGGACGTTAGGAAAAGGAAGGGATGCGTTTCGTCCCGGGCCTGCTAGCGGACTCATCAGTAAGGCTACACTAGCAGGCCCCTGCCTTTTTTTTTTTTCAACATACGTTTATTACGCCCGAGAATTGATGCAATAATATAATTAAAAAAAAAAAGAAACCAAAATGTACAAAAAGGTTATACATGAGAACTTATCCTGTGAGATCGATGGCTCCAACACGAAGCACTCGCGATCTTGGAATTAAAGGCTTATACTACCGCGCTTATCGCTATATGATAATATAAATCTAAGAACTATCTTATATCGTAACGGGTGTTTGCCTATGTATAGAAAGGCACGAAAATTATACAGTCGGTGGGTAAAAGGGAAGAGGGTCGACTAGATAAATAAATAAATAAGTAATAAATACATAAATAAATAGGAGGAGAGGGAATGAAGGAAGGAAGGGTGGGAGGAGTGCAGGAGAGGGGTATATAAATTTTATTTATTTCAAGATCATGTTTACAGTGTTTATAAGTATGGCCGTCTGAAACTTACAGAAATGACGAAGTGGGATACTAACCGTTATACTAACGAGGGTTTTCTGACCGGTTTTATTTATTTATTCGTACGTGAAAGTTTACAATATTTTTTAACAAGTGTATAATTTGTGTTAACGCGAATCGAGCCACGCAGGCCCTTGCCTTAGACACTGGGGATACTATTGGAAAGACGGGAAGTTATGTATATAGGAAACTGAGAGTTTCCCGAGGACTTGCGGGAAAGTCCTTGAAGGCGGAATCCATCTAGTGTCGAGGGCGAGAATGATAGTAGCTACAGGTTAAATATTGTATCGTAGAGAAGGACTTGGTGGTGGGATATATATTTATTTATTAACGATAAATTAACAGTGTGTGCGTGATGATTAATTGCTATGTTCAAACAGTTGATACCCTTCTTTTTGATGCGAGTATATAATATTTATCGTATCAATTGAAATACGTGTAGTGTTTAAATACAAGCTGTCAATAGACTGTCAATGGATTGTATATACTACGTTGTAGAGAAACGGATTGGTGGTAGTATATATTTATTTATTTAATAATGAATTAACGGTGAGCGAGTGATGATTGAACATACGAATTGTCTCTTTACACGAATCTATATCGATTCCCAACTTGAAACAACGCAATGACAATTCAATTTTCAACAACTAACCGTTCACGACTAAAACTGTCTACTAAGAACTGCATTGAAGACTGTGTATTACAAACTGTGTCCGACGAAAATGTCTTTCAATAACTGTGCACCAATCACTCTTTACCTTCTTTTATATCTTTCCCAACATGTACACGTTTTCCAAAAGTCTCCCCCAATATTACCAAATATGGTCGTGCTAAGGGCCTGATGCATCACCGGGGTTTTTCGATACCTGGCCTTCGAAACCTCGGTGACTTTCTAAGCTAAAGCTACGTGTACTTACATGGGGTGGAAAACCTGCGATACTACAATATTGGATCGTTTTTTCATTTTTGTTTTTCTTTTTAGGGGAGGGGGTGGGAAAAGAAGAGAAATTTGGGAGAAATTTATTATAGAAGTATTTATTTATTAATTGTCAAAGATCTTTGTTGCTAGATGTCTTTGATATTGGATCATTTTGGGGTAAAATACAGCTCATGGGGTTGTTGGTCTGTGATTATTGGATGGTTTTTCTTTTTTTGGGAGGAGGGGAGAGGGTGAGAAAGAATGAGAAATTTGGAAGAAATTTATTATAGAAGTATTTATTTATTAATTGTCAAAGATCTTTGTTGCTAGATGTCTTTGATATTGGATCATTTTGGGGTAAAATACAGCTCATGGGGTTGTTGGTCTGTGATTATTGGATGGTTTTTCTTTTTTTGGGAGGAGGGGAGAGGGTGAGAAAGAATGAGAAATTTGGAAGAAATTTATTATAGAAGTATTTATTTATTAATTGTCAAAGATCTTTGTTGCTAGATGTCTTTGATATTGGGTCATTTTGGGGGAAATAAATCTCATGGGGTTGTTGGTGTAAGTGAATATTGGATGATTTTTCTTCTTTTTTCTTTTTGGGGGAGAGGGTGAGAAAGGAAGAGAAATTTGGAAGAAATTTATTGTAGTAATATTTATTTATTAATTGCAAAATGTTTTAGTTGCTGGATGTTTTTGATATTGGATCATTTTGGGGTAAAATGGAGCTCATAGGGTTGTTGGTCTGTGATTATTGGATGGTTTTTCTTTTTCTTTTCCTTTTGGGGGAGAGGGATAGAAAGAAAGAGAAATTTGGGAGAAATTTATTTTAGAAATATTTATTTATTAATTGTCAAAGTTCTTTGTTGCTAGATGTTTTTATTATAGAAGTATTTATTTATTAATTGTCAAAGATCTTTGTTGCTAGATGTCTTTGATATTGGGTCATTTTGGGGGAAATAGATCTCATGGGGTTGTTGGTGTAAGTGAATATTGGATGATTTTTCTTCTTTTTTCTTTTTGGGGGAGAGGGTGAGAAAGGAAGAGAAATTTGGAAGAAATTTATTGTAGTAATATTTATTTATTAATTGCAAAATGTTTTAGTTGCTGGATGTTTTTGATATTGGATCATTTTGGGGTAAAATAGAGCTCATAGGGTTGTTGGTCTGTGATTATTGGATGGTTCTTCTTTTCCTTTTCCTTTTGGGGGAGAGGGATAGAAAGAAAGAGAAATTTGGGAGAAATTTATTTTAGAAATATTTATTTATTAATTGTCAAAGTTCTTTGTTGCTAGATGTTTTTGATATTGGATCATTTTGGGGTAAAATAGAGCTCATGGGGTTATTGGTGTAAGTGAATATTGAATGGTTTTTCTGTTTCTTTTTTTTTTCTTTTTGGTATGGGATTTTTTGGAATTTTAATTGAGGTAGTTTAATAGAAATTGTTTTAAGCTATAGTTATCAATTCAGGACAATTTAAGTTTATTTTATAGATGTGTCTTATATGTGGATTATTGGAGATCGAGTGGACTGGGGTTCTGATAAATTATCTACAAGCTGTTTGTAAAGAAATTATAGGGAAGACTAAATTGCAAAGACTGCCTGTAACAAGAAATAATCGCGGAGGCTAGTTATAGGGAGGAAAATAAAAAGGTTACAAAGAAGACTAAATTATTACAAAGGAAATTAAATTACTAAAGAGATTATATAATTCCAGACACTGTTCATCACAAAGGAGATTAAATTACTTGAAAAATCGTTCGCTATGAAAAAGGAAGAAATTTAATTATTCCGCAATTGCTTGTCAGAAAGAAATTTAATAAATTCCTTCAAAGATGCTTCGGTACCACCAAAGCTAAATTATCGCGAAATCTTCTTACTATAAAGGAAAGAAAAAGAACAAATTAAATTACCATGGACCCTATAGTTTACGAAACAGGAAATTTATTTATATTTCTGCATCAACTACTTACTATTATTAAATTAATTTTGGAATCTCACCGGATAGAAATAATACGACTTCATGCTTCTTTTTGGACACAGAATTGTATTGAAAATATATAGTGATCCTGTGTTAATATTATATACCCTATGTGTACCGTATGCGCAGGTGTGAGTGTCGTGTGTGTATTAAGGTGTATTATTTTAATCCAGCCAATTAAAATGGACTTCTTTGGGATTTTTCTCTAAGGAAACCATGATACATTTTGGCATGGAGTTTCGACACTCAGATTTATTTATATTTAAAGAATATTTCCAATTTTTCTCTAATAAAATTATTAAAAATTGTGGAAATTATAGAGCCTTAGGTAACTCACGTTTTTAAAAACAGGCTCCACCGACTGTCATTTATTTCAGACCATCTGATTATCCGAAAGGAGAAAACTAAGATCCCTCTTAATTAGTATGAACACGACTATAGTATGAACCACAAAAACAGCAAATTGGCCGAGTTGTCATGTTGTTGAGTTGAGTCGCAGTCTTAAGTTGTAATTGATATATAAATTCGTATGCTTAATCGTCACCCTCACGTTGTTAATTCATTATTATTACTAATAAATAGTCCGTATTTACCACCACCCGTGTCTCTACGATATTATATTAACATGTTTGATCATTTTTCGTAATTAAATAAAGAATTGTTCTTACTGTTATGAAATTTCATCCACCACTAACTTGGTTATATCTCTTACGGCTAGAAAGAAGATTAAATTGCACCTCGAAACGAATTTCCATATACCCGTGATTGAAATCCATCGAGTGTCCAGTGAGAGATACGGAGAGAATAGCACGTACACAGAGATCTGAACGAAAAAAGCTTTCGTATCCTTCTTGCTCGCCGGTCATCAATAACGACTTTTCTTCTGGTATATTCAACGACAACTCGTTACAAACGCATCAACCGTCCGCGAGCATAGGATAGCAAACGACTCAGCGGGGGTATACACGGCGAACAAAAATTCCTACGGTTCTTTGCATAACATGACAAACGGTAAACAAAGCGTAAAACACGCTTCTCCGAGCTGGCAAGAGGTATACTCTATTTGTCACTGTCCACCCAGGGAAACTCTACGATCATTCCTCAAGGGTTGTCGACGCCGGGAAGAAGAGTGGTTCGCTATCAAAGGGTTGGCAAAGACGCGATCCCGTAGCCTTAGTAACACGCCTGGCCAGACGATCCGCGATAAACGATCCTGTGCTTAATTACCTGTACGATCTACTACTCAACTTATCCGACACGCAGCAGAAAGAATCGCTGAATAATACATGCCGCATTAAAGTCGCATTACCTACACGTATGCGCGTGATCCAGCGAACGCAGTTGCATGAGCCACGGAGTTTTATTCTCCTGCGTTTCCGCCGCTAACTCATGGCACCCCGTCGAGTTTATGGTCACTCGGTTTCTTAGATTTATGAATCCTAATTTTGTTATACCCGGACGAATTCTGCGCGACGTTAATCCGCTCTTACTGCACGGTTTCACCACTTTCAACCCTCGTGTGGTAATTTCGTACCCCTTTCGACTCTTTCTTCGCCACTTTCTTCGATGTTTGACCAGTTGCTTCGAGAAATGTATTTCTGGCTTCTACGTCCTTCTTTTGGGTTGAAGATTTGCTGTAAATTGAATAACGAAATCTGAGTTTGCTTCTTGAGTGTCAGAGGATATTAAAAAATAGAGTTAATATTAAAGTAATTAACACTTGGTTAAATGATCTATGGACGAAGTTTGAAAAATAAAATAGGAAGAAATTGATTGTACCTATATTCAAAGAGAAATTTAAGTTTTTAATTTAAAATGGGAATTTTTAATCGAAAGTATAAACTCGACTATTTGGGTCGTAGGAGATTTAGTATAGAAATATTGTCTTCCTAAATAATTTTAGAACTGCTTAGTAATAAGCTAGAATTTTGTTATTAGAAAATTATTAAAAATGGATTACTTCTAAGACTCATTCTCACTTTAAATATTACATCTTCTCAAAAGATTTTAATATTCGATATGTATTTGATATATTTCAAAATGTCTGCTCCGTATTTAGGATCGTGTTATTAGAAAATTCTTGAAATTGGAAGATAAGGGAAACAAATGACTGTTAAATATTTATATTGACCACCACTGAAGTGTCAACTATTTCTGGGCTCTTAAAAATGGGCCCATAAAAAGATCTAAAAATATTTTTCTTAACTTCCTGAAAAGCTCAATACGTATGGATAATATGATCTCATATATCGAGGTTCTGCTATAATGTAATACACTCATCTAACTGTAGAAACAAAATTTTTCTTAAAGATGCAATCCATTCAAACACATCATCAAATGAAATCACCCAAATTCTGAGACAGAACCGTATTCCAATTAATGATGATGATCAAATCCTAACCTTTGCTTCTCACACCCCATACATCTAATACATTGAGAAAATCCTTACCTACCACTCACCAATAAATAAATCCAAGAAAAAACGCCCAAATTCGAAAACTACATGAAAAATTTCATTAACAATGAATCTGAATTAGTATCCATAACAGTATCCCAAGTAGTGATGATCAGATCCAGATCCTAACCTCTGCTTCTCACACCCCATAAACCTAACGCGTTGACAAATAATGTAAGCCATTAAGAAAACACCTACTTACTACTCACAAATAAACATCCAATCAAAAAGTTCAAATTCGAAGATTATAGAAAATATTCCATCAACATGGCACCTGAATTAGTATCCAAAACGGTATCCCAACTAGTAATGATGGCCAAATCCTATCCTTTGCTTTTTACAGCCTATGTATCTAACACATTGACAAATAATACCATTGAGAAAAGCCCTACTTACCATTCACGAACCAATAACCAATAGAAATGCCCCAAATTCGAAGATTGTAGAAAATATTCCATCAACATTGCACCTGAATTAGTATCCAAAACGGTATCTCAACTAGTAATGATGACCAAATCCTATCCTTTGCTTTTTACAGCCTATGTATCTAACACATTGACAAATAATACCATTGAGAAAAGCCCTACTTACCATTCACGAACCAATAACCAATAGGAATGCCCCAAATTCGAAGATTATAACAAAAATTCCATTAACATGGAACCTGAATCTCAGTACGCAAAATAGTATCCTAACTAGCGATGACAATCAGATCTCAACCTTTCTTTCTCACACCCCATAGACCTAACGCACTGACAAATAATATGAAGCATTAAAAGACACCGAATAAATTTTTCTTCTTTGCAAAATATCGAGAAAATGAATATCAAATTATAAGTTGAAGGAGTTGAAGAGGAAGGACACTTTTGTTTCCTCGGTTTAAGTTATCCCATAGATGAAATGAAGAAGAAAACGCCGTCTGATATCGTCTCGTTAGCACACGCGCATCCAAATCACTTGCACCTCCTTCATTATCATTTTCTCGCGCGGAATGCGTGCAGGTTGAGCGTGTTGGCGACAATGCGTAAAGCACAGGGAACAAAGGGAAACGGCGCAGCCGGCGAGTTAAGGTGGAGCTTAAGCTCGCTGGCAACGCGCCTTGATAAAATCTCCATAATGACCGCATTCGCTAGGAGAATTACCGCCGCTTTCTGTTCGCCGCCGCCTAGCATCTTGAGCGTCACAGACTGGATGGACTCCGCCAGGGGGTGAGAACGCGGTATCCGCCATTACGTAATTATGCCGGGTCCGGTACGGTTCATACGAGACAAACAATCATCGTGGATCTGCAGCACGCCCGTGTAATACCCTCTCGCTGGATTGTCATTGTTTCGTCGTCTGAAATTCAAACTGCGAAATGGAGGATTGGACTGAGAGAGATGACGGTTGAAATTGGAATTTGCGAGGATAGGTTAGTACGGGAAATATCGATTTCTAATCTACATTTGAATATTATTTTAGTATGCAATATTAATTATACTACTATAGTCTGCTACTTTAATAATGAATCTACTTTATTGAAAGCTTTCCATGAAAAAAATAATGAACCCCATAGAGATGAATTATGACGATTCGCATTGAACTAAAGTTATATGTAATACGTTCATGTAAAATTTGTATAAATCCTAGAAGCTTGCCTAATTCTATTGCGAATGAAATGGATACGTAATGGTTAATTAAAATGAAATGATTTTTTAACGCATAGTCCACCATCGTTAATTCTTTCATGGGTATGATCCTATAAGCAATATCCTGCAAACATTAGATTAGATATAGTTAGAAAAAAATTCGAAGGTTATATCAGTAAAATTAGAAAATAATCCAACGATGTTCACGATGTTTACGGTATAAGTTTATCGGAGATATGAGCCGTGGTGGCACTAGTGAGTTAGGTGGAAAATTGTCTCTAGACTGTCGCAACGCTTACATCGTGTAAGAGTTAAATAACAATGTCATTTTAATACCTAATACACAAATCAATTATATTAAAAAATCATTTTAACATCATACTTTCTTTTCGACACTATGCACGTTCTATCTAAAATATTCTTTCTTGTAGAACGTGTGTGCTTCGTTAATTCATCTATCGTTAATTCTTTCATGGTTATTGTCCTGTAAACAATATCCTGCAAACATTATAATAGACGTACTTCGAAAAAAATTCAAAGATTGTATCGGTAAAATTAGAAAATAATCCAACGATGTTCACGACGTTTACGGTATAAGTTTATCGGAGATATGAGACGTGGTGGCGCTAGTGAGTTAGGTGGAAAATTGTCTCTAGACTGTCGCAATGCTTACATCGTGTAAGAGTTAAATAACAATGTCATTTTAATACCTAAGACACAAATTAATTATATTGAAAAATCATTTTAACGTGATCAATTCTTTTTTTTCGACACTATGCACTTTCTATCTAAAATGTTCTTTCTTGTAGAACGTGTGTGCTTCAGAAATTATTCGTTGTGGACAAGTTATGTTACTCTCTTTATACAACAGAAACATTCTGTATCCCCAATTTTTCTATCATAATTTCTTATCATAATCTTTATGGTATAGTTTCCATTATACTTTCATCCTTTTAAAGCAATCAAGGTAGAACATACAAATAATAGATGACAAAGTCACAATAGTTCAACCTCATAAATCCTTTGCGCAAAGAATCATCACGATCCATCATACCCCTGCGCACCTAATGAATACCTTAATTCGAACAACAAACAAATATGTAATTTCGCAATCATAATTCATCGTGTACCGTTACGACCACATCGAAGCACTGGTAAATGGTTATACGAGGCTAGTGTGATAAATAGTTCCATTAAATTCTCTAATTACTTTATTTAGCGTGGAACCCATAGATGTTATCGGCGAAGAATTACGGCTAGGGAATACATTATAACGAAGCAATTTACCCATACAATGTACACCTACTTACCCCCTTTTTCCAGCGAAATGACATAAATCCCTGGAAACTTGCAATTCCCGGAAGAAAAATAGCGTCAGACCTCATTTTCCGCGAAAACGAAACCAGGAATAAGAAAACATTCCATCTCCGCGGCTTATTTTTACACACGGAATCGTGGCTGGATCG
The DNA here is from genome assembly GCF_001483705.2 of Eufriesea mexicana. NCBI lineage: Eukaryota > Metazoa > Arthropoda > Insecta > Hymenoptera > Apidae > Eufriesea > Eufriesea mexicana. The sequence goes on along the minus strand of NW_016908458.1, from coordinate 1,136,412 downwards.
ATCCCGGCACGATTTTCGGGACACCCGGTATTTTCCGCGCTCGTTCGAGAGTTGTTTGACCGAAATTCGTCGGTCGCGGCGGAGACAAAGGGGTGGCTCTGTTTCGGTGAATATTTTTCATCCACGCCGGGACGAGAAAAGGGACAATTAAGGGTTCCATATCTGCTGGAGTGTTCCTCGCGATTTATCGTCCTCGCGCGAGCAGCAATCCGAGCGTATTGCCTCCGATGCGGACATTAAAATGTCCATACGTGCATGAAATCACCTGGCCATTGTTACCTTTCTCGCGCAACGACGGCCATAGAGGGATGACGTGGGGTGTCGGGAGAAAGACGAGGTGGATTTTCCGGAACGGACCACCGGAAAAGCAATCGCGGAGTAATCTGCGATGGATGCGATTAATTTCTCCGAACAATAATAGGCGAGAGGCCGTGTTGCTATCTCGGCCGGCGCAGACGATGGCCATTCATGCTAATCCTTGGCCAGAGCCGGCGGGTACTCCCTATGTGAAAGTTCCTGTCCCTCTCCATCGCCATTCACCTTCTCTCCGTTGCATCCACCGCCTCTTCCTACCTCGCTCCATTTCTACCTCCGCCTCCACCTTCGACTTCCCCCGCATCAGCCGTTGGAGCCCAATGATGCCAGACTATCGATCCTTACTTCAAGAGGAGGGTAAGAGGCTTGAACTCGGTATTAGGGCTGCCGAGCGCCAAGGGGAAGTGTCATTCGCCTGGCGTTCCCTAAATCCGTAGCTATGCCCGGCAAGTCTCTCTATGACGATTCTGTCGAAATTAGAAAGCGTATTTCACTCGCACTCACCCCGAATAGTTGCTGAATTTTCCTTGGTGCAGCCTGGCTGACCTGGCGCGCCAGGTTGCTGCAGGATTCTTGGGGTGCTGGGTGGACAGATGGCGATGATTTTCTTCTGCAATCAGAGTGCCGTGTAGATGACTATACTCGGTACAGTATTGTCAATTGGAAATGTTGGGAATTTCGTGAAGGAAATCCAAATGATTAGCGTACAGGGAAGTAACTGTATTCAGTTGTACAGCAGTTTGATGTATAAAGTTTAATATAAGCGAAATGTATACACTTTATGCAATATACAAATAAAACACGAGAGTCTTTTTCACACCACTGTGGCTCACAATACGTAAGCCATCTGCACTGTTCCTGATTTGAGAGTGAGTGCAGCGAGGGACAGCAGGCCCCTTTAACCCTCTATGGGTCCGTGTAACTTTCAAGTTGCATGCTAATGTATGGGTATTTTATTAAATATTGCATTTAACGTTATCGTCTTGATCACTCCAGTTCGCGATTTTTCTTTCGATATATTTATAATTATTTTTACAATACCTCCTGTGGTTCCATTTTTCAAAATTCGTATTCCTTTCCATTTACCGGTTATTCGATCATGATAGGTTAAGTCCTCTATGGCCCCCTATGACCTTTTCTCCACAAGATGGCGTGGAAGATTATCTTGTCTATCTATTGCACATTACCTTGGCACAATAGTACAGCCATTGTTAATTCAAACTTTCAATATGAATTCGTTATAATAAAATTGTCAAAACTGCTGAATTTATAGGTTGATATTTGTTGATTTTATGCCACATACAATTCTTATAATCAAGAAAAATATATATTCGGTGCATAGAGGGTTAAACCCCAAAAACTGACCCCTTGATGTTCAAAGCTCGGTATTGGTCTGCAACCTCTAACAGGCCTGTCACCATTGTTGCATAGGCGTAGCTGATTTCCAACAGTAAATATCTCTAGCGATAATTGATCTATCCATTGATCATTCTAGAATTGCTGTAGAATTTAGAAGATCAGCGAATAGATTAATCCAATGGCATTAGTACTGTATAGATGTCTGTTCGTGTTTGGAAATGATTATTATTGTTGAGAATTTAAAATGATTGTTTGATTGTTTTTCTTATTAAAGTTAGAATGGTGTATTGACTTGTTTCGTAGAGAAATTAGGGTGTTTTTATTGTAGAGGGGGAACTGAATTTTGGAAATGATTACGCTACATTAAATCGGGTAATTCTTGTAGACTTTAGTTTCTTGAATACGAATCTGTAATCTAAATTGCTCCATTATGCTTAGTTTTATAAAATTGTGAATTTTTTCTAAAAACCGTGCGATTTTTGACTAAAATGGAAAATTACGTGAAAAGTAAATAGGTTGGAGGATTTATTGTTATCTTAAAGGTTAGGTTGGATTTTATTTTTTAACTATATTATATTAAAAAGTCACTGGTATTGGTGTACCGAATAACGTACCTGTTATTATACAGCAATTTAAGGAAATTTCTTATAATTTTTTGGAAACTGGGGCTAATAGAGCAATTTCGATTACGGATTCGTGTTCTGGATGGTACAATCTACAATAATCACCTATTGGATGTTATAGATTAGAAAAATAGCTGAAATTTGTTGGACAGTGTTACTATTATTAGTAATACACTGTTATTGTTATTATTATTATTTAGGGTGGTTGGTTATTTTTTTTATAGTTGGAGTGGTATATGGCTTACTCTGTGGGTGAATAAGATTAGGATGATTTTTTGTGGATGAGGAGTTGATGTTTGTGAATCATTTTTATTGTTGGATGTTTATTATGATTGGTTATTTTCTTGTGATTTGGAATGGCGTTAGGTGTCATGAAAGACGAATTTAGGTATTAGTAGATTTGTTACTATTGTATATTTAGGAAGTGGAATTATCTGAAAGTATCTTTGATTGTACTGAAAGTCTTTGAAAGAGGAGATAAGTTGAAGCATCTTGAATTCCAATTTCTTTTACACGATTTATTAATTTATTAATTTATTAATGACTAAAGATTACTGTATAGAGAGGATACTGGTCTTTTGAAAATAATTTTTGGAGATCAATTATTAGCCAGTGAAACTTTTGTTACAGCTTTTATACGATACACCTGATTGAACACTATTTTGAATATTCGCGAGTCATACGGAATTATGAATAAATTTGATTATTGCTCGGTTAATAGGATCCATTCGATTTAAATTTATAATTCCTTAAATTTATGATATTTAGTTTCAAATGTAAATAAATTGAAATCTGCATACATCTGCAATTAGGTTTCCGTACCGATTAATATTAATAAAGGCAATTTGGTGGTGATTAAAATATCTCGGATTTATTGTAAGTATTGTGTATTTATGATAATGACAACATCTACATATTGCAATAAAAATGATTCAAATTCAACTCATCAATATTTTTTCCACGTCATAATCTCGATCGATACTTAAAAGTTCCGATTCTGCAAGTAAAATTGATTGAAAATCAAATTATTTTTATCTTGCTTCGTATATTATATGTCTTTGTGCACTATTTTTATTTGTGTATAAATAAAGCACAGTCAACAGAGTAGAAGCATAATCGTATATTTTTAACGCTATTATAGAATGCTATTCTTTAATAATGAATTATTTCACTAATGTGGAATTACAAAGTGATATTTTTTTAATGTCATACTGTTATTCCCTAGATAGATTAATATAAGTTGTACTAAGATCATAGTGATTAATATCACTTCTCTAATTTTTCCAAATTTTAGTATCAAAAAATTCCATTGCTACCTAACTATTTCTATTTAAAATATATTTGTAGCTTTATTTCGCCCCTCCCCCTTTTCTACCCCAAATAAATTGCATAATAATCTTCTATCTTTCTTTAAACCTAAATAAATTACAAAATAATTTTCAATTTATTATAGCTCAAATAAATCATGGAATAACTTATTCCATAATTAAATATTAAATTATACCATTGCTACCTAACTATTTATCTTTAAAATAAATTTCTAGCTTTATTTCGTGAAATTAATCTATTTATAGAATCCTCCTTTTCTACCCCAAACAGGTTAGATAATAGTTTCCAATATTTTTTAAAGCCTAAATAAATTACACAATAATTTCCTATTTTCTTTTCTCTAACATAAATAAATTACACAATAATTTCCTATTTTCTTTTCTATCTTACGTAAATTACAAAATAATTTCCAATTTATTATGGCCGAAATAAATTATAAAATAATTTGTTCCATAATTGAGTTCCATAATTAAATATTAAATTGTACATAATGTATCTAATTTGAAATAACATAGAACCGAAGAGAAAGAAAAATTTCTTCCTTCTCTCAAATACTCTTAACCCAGAAACATTCTCATAAGACAAACGACGTTCATCCCTAATTACTTAATCGCTCTCAAATTCGCGAAAACTAGAACAATACACAGATCGCTACAGCGGGGCATTTACGCTGAAAGAAGTTTTGTCTGCGAAATTGATATCCGTTTAAGCATAAACTTACGATCTCGTTAAAAGTCGTAAAAGTTACACGATTCGTTTCTTTCGCTAGTCGGTCGGTCGTTACGGAGTCGCGGAGGAACCACGAATGGCAAACTTGGCTACTTACGTTCGACCCCGCGTATTTCCGCTACCACGGGATCACCTGAGCGCTTTCAGGCTTTCTTGGCTTCCGTTCTTTTCGCACGTTTTGGCATTCGACGCACGCTTGAACGCTCGTGGGCGTTCACACGTTATGAATATCCTCGTCGGACCAATCGCGCGTGCGTTTTCTTCCGCGTGCTTTCATGTTTGCTCGTTTCCGGTTCGGAAATCTTTCTACGTTTTATAGACTCTCGGCGGATGATTTTTCGATTCGTTGAATCGCGCGTTTGTATTTTTAAACGCCTTTCCTCGTTTTCCCCCGCGTTTCACATTTTTTCCCTTTTGCCCCCTCCCGCCCCCCTCTTTCCTTTCCGCTCTTTACGGCCCCGCGTGACTTTTATATCCGATGACCTCTCTGTCATTAATATAAAATTGGAAACATAAAGAGCCGCTGTATACGCGAATTTTACTTTCCATTTACCAATTTCCTGCCCGAGCACAGTACACATCGTTTAGTTCCGGACTATTTCATCGCTCGAGCTTTTGTTTAAAACTATTTAAAGTGCGAATGGAAGTACACTGATTTCAATTCTACGGCTTTTTCGGGGTAAATATATGGTGCTCGATTATTACTGGCTTTGTATGCAGTCGCTCGCGAATGTCATTAAAGAACGATCTTTCGTGTTATTTTTCCTGGTCGGTTTGTGAATTAATAGAAGAATTTTGATAATTTTTAATAGTCGATATTATTTTAAATACCTTGGAAAGTGTCTTAGATTTTCTTTTTATTTAGAATTTTAATGTAAAATCGAAAATTTATATCCTGGTAAAATTTTATGATATATTCTGTTTCGTAAAGTTTGTTTTATAAAATGCCAATTTTTATTTCAATTGTCCTGCGTTGAAAACTATATCTAGTTATATATCGATTTAGTACGTTTCAAAGAATTTTCAAAATTTGAAAGAAATTATAGAAAAAGAAATATTTTTGTAAGACTCCAGTTTTGAATAAATATTGATGTCATTAGGCCAAAAGATAATGACAAATGTACAGTAATAATCTTAGATTTTGAAAAATATTATAATTCAAAATATAAATAATATGTATCAAAGTGTATAATAACTATTCGTTCCATAATATAACAATTTTGCAAATCATAAACATGAAATTTGTAGGGTTTCAACTTCGTCTAAGTATTGATGTCAACAGGCTATAAGATAATGACAAATGTACAGTAATAAACTTAGATTTTTAAAAATATTATAATTCAAATTATGAATAACATGTATCAAAGTGTAGAATAACTAATCATTTTATTATATAACAATTTTGCAAATCATAAACATAAAATACTGCTGCCATATAAAATAATTACACAATAATAATAATAATAATATCTTTACGGAAAAATACACAAAAATAATATTAAAAAATTTATAAAAGTGACTTCATTCCAATAAACACGAGCAGTTATTCAACATTACCTCAGTGCATGCATAAATAATAATAATATCAACATAGCACAAACAATTATACAAAATCCACAGCAAGCAGCTGCAAATTCTCTATCTCCACATTAAACTCGCTCAACATACTTTCTAATTCATTCCAAACGATAATTTCACACAACTTTTACAATAATAATATACACAGTGATAATATCAATATTACAAAAATAGTTGTACAAAAATATGCCTGGAAATTCTCAATCTCCAAATCTTCTACCCTCACATCAGTCCCTCGACTAACCCTTCCCAACTCTCAATCCCACATTCATCAGATTCGACCAGTACCACCACCACCCCTATTCAATTACCCTGCTAATAACGGAAAACGCATGACCTAGTGGCAGAAATGAACAGCCTGTAAAATGGTTTGTAAACCTGATCCTTCCTCCATAACGGGATGCAAACAAAGCTCGTGCGTTCCTTTTTCACGGATTTAAGCCGACACATTTTCCATGATAATATCTCCATTATCTCGGGATCAAGGATCCAAAGCGACCCCCTTAACTCAGGTACGAATTCCTCTCTTGTGTGACCAAAAACTTCCTTTCTCGAACGACGTAGACTTAAACGTAGACTCATCCTTGGCCTCTCAAAAATCTACGCGATCGTGTATCGAATCGCCGAATTATCGCGAGATAAAGAGGAGAAGAAAGAGAGAGAGAGAGTGAGAGGGGGTTGCAGACTCGCGTTAGCATACGGACGCGGACAAATAGGACGGGAGGACCAGGAATAAAGACGGACAGCGAGCCTTGGTCTCTCAAAAATCTACGCGATCATGTATCGAATCGCGGAATTATCGCGAGATAAAGAGAAAGAGTGAGAGAGAGGGGGGGTTGGAGACTCGCGTTAACATAAGGACGGGAGGACCAGGGATAAAGACGGACAGCGAGCCTTGGTCTCTCAAAAATCTACGCGATCTTGTATCGAATCGCGGAATTATCTCAAGAGAAAGAGAAAGAGGGAAAGTGAGAGAGAGAGATAGAGAGGGGGTTGGAGACTCGCATTAGCATACGTACGGGAGAACCAGGGATAGAAGCGGACAGTGAGCCTTGGTCTCCCAAAAATCTACGCAATCGTGTATCGAATCGCGGAATTATCTCAAGAGAAAGAGAAAGAGGGAAAGTGAGAGAGAGAGATAGAGAGGGGGTTGGAGACTCGCATTAGCATACGCACGGGAGGACCAGGGATAAAAGCGGACAGTGAGCCTTGGTCTCCCAAAAATCTACGCGATCTTGTATCGAATCGCGGAATTATCTCAAGAGAAAGAAAGAGAGGGGGGGGGAGAAAGAGGGGGTTGGAGACTCGCGTTAGCATACGGACGCGGACAAATAGGACGGGAGGACGAGGGATAAAGAGGGACAGCGAGGGTTGGATGTCGGAAGAAGAAAACGGGGAATAAAGGAAGGAGACAGAGCAGGGATCAGGATCGGAAACGGAGGCGGGCCGGGAGTGGGTAGGTTTCTTGGCACAGCCTCTCCTTTCGGGGTAAGGGTAAGGGTACAGCCGCCATCCATTACGGGCGGCGCATGACACCTCGGGAGATATATCGACTCACCGCATCCTCGAATTGAATCGAATGCTGCCGACAAAAACACCAATGAGCAAAATAGAACATTGTGATCGATGCTTCGGCTGCCGAAATTTATCGGCGAATGAGTTACCGTGGCTGGCGCGCTCGCACACTACACCGCCAGGCCGCAGCCAGTACCGGCACGTCGCGCGCCGCGCCGCGCGCAATCCAGCGCCCGATTCCGTCGATCCGTTTTCCCTTCCGACAGCAGAACCATCGACGATCGCCCCCGTCACGGTAAATAGTTGATCGAGCGCCGACGAATCTCATTTTTCCCTCCCCCCGATCCTTCCCAAGGATTTTCCTCTGAAATTACCCATCCAAACCGGCATCCGCGCTCCCTGGTGACACTCCGTGAACAATTTATGCGTATCGTTCTGCCGTGCCAATTATTAATTTATCGTTTAACCGGTTTACCATCGGCTACGGACGATAATCCATGGATAGAAGCGTTTTCATTGCCTTCAGGATGAAAGAGTGGCGAGTATCAATGTGCATGAATTACGTCTTGAGTCGACTTATTTCTGAAAATTATGTCGATAAAAGAACTCTAACTGATTCTTCGTGAAAAAATAGAGAGAAAGTGTGGAATAACTTTTTTTTTGTTTGGGGCCTAGTTTTGGAGAAATTCAATTTTGAAGATTCGTAGGTACGAAGCCAGTTTGGATGCAGCGTATACAAGGTAGCAGAGTCAGGAAGTATTGGGTTCGCAAGAAAGTACTTTCGGTTTTTTAGTGTGAAATAAAACTCAATTTTTTCTATACAGTAAATGAACTTTAATCGGTCAAATATCTTCCATTCTATTCGATGACCTTTTGCCATCTTTCTGGTAACTTCATGATCCCGCGCTCATAGAATTTCTGCTCCTTATCTGCAAAAACTTAACCAAGTGCGTAAATCTCAGAAGGTCGACCAGAACGTTGTGGGTATCTTTCAGTGAAAAATCTTCGGAACGAAATTTTTTAAACTAATTCTGACACGTGCGTTCTGTTAAACAATCAACACCATAAACTTCTCGTATCTCTTTGTGAGCCTCAGCCGCATTCTTGCCTTTATGAAAATAAAAAAGTAAAATGTGTCGAAAATGCTTATTTTTGCACTCCATGTTAAGACTGACCGTGAACTGACAGTTATAAACGAAATTACACGGAATTTCACGAAATAGCAACCTAAAGGTATCGACTACCACATCTGAAAAGAAAAAGATTCTAACATTGACAAAAGAATAACTAAACAAGCATAACGTTATTTACTGATGCAAACAGAAATTACTTTCTTGCCAATCCAATAATACGGGAAAATATTTCGGACCAGTTAAAATTATGTACACATGTACATGTGCGTTACGAAGCGTCTTGTAAACCAACGCAATCGTTCGAGAAATTTGATTTGGCCGCAGATATGCGAAGCGGAAACGATTCTTTGTGAAAAAATGAATCGAAAGTGTACAATGCCATTTTCTCGTACGAAGCTTCGTTTCGGAGGAAATCGAGTTCGAAATTCCGTTGGGTGTACCTGCGCCTATGTAACCGAAATACGGTTCATCGTGTAACGCTATTGTTCCCATTGTTCTTTACACTCGATATCCACCAACTTTCACGATTTACTGGATTCCAAAGAGCGCGCCGAAAAATTGCTTACTGTATTGACCAATTACCTCACACGCGCACCCCACGTATCCTCGCGATGAATTGTCCCAAAAACTAAGCGTCGAATGAGAAAATTTTATTCTTCATTTTCCTACGAAGAACCACACCCTATTCGCTCGTACCACAATTTCCCAACAACAATTTCACCAACGAGGATACACCCGATGGTGGGTGTCACCTGACACGGATACCGAGTGTTTGCATTTTGCCCGAGTATCTTACCCCGTTCACTGGCTTAACTCGATCCCCATGTGTCTCTCCCGCACGAAAATCCCTCATTTCTTAGCAAACCGGCAGGCCCCGTTCGTCGCGACCCTTTTACTTGCACACACTTGTGCCGGTGGTAGGACTGCTGGCGTAATATACGGGATTAGCCGGAACTAACGTACAAACAGAAGTTTCACTTTCAAACAGCGAGACGCAGTGGAGCGGTCGTGACGTGGTACGGGGCTGTTGTCGGAAAGCCGTATTAGCAGCCTTGCGCAAGTGTAAACATCACATAAATCCGCCATGCACCACTGCCTCGGCGGCGCGTTGTACTGAAGTAACTGTAAATACCCTGGCCGACTTTGTAGATTATCCTGATACCATCGTCGACAGGGGTTGCAAGAATAACGATTCGAATCGTTTCCTGTTCCCACCCTATCCCGGAGTGGTGGGAACGCGATTAAACGCCGGGATGGGAACGCGTCCGGGAAATTGATGAAACGGCGTAATTCCTTTATAATTAATCGACGACGCGATTCTTCCGCGGGCAAACTTTTGCAAGACGCGGGGCCGGGGGACCCCCGAAGGGAAATACCAACCGACAGGAAGTTGAAATTGTAGGACAGAACGTGGCATTCAATCAACTGGCGACTACTCTGCGGGCGTAATTGAAAATTAAACTGTCTTATCTTCCGTCGCCTACTGCCCCGTGCCCTTTTCCTTCTGATAAACGCGGCATAGTCGCGACTGCCTTTCCGGGCCTCCAAATAACCATTTCCAGGGAGTGAATAGTTAATTTCCTAAAGTTTCAGCTCGGCCGCCTGAATGCCGCATTGATTGGTACTCCAATCAGTTAGGGGTGAGCGTGGATGGCCGGGGGTGGAGATCGTTCGGGATAGTCTACGAGGTACGGGGAGTAGGGGTAGCCGGAGTCGGAGGATGAGTCGATGATGGCGGCGGAGGTGATGAAGGGAGTGAAGGATGCACCCTTCTGCGGCGTTCAACCTTCAAGGTACCCGATGCAGGGGCTGAGGCCGGAGGAGGGCGAAATTGAGTCTCCTAGAGGTGATTATCATTCGAAGTGGATCGGCCTGGGGTAGCGAGCTCATCCCCTTTGGCTCTCTCTCTCTCTCTCTCTCTCTCTCTATCGTCTTTTTTCCTACAACGATCGCCGGACTAGATTGCTTTCATAAAATCCATTTTTAATAGAACCCGGCGTAATCAACATACGGCACTGTGTTGCGCTATCTCCGTAACATCGGCCGCCATTATCCGGCCGACTTAGCTAATAATCTTAATAACCCTCGATATTGCGTTTGCCTAATAAACTCGATTATCCGGCGACTACTCGTTTCTACGAATTCGGTTGATACACAGGGGTCTGGATATTTCAGCGTCGTATTAGTCGAATGTTAAACGACAAAAGGGAATGCCTGGCGCGAAAGGAAGCGACCGTTTAGCTGACGAAGTTCAAAGCGTCCCCGATCCGTAACCGACCCACTAAATCTCCAGCGGCAAGACGGTCGTGGGAGCTTTGAATTTCGCAGGAGAAGCGGTCGGCCACGGTAACACCGCGATGTTCCTTCGGAAATCTTGACCGGCCATCTTTGCGACAACTTGGTAGGAAGAGAGTTCTTCTTGATCCTCCTTGTCGGAGGAGAACACGGGTCTCCGTGAGGGGAGTGGGTCCAGGCGCTCGCTAGAGGCAGTGATTTGAGGAGGGAAATCCATCCAAAGCTTTCCAAGAATGTTGGAGCGATAAACTCCTGTCGGAGCTCGGCGGTATCTCTTGCCGGCAGTAGCAGCTCCAGGAGGCGCAGGGCATCGCGCCAAACCAGTTTTAAATGCGCTCTTAAATTTCACCAACTTGCGACGAGCCGTAAACCATCTCGGCGGCTCTACCAGGTTAGGCTGCTGCTCTTGTCGTATTTGGCTGGCCGAAGTACCCGCAGAGTTCCTGCGATGGGATCTGCCAGCGGATCCTCCGTTCCTACCACCCATCGTCCTGCGGATTACGTACTATCCTAATCCAGATACCAGATTCCACCGTTCTTTCCTCCGCTGTCTTCCCTGCCTGTCGATATTCCCTTTATTTCGCCTCTTCTTTCAGACCGTGTCCTTTCTTCTCCGTCCCCCGGTGTATCTTAGCCCTTTAAGCTCTCTGGGTAGACGCGATTGGGAGTTAGGAGGATTCAACTGGTTGCTAATAATTCCTTAATGTTTAAGGCAACTACACCTGTTTTCACTGACGCGATTTTGTGCAATTCTTGCTTGAAGATTTCAATCGGGGATCGAGTGTCCAAGTTCCAGGTAGATTATCCAAGTTCTGCGAGGACAGTTCTGCGCTGGCTGTAACTTCTAATGCTCCCATCATCGATTGGTACGGAGATAGCGGTATAACCAGCTTCGCTACTGTAATCGTCATCGTCGACTGTCAAGCAGTATTCTGGGTGTCCTGTATCTAAAGGTTTTCATGATTGTTGGGCGATTGCCGAAGTTCAGAGATGCAATTTGTGCTCGAAGTAGCCAACTTCTAATTCTCTGGTCAGCCATGTGTTTGGAGGCTGTACTTCCAAGTTGTCGATGCTACCGTCTTTGTTATAGTAGTTTCCATCATCGACTATGGAACAGTAGATGAAATAGTAATGATGATAATTTAATACTTATCGGTCGCTAGATATTTATACGTGATTCTCACTAGATTGCAGCTGGTTTCGGTAAATACGCGAATGATTTCCGTCTTTTCACCTCTCACGTGACGCACGACCACAGGAACAAAGTACTGTTGTCACGTGAGAGGTGACTTACGGTCGATAAGGGTTAATAACCACTTGTATTATCACAGGTATTGTAGGATTGTTAGGTAACGGCAAAACGACGGTGGTATATAATAAAAATGATTTATTGCCAGCTAAATTATTCTAGGCTTACGACTCTCACACTGGCTATGTCTCACGGAACTGTCCTGTTTCACGCGCTTGCATCCTTATTTAAACCTTGCACTCTGTCTTCTTTCACACTCAGGTGCATTTCGCTCTTCACTTGCATTCGACACTGCCATAAATATCCAGTTCATGCACTCTACAGTCATACCTACAACAGAGGTACTGTCTAGAGGTACTGTAGGCTGTGACTTTATGCCCTAATCACACTATGTTCACCATTACCAAAGTATCACAAATTTGTGATTTGTGATTTGTGAATCTGGGATTAATACTAGATTAATCCTATGTTGACAGAGATCTGCGAGATCTAATAAACGACTCCATTTTAATGACAAAACAGATTTATCTAAACTAAGATATTACACTAGGTTTCTCACAGCTCAACTCTCAAACACGCGATTCTCTACTCACTACGTCTCGACTACACGCATTCTGCTTTACCCGCGTCCTTGCGCCCTTATTTAAAGCCTAACACTCTCTCTTTTCATACGCAAGCTCTCTTTGTTGATCACTCATTTCCCACGCGACCTCGCCCTCGGTGAGCCAGCTACTTCAGACACTCGGACACATTCCTAGACTTTGGTTCATTGCTTGCACTCGACCCGGTCATAAATATCTCATCCATGCATTCCTTGCACGTGGTCATCCGTTCGTCCTCATGCACTCCAGATGATACCCTAAACGCCTAAGCCGGACCCGATACCGTTCTTAACGCGTTAAGTGTCACGCCGGTCCCCAGGAACCGGCGCTAGACTTTCCGTTCGGACCCAGCCCAAACTAGGACCAAAAGGTGCTAACTTTTAATGTTGAATTCTTCGCCATCTTTGGACCCAACGTTTGGGAATTCCTGTTATAACAGTTAGTACTGTATCTCCGAGTTTTATGAACACGTGGCCCACTTGACTGCTGAGTCTAGGCCTAAACGGAACGGCAAGCAAAACGTACTGAGCACGACGAGAAGCCGATTAATAGGCTATCGGTTGGTAAAGCGTTAACGTGTTAACCACTAGCGCTGGAAAAACGTGCCACGCACGTCGTAATGCTTTTGTCGCAGAATCGCCCACGACGTGGTGTGCACGTCGTCAGGCAATTGTCACAGAAACCGTTCTGGCACACGCGTCGATGAATTACTTTGCAGCATAAGTGGTTAACACTTTGACTGCCACGTTGGTCACATATGACAGGTCACGGTTTCTCTTGTGACGCCAGAGTGGTCATTAGTGACCGGAGCGCTTGAACCTCTTACAATTGCAAAAATTGAATGGAAATTGACAATTAGTCAATTGTTAACTGTTACCAAGGCGCAACCGTGGTCGCCAATATGATAAACGCCCCATTGGGTAAGAATGTTGCCTTATATCACCAATTTATGAAGGATCGGTTTGGGTGAATGGGCTAAAATAGCGCTGTTTTACTTCTTAATAAGGCACAATAAGCTTATACGTAGATTGACGGCTATGAAACAAGGAGGATTCGCTATGGATAAGTTCGACTTTGACTTCTTACATACTGACACACTATTAGCAATTTCCTAAAGACTCTTGGTGACCGTAAAGTACTCGCTGTAGACTGTTCATGACTCTAGACTGCAGACCGTGGAGACTGAAGCTGCCCGCGCTCTTGCACCCTTATTTAAAGCGTTCATGCCCAGGCTTTCCTTTCCAATCATGCCCCTTTCCCACGCAACCTCCGTGGGCCAGGTACTTCAATCACTCTGGACGCACCTCTAAACTTTCGCTCGACTCTACCATAAACATTCTTCACAGTTAATTCGCTTGCACGCGGTCACTTTCATCCTAAGTCCAAACACACTTGGCATTCTTTCAGGGCCGTACTTATTCCAATCTCACATTTATTATTATTTTGCCATTATATGCTTCGAATAATAAAAATACACCCGTGGCGTCCTTAGCGAAACACGTGATTTCGGCGTTGCAGTCAAAGGATTGATACTCTTTCCTCTGTTAGAGTCCCTCTCAACTCACGATACCACGCTATTCACAATACATTCTAAAAGAGTTTTATCACTGTATTATTATTTAAGTTCGGTGAAAATATTTCCATAATTCTCTGATCATCGATGGGTTTATGTAAGATAAGGTAGCGTCAGGTTGGTGAAAAAATGACGTGAAATTATTCGTTTTAAAATTTTTGACGAAATTTCAACAATGAACGCTAGTGGACGCGTCCAAAGTGGAAAGACCGGGACACGTGAGAATTTTCTCGCGAACACTTATCGAGCAGCGATAAGCTCGATGCTCGTATAGCAGTACGCTGTTCAATCACGCGGATTAAGTTGTCTCATCGTCTCGAAGATGGGAACGGAGAGGAGCGGGCAGATTTAACAAGGAAGGATACAATCTCGATTTATCGCTGTCGTGAAGTCTACCGGTTATGAAGCGGCGTAATGAAATTCTCCCACGTAAGTATATACAGTGTATATGGGATAGGTCTCGTATGAGAGTGCGGTCTACATCTTAATGCCGCAGGCCCATAACAATAACCACCGCGAAACGGGCAAGTAGCCTCAGCGGCAATAACACCGTCTGGATTCTCCGTGCAACACCAGGCACCAATGTACATATACCGGCCCTCCTGGATATCTCGAGGCAATTACCGACTAAGAGACTGGGGCCTCGTTAAGGTAATAGTGTCCATTATCTCGGGACATAAGGGAAGAAGTAAAGCAGACAACGAACGCACGAAACGAAAATAATCAGCGCTGCTTCTAACGAGTGATAAGACGTTCTCCATCTGGCTGCTTTTTAGATTCGCCTATATCTCGCTTGCCGTGCATTTTTTAGGTTATGTCCGATGCGACGGTTTGATGATGATGGATCGGGCGGTTAGGCGAGAGTTTGAGGAATTGTGGTTGTAAGAGGAGTTTTTATAGTACTTCAGCGTGTTATTAAGTCCAGCGAGTTTAATATTAATAGTTTCTTCCTCTATTTAAACTTTGCTCTTCGTTTGCTACTGTCATGTCTCGTACGATGGTTTGATGATGATGAATTGGAGGTTAGGTAAGAGCTTGGAGAATTGTGGTTATCGGAAGTATTTTTGTATTTGTGTATTTGAGATAATTATTAAGTTTCGTGAGTTTCTTATTAATAATTATTTATTCTAGTTAATCTTTGTTCTTGGTTTGCTATTGTTATATCTCACACGATGGTTTGATGACGATGGATTGGAAGGTTAGGTGAGAGTTTGGAGAATTGTGGTTATAGGAAGTATTTTTATGGTATTCGAGAGTAATATTAAGTTTTGCGAGTTTATTATTACAAGTTTCTTTTTGTGCTTAAGCTTTGTTCTTGGTTTAATATTGTTATGTCTCATGCGATGGTTTGATGATGATGGATTGGGAGGTTCGGTGAGAGTGTGGGAAATTGTGATTATAGGAGATATTTTTGAGGTATTTGCGAGTATTAATAAGTTTTATGAGTTTATTATTAATAATTATTACTTCTAGTTAATCTTTGTTCTTGGTTTGCTATTGTTACGTCTCATCCGATGGTCTGATAATGCTAGATTGGGAGATAAGTGAGAATTGAGAAAATTATGATTATAGGAGATATTTTTGTGGTATTTGAGAATATTATTAAATTTTGTAAGTTTATTATTAATACTTTCCTCTCCGGTTCTGATTTGTTCTTGGTAATTGATTGTGAGACTAAGTTTACAGCTGAATTTAGAGAATTACGTTTGTTAGAGGTAGTTTTGCAGATAAGGTTGTATCACCGAGTTTCTTGAGTTCATTTTTGGATTTATGTCATTTCCTAAACGTAACATTACGAAATTCTTGACATATAAGAGGAGTTTGAAATCTGCATTTTATCTTAAAGTAACTTTCCTAATATTCGTACCAACGCAAAAGTTAAAAGAATTTCGCGTGTGTAATAATAAATATAACGATAAATCAATTACGAGTTAATAAAATAATATAAATCATAGTACACTATCAGCATTCTTTCCTGTTCTTACCTACAAGTTCTTCAAATTGGAATCCAATATCTACGATATCTTCTCCACATTCTCCTTACACATTTGATCTCGTGTAAACTCGTAATGAGCGCCAAAAGCTGCCAAACGTCCACCAATAAACACGGAAAAGGAATACCCAACAACGTCCCCGCGGAAGACATTTTTCGACCCCGGTTATTCCTCTTCGCCCCATTTTCTTTGTGCAGCGACGATATCCCTCGGATTGTCCTCGTGCGTTCCTCCCACCCCAGCTGAATGGGAACAACAGCCGCCGTCCCACGTCCGTGGCTAAAGCGATCGTTCACGCATTATCATAATCGCGATTGAGCGGAATTCAATGAGGCGGATCGGGCCCTAGATTCCGTTAATGGCACGAGCTCCGGTGCCGTTTAGCTCCGGGCGATGGTAATGGGCTTGCATCGGGTTGCGATTCGAGTAGAGTCGCTTTCGTCGTACACGGGCCTGCCAGGGTATCATCGTCCGCGTTCTCGCGTCGTTGTGTTGTCGTCGACGTCGTAGCTACATCCGCCGTGCCAACCCCGGACCCCCGAGCCGCCCCATCCACCTTGTATTTTACGTCGGCGAGGCAATCAAGTAACTAACGTCGAATAGATTACGCGCGTCGTCTGGAAATGGAGCAGACCGTCGGCTGATGGCAGAGAAGCTAAAAGGAGTGTCATAATTCGAGGAGATTCACCCTTAGGTGAATCCAGGGGCTCGCCTTTTATACCGAGTGGATGTTCGCGTGGAATAGCGAGCCTCCGCTCGAATTATAGGAGCCAGGCCTTCCAAAGGACCCGGTAATTAAATAGAAGCCACGTTTTTGTAAGAGAGGCCCTCCGCGAGGGAACAGATGAGAGGAACAGATGTAGAGTGAGCCGTTATTCATGAATTTCTTGATTAGCGCGCTCCACTTGGGC
Organism: Eufriesea mexicana; assembly: GCF_001483705.2. Taxonomy (NCBI): domain Eukaryota; kingdom Metazoa; phylum Arthropoda; class Insecta; order Hymenoptera; family Apidae; genus Eufriesea; species Eufriesea mexicana. The sequence continues at coordinate 1,119,207 of NW_016908458.1, read as the reverse complement.
GCCCGGCCACCGTTTCTTGGCCCCTTCGCCACGTATCGCGTATTAAAATCGCCATCTGGATTTTCTTGTTTATCCCGGCCCCGTTCACAGCCATTACCCCGTGTCCGGGTTTTAACGAACCCCGCTAACCACGTAGAAGATCAAAGCCTCGAAGGAATAGCTCCTAGCGGATCGCGACGCGATGCTTCTCCTTTCCTAATCTCGGTAGGAATTCCTGTTTGCCTCTGACCGTGATCACGATGTAAAGATCGCCTTTACGAAATCAGTTAACCGAAAGAATTCGAGCGGCGCGGGGTCTTTAAAGCCGTTCCTCCTCGTTATCTTTCATCCCCGGATTCGATCGTGACTGGGGTCGAAAGATAGGAAACACGCCGTCGTGTATATATATATTATATATACACGCCTATGTACCCGCTCACGCACACGTTTAAACGTGCATGTAGAGCGGGAGATATAAGTTCGTATTCGAGAGAGCCGATGTGCTCGGAAAAGTCTCTTTCAGCGAAGGGCCCGCTCGTTATGAAAAAGCTGAGAGCAGATGTCGCCTAATGGACACACAGATACAGATATGAACGCGAGCTAAGAGATAGAGAGACAAGATAAAGTGAGAAAGGAGAGACGGAGGTGAGCAAGTTCAGCGAGAAGCTGCATTCGATGCAGTTGTTAGCGACTGTTGGTGATAGGAAGAGGGTGAAAGAACGGCGCGCCGAAAAGGGACAAGACCCGGAGAAAGAAGCACAGAGGGTGGACCAGTGGTGGATCTAGGAAGAGAAGACACCGGAGCAACGTTCACCTTTTTTCCAAGTCGAAAACGCCGAGGGTAGAGAGACGTATCGAGATAGAGGGAGCTAGAGGGCCAGAAGGGTGCGCTTTGAGGGTGGAGCGAGACAGAGCGGCAAAAAGGAGAAGAAGGGGGCGGCTGTTGCTGTTGCGACCGCGGCATTACCTCCGCACCATTAACTCGCAAAACTTTCCGCTTGAATCTTGTTCTCGACTCGACTCGTCTCCCCTCGTCCCGTCGCGCCCCTTGGTCACGGGACCAAAAAGATCCCCTATACTTTGCGAGCGCCACGAAACCACCGGACCAACGCCGAACTACCGCCACTCGGGATCGTGTATCTGACTCCATTTGGAAGTTATCAACATAAATAGTGGCTCTGTAAACGAGCATGGTCGAGCGTGTAAGCGTTGGTATGCTTTATGCCCCTCGCCATTAACACCGCGGTGGAACCGCAATCGTGCACGCGGCCAGCTCACGAGGCACGCCCGCCAACCGGAATCCGGACACGGTCAACACACGCAGCTGTTTCGACTTCTACAACTTTCGCGCTCGAGCTTCCTGTATCATGCCAGTGAATAACGCACCGCCTCACGCCGTTGTCACGGCCGTCTTTTATTCGGGACTTATGGCCGAGGGAGCATCGAGTTTAGATGTTTCGGGTTCGGCTAGGCTTCGTGCACGGACTTCCACTTTCCATCTCTCCGCCTCTTCGTGTTTCCGTTAAATTGCTTTGTCCTTTTGATGCCAGCGAATGCAGTGCAAGTATTTTTATTGCTGACAGAAAATGACGTATACTTTCTTCTTTATTATCAATACTGTTCTGCAATGATTAGCTTGGGAGTTGTGCGTACCGAGAGATTATTTTGTGATTTCAGTTAGGTTTTAGGTTAGGAAACCTTATTACCAATGAAAAATATAAAATTGGGATACCTTCGTACGCTATTTATTCGGCTTTGCATAATTCGCGTATTCTAACTGAAATACAGTTCATAACTCAACTGTAGGCTTGAGGTTTGTAGGATAAAAATGTTCCAAATGTATAAAACTGTGTGTAAAATTTTATATATATGTTGTATTCACCAATAATTTATTTTAGTCGATTTCATTCACAATCTTTTTTTCGCTGAAATTTGTACTATTTTACAGTTGTACTGTACACAGTTTGCTCTGTTCAATCTCGGAGTAGCCCACAAAATTTGTAGGGATTGACGGTGGTGATAATTTGTTAATGAATTATAACTGTGAGCGAGTAACGATTAAACATACGAATTATCTCTTTACACGAATCCATATCGATTCTCAATTTAATAGTGTTCCACTCTACAACTCAATAACAATTCAGTTTGCAACAATTAATCATCTACGCAAACTATCCTACGACCACTATTAACCTTCTTTATATATATTTTTCACCATGCCATAACCTATCTTTGTACAAAACCACGTTTTTCGATGCCTCCCTTAATATGACCAAATATGTTCATTTATATGGCCACAGTGGCCATATTGCCGGACGCATTGCCCAGGGCTTTTCTCAACTGACCTAAACTTTGCTCCTTCTTAAAGCTACGCGTACAAAATGAAAAATTCGTCATACTGCGATATAGATATTCGTAATAATTTCAGTAACAGTAAATATTCTCAACCAGACTCGAGTTGATCGAAAACCGCAGCAGGGTCGAAACAACTTTTACACCCTGTTACCAAATCGATATTTCCATCACGGTTTTTACAGGATTTTTATCCGTTTTACCATGCCATAACCTATCTTTGAACAAAACCACGTTTTCCGATGCCTCCCTTAATATGACCAAATATGTTCATATATATGGCCACAGTGGCCATATTGCCGGACGCATCGCCCAATTTTTCCCAATTGACCTAACCTTTGCTCCTTCTTAAAGCTACGCGTACAAAATGAAAAATTCTTCATACTACGATATAGATATTCGTAATAATTTCAGTAACAGGAAATATTCTCAACCAGACTCGAGTTGATCGAAAACCGCAGCCGGGTTGAAACAACTTTTACACCCTGTTACCAAATCGATATTTCCATCACGGTTTTTACAGGATTTTTTTCCCACACACAGTGCTATCTCGAGCCTGAAACACGGCACACGTATACACATTGATACTTTCGACTAAAGCGACAGGAAATTAAGAACAAACATCGCAATCTCTCTCCGAACCTCGGCCACCGCCCCAATCATTCTCAGCCCGCCCTCTCTCCATTTTACGTCATTCGCGACAATTTCCGGCCATAAACGGTGACTAATTGCGAAAGTAAGTGGCCTGGAATATCGGAACGAATGTCGCATCGCATAAGTAGGGAGATTACAGGGATCCGCCGAGGAAAATAATCATCGTGAATCGAAGTGCTGAGACATAATCCAGCGACGCGATCGATACAGGCTAGTTTTGCGATACAGACAGTCGGCTGGCTTCAAGATCGTCGTCGTGCTTCGAATAATCCAAAGCCTACCTCTTTGCTCCCTTCGGATACGAGTTTCGAGCAGGTACTCCTTTTTCCTTTTTCCATTCCCCTCTTACCATCGCTATACCTGTCCCTGCCTGGTCTTCCTTCTCTTCCTCGCGGATTTCGTGCCAACTGTCCTCCTCCACCCAGGCGAGTCGGTAGGAGAGAGACTCGTGTTTATACGTTGCTCTTCAGTCGATCTCCAAACCCTCCCTATCTTCTTTCACCTCCCGCAAAGTAGAAGGCGATCCTCAGAGGGTTGCCAGCTACCCTGGGGTTAATCAACCATATGGAGCGTGATTATATTAGCGGGATTTTATCGAATTTCCTCATAACGGAGTTATCCGTGTCCGTGGATCCCAGGCTTTTCCAGGTTATTGGTATCTCCACCTTCAAACGGCTGCGTCTATACGGCGAGCCGTGATTGCGTCTTCCAGTGGAGGACAAGAAACGAGGACGCCGATGTGCAAGTGGAGGATGGATTCACGGAGATGCATCGGTGGCTGTGATAGTCTCGTGGATTACGATATTAGTTTTGCTTGGGGAGAGATCTCGGAGATGCGCCGCGGATTATGAGAATTTTTGGGCCCCTTTTCTAAGGGTTTAATTATCGAGCAAGATTGCGGGGATTTTTCCTGATCTTCGGGATGATGAAGTCTGTTTTCGATGCTGTTACTTACAGGGATGATAAAAGCGGTGTAATGTTGGTTTTGAGAAGAAATTGAGGATAAGGGAACTTCATTTACTTATTAACCCTTGCACTCGATAGGTGAGCTTCAGTCACCATTTCATAAAATTTGGAAGATCGATATTAATTAACGTATCAAATTTAATGTAATCTAACAGCGTGCGAGGTACCAAAATCAAGTAATTCTGCAATTCTATTATTATACAATTCTTTATTTTCTGCTCAAAAGGTATCGTCAGTTTCTTAGTAGAGAATTTGAATTTCTATTCTTCTCTAGCCAAAAAATCGAGTGCAAAGGGTTAATTCTAGGATATTGGCAGCAAGTAGATAAGGTGTGCATTAGGCAGACATTTCATTCGAGAATTGGACTTACGATTAGACGAATTGTAAATTGCAATAGTGTTCTTTTATGCTAATAATGCCTTTCTATATTTATGTATAATTATTTAAGCATATCAAATATCTCAATCGTCAAAATTTAGTATAGTAAATTAATTATACCGATTTTTTAATTTTCATGATTCTCGCTAACGATACATTATTCTTGAATTTTACTTCCATCAAATAAATATAATTCAAAAATCCACAAGTGTATATCCTTCATTTTCCTTCGTTAATTCTGGGCTATTGACAGCAAGTAGATACTGTTTCTGCTCAAAGAAGTATTGTCAGTTTTTTTAGTAGAGGATCTTTAAATTTCTACTGTTCTCTAGTCAAAATGTCGTTGAGTGCAGAGGGTTAATTTGATGCTTTGAAGGTGTATAGTAATCTTTAACAGGGTGAAGGATATGGTAGATGTCGAAATGTATTTAAATAAATGTCAATGCGTACATTTTTAGGAGGATAATATTGAGGTTATAGTAAACGTTTGACATAAAATTTTTAGTAGAAGTTTTGTAAGAGTTTGAGAAGACATAAAAATCGAAGATTGAAGGACGATACGATTCTACCATCTTGTCTACAAAAGAGAAAAAAAAAAAAATAAAAAGAGAAAACACTGTCCTCCAAGAGCTCCATCAGAATCCACTCCAAACACTGAAACTTTCCCCAGTAAAATATTCCAATTAGTAAAATACTAATTATTTTAATTAAATTCCCCAATTAGTAAAATACTAATTAAAATTGTAAAACTAAACTTCAACGATTGAAAGGCAGACATTTTACCTGTCGTATAATACTGTACATTACGAATTTTAATCCTTAATATCCATCAAGAAATTCTTATAAGGTTTACTTTCCTGAAAACTAATTCCTAATTTAAATTGCTCTATCACGCTCAGTTTTCGAAAATTGTGAATTTTTCTGAAAAGTCATGGTTCCTACATAGTATCGTATTCTATAGGCTTCTCTGAAGAGGAAACCATGCAATAGAATTATTGAAATAATTTTCAAAATCACGATCGTTGTCAATTTCGTTAATAATTATTTTTCTTCTATGAAAGTTTCTTGATTTTTTGCTTTTTACTATAAATTTCTGCTTCGAGCAATTTGTTATTAACAATTTTTATTTATTATTAATAACAAATTTGATAATTTATAGAAGCTTTGTGAACTTCAACTGCATTCGCACTTCCATAAAATAAAATTTCCATGATATGTATATGTAAAATATATGTATATGATGCACGTATATTATACATATTTATATGTATAAATATTACACATTTATACATTATAATATTATACACGTATATATGTATAAATATATGTATATGTAAAAATATTTTTATTTCCTCTTTATTTTTGGCTAAAATGTGAAATATTTCACAAAAAGTACAAATGTTAGAAGATTCATTCTTATCTTAAAAGTTAGATAAGAGTTTATTTTTTCATAAGTTTATATTGAAATGTCATTCGCACTTATGTATCCAGTAACGAAGCTGTTTGAAGTTACAAGTGATTTAAAGAAATTTCTTGCAATTTTTCTTTTTTAACTGATAACTGAGAGTGACAGAGCAACCTATCGATTACCAATTCGTGATCTGGGAAATAAATCCCGTAAGAATCACCTAACGTATATTCCATAAAAAGTTGAAATTAATAAAATTAATTCTTAAGAAAGTTAAATTAAATGAAAAAGTTAAAATTTGTTGAACAGTGTAATCAATTTCTCGTATGCTAATAAGTTATAGACAGCATGTTTAATGTCTCGTTTCACAAATCGTAATAGAGTTTCGCACAGTTTCCCTGACCCGATGAGAAAAATCGATCTTGGCCGAAAAATGACACAGAGCCTTACACGGGCCAGGGGTAGGAAACGAGGGTAGGTGACAGCTTCGAATCAAGAGGGGGACGAAATTGAAAAATAAGTTTACGTCGGTCATATACGTGTACCATTGCATTTAGGAGTCATCAAACTTTATCATGCTGGCTGCCGTCATAAAGTTGCCTCTCTCGCGAACCTTTGTCAAGAGAGACGAACCTTCGCGAGCCAGACCGTATCGTATTCGATTTCTACTTCGTTTTGTCAGCTTTTGAATACCCTTTCCGGCGATAAGAAGAGATGAATCTAATCTTGGAAGGGCGACGTTGAATGCTTCCTACGGTACGATCGATGGCAAGTGTATTTTTACGTCAATAGATTCCTCGATGAACTGGCTACGCTCGATTCCTACAGGCAATATTGCCTCGCCTCAAAATTCTTATTTTCGATATCTCCAACTCTTCTTTACATTTTTATCCCGGCGTAATACACTCGTTCAGTTTCTATCGGAATATTCGATCGTATGGGAAATGCGAAATTACGTGGTGCGAAGTAGTACGTATCTACTATAAGTTACATTTTCATTTGCATTTTTGAATTTTGTCCCGAGTTCTATTTTCTTTGATAATCTGACCGAAGATAGTTTGGTTGCTTGTGTCATATGTATAATAGTAATACTATCAACTTGTCAAGTGTGTGCATGATTATATTTATTGTTTCCAATCAGTAGAGTGTCCATATTAAAGTACAGTATTTGGAACACAATGATATACATACATTATAGTAAAGGGGAGCTTGAAAATTATATTAGTAAAATCAATTTAACAATGTATTCCGTAATGTAGTATTAATAATATTTAGAATAAACTACAATATTTACAGTATAATACTAGTGGTATTTACAGTACAGTACAGTACATTTACTATACTGTCGATCTTTATCGACAAAAATATTTGAGGATAATGTATAGTAATCGAAACCATCATTAATTAAAATGTAAGAAGGTTCAGTATAACGTAAATTACTCATTCTGTACTTATAAGAAACTTATAGCGAATTTCCATTTAACTCACTAGCGCCACCACGGTTCATATCTACGTATATAAATATACGGTAAATATCGTGTATGTTATTCAATTATATTTTAATTTTGTTGGTACCGTTTTGAAACTTTCTCCTTATTCCATATGCACCATATTATCTTTATCATTTTAATTTAACGCGAATATTCGCTTATTAAAACTATCAAGTACGGGTATTAGAACGCTTTCATGCGTACATGTAAATAACATTAATTAAAATTAATATAAACGCGCTATATGTAACAAATATACATACTTGCATCCCTAGATTAATAAAAGTCGCTATAAATTTTTCCAAAAGCAGGTACACGCTTTCAATAATAATTAAACGAAAAATTCGCAGGCAGTTATTATAAGTAACCCTATATTTCTCCTCTTAAAAAGCGTCATAAAGCTCAAGTTAGGTATTACTTACAATACAACCCTGTATTTCCAAATACGATAACATCGGTCTCCCGACACCTAACAGCGGCACTCGCCTTCAATTATCCGCAATTATTAAATACTACGAAAGTGTCTAAAAACAGGCTACATCGTTCATCAATCTCCATAAATAAGCCCTGCGGTTCGCCGCTATCAGCGCCATCTACCACCTTTCTTCGCGTCTTCTTTCCATCCTCTTTTAATCTTCTTTCAGCGATGCTCGAAGGTAGACAGATAATAACTTCTAACCGATACACTACGGTATATTTGTATCTCGAGTTTGTCCGCACACGCCAGTTAATACCTCGAGGGAGGTTGCAAACAGACATCCAGGTTAACACCGTAGGCATATACTATACGGGTATAGTTTCCGGCATAACCGCGCGAACTGCGAGAGCACACGAGAGGCCTCGTGGCGGACCACGAAAACCGAGCGTGGACCTCGATGGTGTGCACCTACCTACCGGCCACTCCCAGCTATTATACTATTTCTAATTAATTTACCGACTGGAAATGTTCCCTGTCTTCGTTTTTCCGTCCTCTTCAGCGTCCCTCGCACGCATCCACCAAACAGGGCTCTCTCCGATCCACCGGCCGCGTAACGAACAATAGAAACTGCAGAGTGCATATACACTCTTACGCGAAAGTATTCGAATCGCTTCAACCACTGAAATGTTTCAAACAATATGGTACACGCAGAGAAGAGAAAATCCCAATATTATACCAGCAAAAATTTGAAAATCAACGATATATACATCTGCGGTACGTTTGTCGGAGATACTGACCGCGGTGGCGCTAGTGAGTTAAGTGCCGATCGTCTTAAGACTGCCGTAAGCAACGGAAGGTGCATCAGCGGTGTGTTTTAACTTCTCCTTCTTTAATTAACCGTATTCCTGATTACTATTACACGTTGCTTATGCAACATTCTTGTGATTCGCTAATACTGCGGCTTCCTAATAAATATCGTAAATACTCTACTATGCATTACTAGCTTAAAAGCGGTTGGCAGGGATGCGGATTTAATTGGTCAATATGGAAGGAACGCGCCTAACCTCGCATACATTTTGCGTGTTACTATGTTATTCACCACTGCGAGCGAGGTCTCCGTATCCATAGTTTATACGTCGAGATATCGAGCTAATTTTGACAACTCCTGGCTGTATGCATCACGATTGTTTCAAACATTTCTTCGAGCGAGGTCTCCGTATCCATAGTTTATACGTCGAGATATCGAGCTAATTTTGACAACTCCTGTATGCATCACGATTGTTTCAAACATTTCAGTTTCCGCGAATCACTTGATACAAACAACGCATCTAAACGAATACTTTCATATTCGAGTGTACATACTTCTCGATACTCCTCTACCCCCGTCTCTCTCTCGTGCACTGTTGCCGCTCAGTGGCGGTGCCGCTGGAACGAGAACGGTGGCCAATTAACAATGCGAACATGACACCAGTGCTTTCGACCAGCCCCCACCAGCAACCCCAACCGAAGCTGCCCGGAGGCTTCGTTGCGTATATTTAAATTCCATTATTCATAATGCATGAGGAGTGAGAGTCTAGAACGATGGGCCGGGTGGGCTGGCTTGCCTCTGCGCTTTTTTCGCTGCGGAAAGTCCCGGTCGAATTAAACAGCCGCCTCGCGGATCTCTGCAGGCGCTGTTTTTTGTCTGGCCTTACCCAACTCCCGTCCGCTTACCCCTGTCAGCCTGGCCCCGGTATGTCACCGAAACGGGACGGTGGTGGGGCTCGGATCGACGCGGTGTTTTGCCGCACGGGATCCAACGACTCTTCCCGAAAATTTTCCTGCTTTACCTGCGCCGCTTTTTATTTTTCCACCCTTTAGCGATCATTGTGCGCAGGTAAGGGGCGCAGCGACGGGACGGCGGCGCTCGTGCAGCGGGGAACGGCGTGGCTTCAAGGCGAATTCAAACGTGGATATTTATTCTTCGGCAAGGGCGGGGGGCGGAAAACAGGCTGGCTGTCGTGCAGTCTGCTGGAATCTGCGCGACGGAACAGGGAGCCAGCGACGCGGAAACATTGCCTTCCGAAACGCGGCATATTTTTAGGAAAAAACTGTCTTTGTACGCCGCGCTGACGAACGTTAACTTTATGAATTATATCGGGACAGAGGGATTGCTCGGCGAGCCGGGACGCGGTCTATGGACTAGCCGTGATCTGGTTTCTGTCGCTCGGCCCACCTCTCCCGCGCGGTACACGTGTGTTTTCGTACGTGCACTCCACTTGCCGCTATTTTCGGATTTTCTTTTGTGCTTCGTAGTATCGAGTATTGCGCGATGTAGTAGCAGAAAAATGGTACTTCGAAAATTAGGGATACAATTGGGCTGGGAAACTGTAGACTGCGATTTATTAACCCTTGGCACTCGAGATGCGCCATTCAGGCGCCATTTTGATAAAATTTCGAAGATCGATATTAATTAATATATCAGATTTAAGATAATGTAATGATATACAAGGTACAGAAGTCAAGTAGTTCTACGTGTTAATTACTATACAATTTCTTATTTACTGCTGGAAAAAATATCGTTAACTTTATAACAGAAAATCTTTGAACTCCTACTCATCTTTAGCCAAAAAATCTTCTAGTGCAAAGGGTTAATAAACATAATTCTAAATATCTCCATTAAATTTTATTTTGGTATGTAAGGTCATATTTAACAGTAGTTTTACAGGTATTCCTTCTACAATTATTTCTATAAACACGCGTCGATATTTTGCTTTTGAAACGAAACTTAAAAAAATAATTATACACAATTAACTTATAAATGAAACTATGAGGTATATATTTATATAAAATTTATAATATTTCTAGGGATTATTCTTATTTCAATATAAATGGTTTCTGTAATTTTCCTCGTGAAATTCGAAGTACGTCAATATAAAATGCAGTTTTAAACAATTATTATATTTCGCATCTTTGAATTGCACGAAATTCTGTATATCTTTATGAAATCGAAAAAGAACGACAAAATTGAGATTTTACAAATTGAATTGTGTTAAAAATTAGTATAATTCATCATCCAACAGCGCCCTACTGTTATTCTTGAATTAAAATTTTCATAAATAATTGCGCGGAATAATCAAACAAAGATATCTAAAATAATTCAGAAATGATAAACAAAATTTAAATGAATTAAAAATCAGAATCAGTGACAATTTTTCCCCTCTACCGATTGCAAAAAATCACGCGAATTTCTTTTCGTATAATTCGCCCTTTCTTAATTAGAGCCTCGCTAATGCCCCGGTAACACCACGATTAGGGCACTTTTCGCGCTCAACGTTACCCACATTAACATCAGAGAATTTTCAATAAGGATTTATCCCGTATGAAACGTAATCGTTCCACCGAGGATTACCGCTGTTCAAATACATTCTCGACCTCGTTTCGAGAAAAGTGCTCGGAATAAGGGAGCGAATACATAGAAATAGAAGGCGGATCGTTTGTACAATGGGGTACCCAATCGAAAGTAGACTGTGCCATTACGAGGTCGATTATCGGCCAGTTATAGCGAATTCCTCAGGAGGATCTTCGTTCAACGATGGCGGAGGATCCTTCGCGAACTGGCGAAATAACAGTGTACCGATGGATGTAATGAGAAACCGATAGTATCGTGGCACAGCAGGCGCGAAGGATCATCGTAAATTCAGACCAGGTTAGCAGCGCTGTCGATACGCTTCTCTATCGTGGCGCCGTCATCTTTGTGCTCAGCTGCAGCTCATCGCCCATATGCATAACTGTTTACCCCGATTTTTATCCGTTTTATTCCGCGGCGCTGCTTACGAGCGACACGTGCGCCGCGCCGCGCCAAGAAAAGGAAACAGAGAGGAGGCACGGTCTCAGCGGCAGCTGTCGCTTCTATTATTTCGCGTTTTGGGAGGTGATGCAGGCGTCGGTTTTATTTAAATCTCTTTCTACGTCGTTTCGTTCCGTGCCGAATGCACTTAATGCTTTCCACACTATTGCTCCAGACATTTTTGTCTCCATTATCGTTCTGTGTTCCCTGACGATTCTGTAACGCAAACCAGCGCCATGGTATGGAATCGAGCGAACAAGCGGTGCTGCAGCTTTTCGAACGAGAACCTCGTTGAACGTCACGGGTTAAACGTTGTTACACTCAGGTGGAGTTTCGAATGGAATTTTCAAACGGAGTTTCAATTTCAATACGCGTTATATTATACGTGTAATCATTTTTTATTGTTGTACTATATGTACGTGTGTAATTGTTAACATAGTATTAGGAAGTGGAAGTTGAAACGGGTTCTTAATAATATAGCTGCATATTCACACCGATTGATGCAGATTTTATTATTGCACTATTGCACCTGAGTGTAAGCCGAGGCCTACCAATATATACACAATATATCGTATAGTATCTTTTGGCAGCTGCCAACACATAGTGGGGCCTCTCCAGGGCGCGAAGTATGAATTGAATCATCTCAACAGTAATAAATATACAGGGTGTCCCAAGAAAATATATGCACACTTTGCGTGATTATGAAAACGGTTTATATTTAAATGGATTACAGATTATGGTGGTAGCACTTTAAAATATATTTACGTTTTTCAAAGTCTAGTCTAAAATCAGCCATTATTTTAAATGGGTTGTACCTAGAAAAGAAAGAGTAAATTAGAATGAATAAGGTATTAAAGTGGGTATACGTTCTTTTGAGACACCCTGTATTTATTGCACGATTGTAATTATTTTCTATATTTTAGATCATATATGATCGTATAAGAAGACACGGAATAGTCAATAACATAAAACAATTGGTATACAACAAAATAGTATACAATATACAACAATTTTCTTCAATAAAATTGTGGCGTTCTTCGAAGAACTGATAAAATTTAAAACCGTTGCTATATTAACCAGTCAGCTGTGGCGACCTCTCTACAAAGCAAATAGTGTTGAAATATGAATATAAATATATTTCAACATTATTTATTATAAATACTACTACTAACATTATAAATATTGTTGAAATATTGGATCAAAAAGACAGCTTTATTTTATAAAATAATCAATTTTGTTACTAATATTTACACAATCACTTAACATAAACGTATACTGTATACATAATAAACGGAAAACTTAGGAAAAAATCAAATATCTATAAAAGTTACAAATTTGAACTGTTGCTGTCGTGTGGTATCCAAGAAAACAAGGAACGACACATAGTGGCACTTTGCACATCGCACACCAATACCGCGATTCTTTTCTTCGCGAAGGATTGTTTGTTGTTGAACCACCCGGTATATAATCCGGGAAATATTTCCCGCTCAAGCGTGAAACATTAAATATCGTTGGTCGAGATTGTGCTGGTTAAAAATTTATATTAATATCCAAAATTGTCGTTTTTAAAGTATCGCACGAAGATATCACAATCACAGAAATGAAGCACTATACGTATGTTTTGTACGCTATCTTTTACCCTTACTGTGAATTTAACTGTTTTAATCAAGAGCCAGATTACTTGGGAATCAACCTAACCGCGCAGAATGTAACTCCAAACGAACATCCTATTGCTAGGAACATCTACACCTGGCAACATCGGAAACGAACTATCATCGAAATAATTCGTGCACTATTTCGTAGCCCAGCTTCGAAACTTTTAATCAAGATCCAGATTACACGGAAAAACACGAGACACACGACGGTACCGTAGCAAACGACAAAAGTGCTAGAACCATTCCTAGTTCGTTGGATACCTTAGGCACTCGTTATAGCGGATTACGTCAGGAGACCGTGGAAGCAGGGTCCGGGAATATTGCAACGAATGAACTGACCTCTCCCAAGACGCTTGGGACTAGCTTGAATTCCAGTATGGGGAAGTCCGCCGGGAAATGAGCCTCGACGCCCCCACTACTTCCAATTAAAAGTTACGCCGCTGTTGAACCAGAGTTAATGAAGGAAATAGAGAAACTACAGCACCGTCAGACCCGCCTCTTCCTCCGGCCCTTCGCCACCGTCTCACGTTTCCGCTCATTGATTTCTTTTTTCTCCCTTTTCCCTCGACCTTCTCTCGTTTACTCTCACTGTTCCCTCTCCCGACCCCTGCTCTAGTCGCTTATTTCGTTTCTTCTCTTCTTTTTACCTGGAACGCGGAATGCACGAGCCGAGACACCCGGAGGAACCGTCACTGAAACCCAGGCAAAGAGAGAAAAACAAGAGTGGAAGTTCGGTGAGCGAAATTGAAAGGTTGTATCAGGTGTCGATTGTAATTACTCTCGGTAACTTCGATTTCCTCCTTTTATCGCGTAAATAGCGTCTGCCGCGCGCAGTCGCGTAGCCTCGCGTCGCGCTAACTCAACGGCGCCATCTACCCAGACCCCAGTCTCGCCCGCGGAACTTCGATCGCGCTGCACGATCGTCTCTCGCTCGACCGTCTAACACCCGGGTCTCTCCTTTCGCGGGATTTAATAGTCCGGCGATAAAGCTATTAATCTTTATTAATTTCTAATTAGAGGGTAAAAGTTTAAGCCGGCAGAATAGCTTCGAAAAGTTTCCTCACACCACTTGGTAGGCGGCTGAGGCTGCCGTGCCCCATCAGGGGTTGGCTTGTTTTCTTATAATTATACTCGCAATTGTACTTTCCCCGCCCAAAGGAAATGAATTTTTAATACGATTCTGGAGTGAGAGAGAGAGAGAGAGAGAGAGAGAGGTTATGGTTGGAGGGACGCGGAGATTCATTTTCATGGAAAGTTTCTCGCAATTGTTTCGATGCTCCGGGGAACGAAACGATGCGATTCCCTGTGAGGTTACGCGTTTGTATCGTGCGTCGTTGTGTCTAGGGGAATATCGAGGCCCCGTTTCTTTTATCGTCTGGGGCTGAGGCTCAGCCCTGTATTTATTTAATACCGCGACGCCACCGGAACACTTCCTCCCTATCGATGGTAGTCGCTAGACGCGGAATAGCTCCAGGGTATGGCTACTATCTTGCTGGTGGAAGGTCTTTTGTCGTTTCGCTGTCTTGTTTATTTTTGTTCAATTGTAGTGGCAACTTTGCATCCAGTCACATGGGGAATGGCTTTCCATTTTACGTGGCAATGAGATGGAATGGCGAAGTGGTGATGGGGAACCGGTTGATATAGACGGATACATTTGTTCCGATGTTCCAGCGTTTTGCATACTATCGAACATTTATTCCGTGCAGAGTGATTAACCCTTTGCACTCGAGAGGTGAGCTTCAGTCGCTATTTCATGAAATTTGCAAGATCGATATTAATTAATATATCAAATTTAATGTAATGTGACAGTGTGCGAGGTACCGAAATCAAATAATTCTACAATTCTATTGTTATACTATTCTTTATTTACTGCTCAAGAAAGTATCGTCAGTTTTTAGTAGAGAATCTTTGAATTTCTGCTTTTCTCTAGCCAAAAAATTGTCGAGTGCAAAGGGTTAACTTCTTGTTAGCTTTCATAGTGTTACTGACTATGATTTGGAATTTATATTTCGTTCTTTGGTAGTGGAAATTCGTTTAAAAGTTCGTCAAGAATTTGCGAGTAAAATCTGTATTCTAATATTGCAATGATTTAAAATTTTGTATAATAATTTATGTACATGGATTTAATTTTATAAATCTTGACAGTGGATTTAGGAAAAATTTTATGTTCAAAGTATAACCGAAAGTAAATTGTTTACTATCTATTTTCCGATTTTTCTTATATTTAAAATTTTTAAAGCAATAGTATAGTTGATGTATTTTTACGTATTATCTTTTCTCTTCGTTTAGAGTGCTGCTGTGAATATGCGCTGAGATAAATTTTCAACGAGTTTGGAAAAACTGATTCTTTTTTTAGATTGATATGACACGTTAATAAAAACATTCGAGTTATTTCGTAAGGCAAAATTAAATAGTTTCCGGTAATTCATCACGCGGTGTATGGATGTTATTTTGAAATGGAGTTGTTTCACAGATTTCGAGACCAATTTCAGTTTTTCAATATATATTTGTTAAACGCTAATTGGCGTATTTTTTAAATCTTTCATAAAAATGTATCACCGTATTTGTGTTCGATAACAATTAATTTTGCAGCAATCAATTTTGCGAAATACAATGGTATTCGTAACTACTTTTTCACGATCTTTATTTTTTCAATACACCTGTATGTTTGTTCCATTAAACAATGATTAAAATATCGTTACGCTTCCTTGGAAAAATTCAAAATATATAGGAATTTAAAGAAATGAATTTGCATCCTTGAATTGTTCTTCAATTTGAATCTGAAACTTACTAAATCTCTTAAAAAATATTTTTAAATTATAGAACTCTTTTAATTTTTGTTACACACCCTGTGGTTATATGTACATATTATTCACTCAGAGTAAATATCCGTAAACATTAAATTTTTCCAATATCTATTAAACAATAGTTAAAGTATCATAACACTTCCTAGGAAAAACTCAAAATATATAGGAATTTAAAGAAATGAGTTTGTATCTTTGAATTGTTCTCTACTTTGAATTTTAAATTTATTAAATCTCTTAAAAAATATATTTAAATTTAAATTTTTCCAATATCTATTAAACAGTGATTAAAATATCGTAACTCTTCCTTGGAGAAACTCAAAATATATAGGAATTTAAAGAAATGAATTTACATCTTTGAATTGTTCTCCAATTTGAATTTGAAATTTACTAAATCTCTTAAAAAATATATTTAAATTATAGAACTCTTTTAATTTTCATATATATCATTTATTCAGATTAAACATCCGTAACCATTAAATTTTTCCAATATCTATTAAACAATGATTAAAATATCGTAACTCTTCCTTGGAGAAACTCAAAATATATAGGAATTTAAAGAAATGAGTTTACATCTTTAAATTATTTTTCACTTTGAATTTGAAATTTACAAAATCTCTTAAAAAATATATTTAAATTATAGAACTCTTTTAATTTTCATATATATTATTTACTCGGAGTAAACACCCATAGCCATTAAATTTTTCCAATATCTCCTACATAAAGGAAAAATTCTTTTTAATGAGAAATAGTGTCTGTTCTACGTACCAGTGTCTCGTTCTACAAGATAAATCGTCATCTAAAATATCGCGTCTTATTCCAGCAGCCATCTTTTAATATCTTCCCAATCCCGGCCTGTTTATAGACTATTATATCTATATTTAACTACAAAAGCCTCGATCTCATTTTTCCTCTTTCAATCTTGCTATTTCAACTTCTTTACTACCATGCTCGCCCTTCAGCTGCCTTCTATTCAGTCGAATCGTAAAACGGAAGATTTGAAAGAGCTAGTGTTCTATCACGGCCGTAGGACCCTTCAAAGAGCATCTACGCGAATCCTCGCTACCCATTTTTCCAGGATATTCATTATGCCTGGATATTGTGAAATCACTTAGCCGAACTATCAGCGGAACCCATTCCCGACTGTGGATGGAATTAAAAAGCCGAGCTTTGATACAATATCGAAGCTTCCTCACGGATCCCTCCATTCCCTCTGTCTCTCTCCCCCTTGCTCTTTCTGGAACGATCCTGCGCGAAAATTATCGACGTTGGGAATAAACTAGACGAATTTCACGTTAAAAGATGGAATTCCAGTGGAGAGCTCTCGATGCACGAGTAATCCAGATGGGAGAAAAGATTGAAGTTTCTCGAGCGGGACCGCTGAGAGGGAATTGAGAGAAAGGGAGACGCAAAGGGTAGAGAAGCATGGAAAAGGAAGGAGGCGAAGGATATTGGTAAACACCGTACACTCCGTTCCTTCCGTTTCCACCGTCTCCACGAAGGATTATTCCATAATCCAAATACTATAAATACCAGACCGGCACCGCTGCGCCTCTGGCTCATCCCTTTGGATAAGAGCCTTAAATAAATAGAGCACGAATATTAAGGAGGGGTTTTATGTTATTTATTTTGTATGGTCGCAAAACCTTTTCTCGGATGTTTTAATAACACGTTTCATCGATCGTGATACGTATACTGGGTGGTTCGGTTGTTTACGATCGATTGATGATTAATGTCCTACCCTAAATATCGAATAGATGAGGGAGCATCACGAGAACTCGTGTCTCGAAATTATCTGTTATAAGTGTAGAATTTATGCTACATTAATTCTATGCTGACAAAAATCTGAGGGTCTAATAAACATCGATTTCTTTTTAATAAGAAAACAGATTTATTTAAACTAAAATATTATACTAACTCTCAAACACACGATTCTCTGCTCGTCTCGACTGCACGCATTCTGCCTCGCCCTGACTGGATATTTTTTGGACCTGAATTCGAAATTTTATCTGTGACCACTGTGAAAGGGTAAATAGTGGAACTAGCAACCTCTGATGAGTATTTTTAATGTAGGTAAAATTAATCAGAGTGGTATAATAATGATAATTACATTGGGAATAGGTATATGAAGAAAATTATGACAAGAGACTAGGAAGGAAATAACTGTTCTGGAATATCGTATTTGTTGAAGACACGTTTATGAAAAATACTATATATAGTATGGACGTCTATTTGTTGAAATATAGTCAAATAAATTTACAAAATTTATGAGTGAAGATAAAAAAAATAATTTATGAGTAGCAAGCATGTTATGTTGATATTTAGCATTCAAACTAATTAAACAGATCTCTCGTGAGTACTACTTATTATTAATTAACATTCATAAACAGTTCTCGTGTAAAATATTATATAAAATATAATTTTAATTTGTTTAATGTAACTGTACTTTCTCACTTGTTAAACTTTTGTTTTTACTCGTGTATACTATTATATTACTAAACTTGGTCTGCATCACGCTTTGTTCCATCAAAAACAGGGCTATAATAAGTTTATTCCTTTTCTTTTTCTTTTTATTCTCCGGGAGATTAAAATGGGCCCTCCTGTACATCCTTTTTCGCCATGGAAGGGAACAAAACTCTTGTAATCCCTTCAGAAGAACAATGAAGTACACGCACAAACACAGCAAACGTTAGACCTCTGTTTAAAATAGTCCTTCTCCAATTATCCCAGACAAATTAAATTTATTAATAAATAATAAATGTAAACATATCGATATAATTTGTTATTCATTCTCATTTTCTCATTGTCAATTAAAAATGTGAGGAAACTGATGTCTGTAATATATCAAAATTCATCAACTTTTATTATAAATTTTCATTCTAAATTTTGCTACAAGAATTTTTCTACAAAACGAATTATATTTGATAACGAAAATTTGAGGAAATTCTCGAATTTCGACGCTCGAGTCAAGAAATACCTTAATCGCGGATCTACGCGACGACATCTCGCGAGCAGTCGTGGAACGAATGGAATCATGAATGGCTACCGAGTGACCAATTCCAAGCCCTGCCTTTTGACTAGCGCAGTTGTGCTCATAGACGCGAGAATCGATCACCGCGCGAAACTTCGAACGTCGTAATCCATTTCGATCCTGTCGAAGGACGAAATATCCCCTTTCGTGAAACTTGATACTGGTCATGGAATTCGTTTCCCGTTCCTTCCATTACTCAGCGTTGTTTCCCCGATACTACGGCTGACTTTTGCGCACCATTTCTACTGTCACGTGCAGATGTAAATCGATCAGGTACAGGAACTAGGCCGGGCTGCGACTAGTTCCTTTTTTTTTCCAGCCCCCTCCCCAGTCTGTTCCTCGTTTCCTTCTCTTTTTTCCTCCGTTCATTTCATCTCGCAGTTTGCGCGTGAGAAATGTAAGCCATTATTTAAGCGCAAATTTTTTCCACCTTTTTTAAACGGTACCTTAAACGTTTCCGGTGATTGAGATCGGTTTAATCGCAGCTTATTATTCCAGCGAGCGTGGCCCGTTCTCATCGAGTGCTCTCCGGTACTCGAATTCAATTAAGTCGCGATTAAGTCTACCTGCGATGTGTGATTGTTCAAGGAGTGTCGCGTGGAATGTGTCGCTAGGACCTGGTCGTTTGGTCGAGAGAAGTTTGAGTTGTAATAGCGGAGGATGTTATCGTTATGATTTTATTTTCTCTTTCTTTCCCCTCTTCGAATTGTCTTTGGATAATTAGGATTTAGGATTATATCAAGATTTTTCGTGAGAATTTATTTTTATTATCCTCCGTTGCTCTTTTACCCGCGATTAAGTAAGTACACTTGCGATGTGTGATTGCTATGAAGTGTCACGTGGGACGTGCTATTAGGAATTGGAACAGTGGAGAATATTATTTAATTTTGGATTCTTCTTTTGTGTGGGAGGAATGTATAATAATTTCATGTTATTATTTTAGAAATAAATGTATTTTTTAGTTATATTTTATTTGACAGAATAATCGAGGGAAATTTTTATTTTCAAAATGAAGAATATATTATTGGTATGGTTTTATCAGTTTCTGTTGGAAATTTTGATAATTCTTTTTCGTGTTAGAAATTCATGATTCGTAATAAATATCTTTAATATTCTCTGTGTTCTGTAAATGTGAATGTGTTTCATTACTCGGGATACTTTTAAATATTTTACAAGTCATATTTAAATTTTATTTTATGAAAGGGATGATTCAGTCTAAGATACAGGTACACCCGAACACACACACACACGTGTGCCTAATGAATATTCAAGAAAAGAATGATATTGGGAAACAGTAAATATAATAACACAAAAATATGCTTAGTATTATTATATTATTATAATTATCATGTTACAATTTTCAATCTTGCACAAAGCAATTTTTATAACGCGATATTTTTCTAGAATTCAACATCCACGATATAGAAAAGTAAAATATACATTTGCATATGTATAAAATTATACACATTGTAGGTAACCTAACCTAATCTAACCTAACCTAATCTTTAAAAAATTTTCATTCTAAAGTTTAGACAATACGAAATTATTTAAAATTAACTTTTTATTTGCAAAATGATCCCTCATCGAGGTTTCGAGTCGATTTGATACGAATGAAAATGAAAAGAAAAGCATAATAATTTAAACTTCGGTTTATCGTCGACGAGAAGATAATCGAGTTTATCCAAAAACGTTTTGTCAGGGGTGTAGTATCTTTCGAATCGCCTCTCGAGCGACTCTATGAAATAAAAGCATTTCTATCGTGCCACAGCCAATCATCCGCTAGCTCTGCATACCAAAGCCATAAATCCCGCAACGACTCCTTATCTGCACACCAATAAATACACGGTCCAGCCACGTATCGATTAAGTAGTAAGAAATATAATATAGGTCAACTTGTTATCCGACGAACGCGTGCAACCGCGCTTAGGGGTGGCCGGCCAAAAAACGTTCCCTCAGCTGTAAATATCCGTAAAGTATGGTCTCATATTTTGAAAGGCGGAAGAAGCCTCCACTCCGGCACGCCCTCTCCTCTCGCCCTCTCCTTTCACCCTCGCGGCCGTATCCTCATCCAGCTCGCGCCATCCGTTTCGGTATTCCCTGCCCGTTCTCCACCCTCGAAAAAGCTAGCAACACCCTAACGTGCAGGCAGACTACCGAGGAAGTAGCCTTTAGCCGTGGAACTGGATAATGTAGGTCCCGGTTGTACCGGTATAATATACTCAGCCTTACTGGTCCACGGTTCCTATAAAGGCAACGCATTATTTAAAGCTCTTACCTCCATTCTTTGTCCACGGCATTTCCTATTCTCTGGCTTCTCTGCCAGGCTTATCGCTAATAATTTATAGCACCGGCAAACAATAGCTATCAGCACGCTACTACCACCGACCAATCGGTCATCCCATACGGTCATTTTTCCTTCTTAAATAGGAAAGGTGGACTCCTGGGGTCAACTTTAAAAGCCAATAAATTTATTGGTCGTCGGGGATACCGAAATTTGGGGATTTGATGGCTTAGATGTGTCAGGGTATCGTGTTTCTGGGTACTGGACACGGTTCTTTGGTTTTGGCAGGTCCTTGACTTCTTCCTTGTCGTAGAGTGCGTGTTGGTAATTTTTATGTTGGCATGGTGTCTGTTTAACCTATTCGAGACGGCGATTCTTTTCAAACACGATCCCCAGGAATAATTGATAAATGCTCATTGTTATTATTCCACGCACGGTATGCAATTGTTCTCGAATGGGTTAATAGCGTGAAAATGTTTGATTTTTTAAAAATTGAATTTGGTTTTTTGGTGGGACGTGTATCGATGATTGTTGCGGGTAAAATGGACATTAATAATATATGAGTGCTTTTAAACGAGTTCACAAAATATATTGGTCGTCGAGAATACCGAAATTTGGGGATTTTATGTCTAATATGTGTCAGGGGGTTGAATTTCAGGGTACTGGATACGGTTCTTCGGCTTTGGCAGGTCCTTGGCTTCTTCCTTGTCGTGGGATGTGTATTGAGAATTTTAATGTTAGTGCAGTGTCTGTTTAATAGCGTGAAAATGTTCGATTTTTTAAAAATTGAATTTGGTTTTGTGATGGGGCGTGTATCGATGATTGTTGCGGGTAAAATGAACAATAATAATATTTTTAGAGCTTTTAAACGAGTTCACAAAATTTATTGGTCGTCGAGAATACCGAAATTTGGGGATTTTATGTCTAATATGTGTCAGGGGGTTGAATTTCAGGGTACTGGATACGGTTCTTTGGCTTTGGCAGGTTCTTGGCTTCTTTCTTGTCGTGGGGTGTGTATTGGTAATCTTTATGTTGGTATGGTGTCTGTTTAATAGCGTGAAAATGTGTTTGCCTTTTTTTAAATTGAATTTGGCTTTGTGGTAGAATGTACATCGGTGATTATTATGGGTAAAATGGACAATAATAATAAATTTAAACAAGTAACTCGGAAAATATATTTCAGTGTGTTGGAATGCTAAAGACATAAGTCGAGGCATCTTACATATAACCTCGATGTTAAAATATTTTTTGATTACATACTAATGTATGATTGTGTACGTGTTGGTCGGTCACCAGCCAAATTCCTTTGTTCAAACGACTCAGTCTCTATGGAATCGTTGTACAGCACATACCGATCAAGTTATCAATTATTAAAGCGTTGCCTTTTTATAATTAGTGTTCCTTTCTTTTTAACTCCACTGCCATTCAAAATTCTATCACAGTGTAACTATTGTAGAGATGGATTGGTTGTGGTGGTGTATATATTTATTTAATAATAAATTAACAGTGATAGAATATGTGAGTAACGATAAAGATACGAATTGTTACAACTTGACACAACGCTTAATGTACGCTTCTCCACCAATTCTTCCATTCCAACTCACAATTGTTAGCAACTCACAATCATCAGCAACAACTCTGGCAACTAACTTTCGACTTTAACCAACTGTAAACACACTCAAAGCAATGAAAATCCATCTTTACTCTACCATCACCCCCCGGCACGAAGTACACTTGGTATAATATCTTCGTTACTATAATAATCGCGGGTACCCTGAATCGTAAGTACATGGAACTTGCTTTCAAGCTTGCAACAACCTTCGGCATTCTGGAAATCCGCACAGGCCCTCGGCTTCCATTTCACCCACGCAGCCCGATATATCGACGCACGATTGTTATGATAGGTACTGCATTTGATTTTCCTGATCATCCCCGCGCATCGGGTTAGGTTGCGCGAGGTAACCAACACACGCAGAGGAATCACTACAAGTATCCGCATCGGGCTGTAATTCGCCCAAGCTGCTGAGTACTCTCGATAATTCTAGAGCGTGCGATGCATCGAGTCCGTATGCACACACGCCGACGGCCGCTGTATGCAACTGCGCAAACCTGGTTACAAGGCCAGTATGTATGGTATCCACGATTGAGAGTTGGATTGGATGCAGAATTCAAATGGTTCGGAACCGCACAGGTATTTTTTCCGCCCGGAATCGGCATGCGTATGCTACAACTGCCAAACAGGAAAAAAGTTATTTCGACGTGCTGCTCGAACCTCCCCTTTCTCCTTTCTCCTTTTTCTTTTTTTTTTTTCATTTTGAAAGACAGGTTTGACGGCCAGAATCTCGACCCGCGAGTTATAAAACGCAAGAGAGCGAGAAACGAGCCTCACCATACGATCGTGTAAACGATCCCATTCATTCCGCCGATTTTCCGTCTATCTTAACGTCCCCGGGTTTACCCTGGGGTTTGAAAAATATTCCAGTCGCTTTTCTAGAAACCGAGATGAGTTTGGATTAAATTTTGTATCCCGTGATGTTGAATATTTCAGGTTTCGACGTTAATTAGGAACAATTTTGATGCAGCGTCGAGTTGGATATAAATTTCGCGAATTTTTAATCTTACAAACGCGTAAATATTTGACTTGATTTTGTTGAAATAATGGAAAATTTAGTAATAGAAAATTTAATAGTAGAAAATTTTAATAATAGAGAAATAGTAGAAAGATAGGAGAAAAATTTAATAATATAGTCTAATTTAATATCGCAATACAAACAATGAAATATTTTGTGTTTAGATGTAAATTATATAAAATATAAGGGTACAATAAATTCTAATAGGATTATAAAAATATAATAAATTATTATTGCGACAGAAAATATACCACGAAATTTTGTGAAAATGGTATAGAATTTAAATTGGAAGGAATTTCGATAAAAATGAAATTATAAAGATATTAGGAAAATATATTAAAATACATAAAATATACAATAATACAAATGCAATAAATTGATAATATTATAATATTTTATTATATTTTTGTTATATTTCATTATCCACTTACTATTTATAATAATAAAGCCTAATATTTAAAATATTATAATATTTAACCTAAAATTTGAAATTTCCTTGAAATATTTTTATTCGTACACACACACATGCGAAAAAAAAGAAGGAAAAATGAAACATTCCACTAAACTTTCCTGAAATATTTCTATTTACATTATAACGAAACACTCAACTTTTTATGCAATATTGAGTCTGCAAATGCAACTATAACAAACCTTGAAACAAAATTTTAGGAGGATAAATAGTTGGAGTTTATGCACAGGTCGTGCAATATGTATAATATTACGGAATTTATTATTAGAATAACGCAGGATGGATAAAGGCGAGGTAGGTGGAAGGAATACATCTCGCCAAGAACGCGACGACAGTAACCGAATTTTAGCAAAATTTCGGCTAAATGGAATTATAATTGTATATCTGTTCATCAAAATTAATTGCCACGATGATATCGTAATTTATCTCGTATCGCGTATCCTGCTTGCAGCGTAAATTTAATATTTGCCATAGATGAAATACCCTTTACTTCCGGTAGCGGGAACTCGAGACAGAGTGGCAGATAGGAGGAAGCTAACGTAGACATGGAGCCTCGTTTAGTTTACCCCTTGCCTGGCTTTGTAAACCTTGGTAGCACGTGTGTACACATATCATTGAATGTGACTCGAAATCGAAGCAGTTCATGAACGTGACGCAGTGACGTAACGAACCTGGCAATATTTCGAAACACCTGACGTTTCCACCATTTCGTTTATTTCTTCCTACCCCGGATCCCAAACAGTCTCGCACGTTTTCGCCCACTTTCTGTAATTTCATTGAACCATTTTCCTGAATGGGAAAAAATGTATACATTTCTAGTGCTCGTGCAATTTGTATCGGATATTAACACTGATACCACGGTCACATGACTGGTGAACATTAGTCTTTAGAAAGCAGTAGAATTTTTTTAAAAATTGAATTTTTTAAGAAGGAGACATTGGAAGAAAAATCGCGAAGACGAGTAGCAAGGAGGATTAGGAGTGAATTTTGAAAAGAGAATTTTGAAAAAATTAGTTTGAATTTAAAAGAATTTGAAATGCAAGTTTTAAGAACAGTTATTTAGTCCATAGTAGGTTTAGTGTTAAGGAAGGAACGATTTTCTGGGCTTATAATCATACTTATTTATTAAAGAATAATTAAAGAATAATTATTAAAGAATAAATTGGAAAGAAGATATATTTGTTATTTCAAGGAAAAATAAAAATTTGTTACCATTTTTCTTGACTTGCTTAACTCATTTTATTACAGAAATTATATAGATCTTATAGCAATGTATTTTTCAAATATTCTTATAATAGGTAGCCTTTGTTACATTATTTTTAAATAATGTCAAATTTATTTTATATCAATTTTTTTCTTAGGTATATGCTTCTATGTTACGATTTACTACAAAAATGTAAGGTCGTGGATGATAATGAGGGTGCAATGCATTGGATACATTTTATTAGTAATATATATACTATAGTACTAAGTGTATTTGATCTGTATCAATTTGTATATTTTAATTATTGATACACACTTTTATTTTATTTTATATTACGTCTCTCAAATTTCGCTACTCCATTGCTTCACAGTTAATCAACGGTGTATCAGTGCCATCTTTAATAACGAAAGAACAGTGTCGCCACCTGGCCAATCTCTGCATCCATTAAAAAATTCTATCACGACTAAAACACCTGCATAAAGGAAAATAATCCAAATTTTATCGGTTCATGGCTATTGATCTAGATCGGAAACTCAACAGCGCCCCGATGGAGCGCTAGTGTCGCCACCTAGACCGTCTCCCGGTCTATTAAAAAAGCCTGATCAGGATTAAAACAACTTCGCATAGCGGAAAAACTTGGAAATCTCGTCCACTTTCATCTTGTGGTTTTACATCGGCGAAGCTTTACTGCGCCATCGACTAACTAGACACCTAGATCCGAAACTCGATAGCGCATCGATAGGACGCCAGTGTCGCCATCTACGCGGGCTCCGCGTGCATCGGGAAAAAGCCCCATCACGGTTGCAGCAACTTCACGAGCCCGAGGAACTTGCGTACCTCGCTCGCTATTATTCCCCCATGGAACGGCAGACGACGAATTTTCCGGCGCGTAAATCCACGCGAAAAACATTCTCTGCCGCCTCGTTGACATACAAATAAATTCGTCTACCGGCGATATTTATGTACAACGAACACAACGGCGGGAGATTATGAAAATATTTGTTCGCGCGGAATATCGGGGAATAATAAAATTTCGTAAACGCGAAACCGTGCGTAAAACCCCGTGCTCGCTTGGCCGCCGCGCGTTCGCTATTGTTTTACGATATTATTGTAGAGCTGGGCGGAAAAATAAAAATGCGAAAATATCGAAGCCCCGATATTTCGCCCGTGGTTACTTAATAATTCGCAGACGGACCACGGTCAAGCGAGCACGCGTACGAATATTAATATTTCCACGCCCCTGCGCCACCCCCCGGCGGGCAGCCGCTATTTTAATCCCGATTGATCGTTTTCCACGCCCGTTAAGTGGTATTACATCACTGTAATTGACAATCATTACGGGATCCCGACACGGGATCGGTGACACGCCGCAAAGCAAACACGGAAGCGGTCCGCGTCTGATGTGCGTAATATATGGCGAGCAATAACTTCCAATTAACCCCCTCCACCCGGTCGACGATGCAACATCGATAAGACAGCCTTTATTTTCCCTGTATCCACGACCGTTCCATTAGCCTGCCATTTCCAGCAATGCCATGCCGTACAGTGTTCCGCTAAACCGTTTCAACCCCCTAGCGTTGATAGCGAACGCAGGCGTATGTCCAGCGGGCTCGGCTGAAAAAGGAAGGGAAAGGATATAAAGCCGGAGGGGGCCAGAGGGGGGCTGGTTGTGTCTACCAACGCATGCTGCTTGCTTCCTCGATCCCATCAGCGGGGTTAAATGCTCGCCACGCTTTCCTTCTTGTTTCGTTTCGGGCTAATAACGAGGGTGGAAGCACGAAATTTCATTTTCATGCGCTGCGGAATAAAGGGAAATTTGGTTGATCGAGAGACGTGTATGGCTGTTTTTTCTCACGAATAATCGTTTTTTTCTTTTTTTTTCTCCTTTTTTTCTTTTTCGTTTTTTCGGCTGTACGAAGGGTATCGTGGTAATAGTGATTGCCTCGTTTCTGTGGTATTGGTGGGGGTGTTTGGGATGGTACGTGATTTGGATTTGTGAGGGAGGTTCAGAGGTGGGAATGGATGTCCTGAATTATTAATTTGTCGTTGTCGGGATGTGATCGAGGAGTGCTTGTTTTTTCTCGTATTATTTGGCCAGGCATTCTTTTTTATTAGATTTTGTGGTAATGGTATCTTGATTTAAGGTTAGGTCGTGTAATTTCAACACGGATGTACCTAAATTTATCGAGTTACTTGTAAGCTACTCAAATGTTATAATATTTCATAAAATATGCTATATAATAATAGTCTTCTACGTTGAATTAAAATATTTTGTTTTTCCAATGTTATATAGAAAAGGATTTTCTTTTTGATGAACTTTTACTGCGATGATATTTTGATTTAAGGTTAAGTCAATTTGGTGTATAAATAAATTTATTAAAATGATAATAGTTATTGAGATACATGATATAAAAGTCTTCCTTAACGTTGAACTAAACTATGTAGTATTTTTAAGTATTATTTCAGCATCAATTTATTTTTCTTGTGAGATTTTACGGAGGAGACATCTTGTTTTGAGGTTAGGTCAAATAATTTTGACATCCCGTAAATATTTAATTGGCGGAGATATATTTTGGTTGGATATTTCATTTTACAAAATGAAAATGAGTTCCATTCTAAAAATCACTATTAAATCCTATCGAGAATATTTAAATAAAGCTAAAATGAAATTACAGTATTTACGACAATATTTCGAACATTTTACTAGTATCTTAAATTTAATTCACAGTTGTTACCAATATTACTTATAGAAAGTGATCCGAGGATATCGATTAGGTTACCAATTCCATTAATAATTATTTTCCCACTTACAATAATAAATGATTTTACTAGTTTCTTCTCTTGCATTATTAACATTATATTTAACGCTTCATACACCCCCAACAAATCACCCCTCCATACCCATTTCCACGACCCAAGTTCCATAATCGATAAGCCCGCCAAAACTTAGCGTTGCATAATTGCATTTCATTTGAAAGCTTAATACGACATTTATACACGAAACGCAACAACCCCTATCACGTTCGCGATATTAATACCGAGCTTATTCCTATAATTATAATAATTCCGCTATAATTAACCTAAGAGGATAACCTGCTAATTATCCATCCGCCATAATGGAAATCAGGACCATCCGGGGCGATCTTATCCCGGCAATTTTTCCCGCGAATATTCCACGGCCGACAATCAGGCAATTTGACCAACTTACCCCCGGTATCCCTGGATCCAATTTCACCGAGCGAAACGTGCATCCACGTGTGCGCGGGGGATACCCCTATCGGACAGATATCGGTCCCGTGAAACGAAGTTTCCGTAATTCCCGTGGAAATTTAGCCCGCGATGCTCGCGAGCGCGGGAAAATTCGAAGTTGCTGATGCCGATGGGATTTCAGAGCCTTTCCACCGGCGGTGTAAGGTGCCTTTCACACCATCTAACGGCACATCCTGGCCTCCAGGAGTAGCGAGCAAGCAGGGAAAATCCAATTGGTGAATTCCTGGGCGTCACTGGACCGCGAAATGGGGTGGCGGGCATGGCCGCAACTGCTTCCATCCCTCGGGGTAGCGATCGTGACGGTGGTGTGGCGTTCGTCGTGGTAGCGATGTTAGTGGTGGTGGTGTTACGAGATGCGAGAAGGGCTTATAAATTGCATACGATAGCGTTGACCCCCTTCTCTTGCAAGCCTGCAACTCCGCCGCCCACGTGTCCGACGAAGATTGCGCTTCAACCTTTGCAATTGATTTATTTAATACCGCTGCTCGTTCTTCTGGAAAAACGGAGGGACAGGGCTGGGATTCTTGGTAACGAGAAAACCTCGATGAAGAATGTTCACGCATCGGTTTCCATTACGGAGCAGCGCCGACGGAAGTAATATTAAAACCAGGGACAGGCTTCTCGCGGAATATGTACACAGGGTGTGTGAAAATTAAATCCCATCAATTCTTAGCATCGGCCAAGGTTTATTAAAAAAGGCAGACATAAAATTGTCCTCGAGTGGGACAACCTGGGATTTTCGAGGCGAAAGCGTTTGCGGTTAATTTTCACAAAGAACCCAGTTCTTTATGAACATTTTCTCCTTACTATAAGTGAAATACTATGCTTCGAGTATTAAAAGAAGAAATTGATCCTAAAATTCATCCTCGGGGACTATTTTCTGTTAACAAATCTACACCGAGACGAAGATGTAGGAATACTCTATAATAATCGTGATAATAATGATAATTATGGACAATCAACAAATTATTCGGTGCCAGAATAATGATAAATTAACGAAATAAAATAGTAAGTAATATAAAAATAAAATGAGAATATAAATATGTAATTAAATAAAACAAATACAAAATTGTAGAAAGACTAAAATACTCACGAATATGTAATTGACAAGTGGCACCGGATTATAGAGGATTGATTAATTGAGGAAATATTTTTCATTATTTCATTTTCCATATTCTGCACCAGTTTCGATAATTTTATTTCAAAATATATAGAGTATAAGATAAATCGAAATATTCTAAAATTAAATTATCTCTGAGAATAATAATTTCCAAGTCATCTGGCCCAATTTGGTCTCCTTTAGAAGTTAAATAAATTATCGTCTATTCGAGCAAGAACAATGACGAAATAAAATTCCATTATTCGATTCTCCTGATAAAGAACCAAGAGTTTACGTTTCCACGAGTGAACAGCTTCGTGAAGACTTCCATGTCACGTTTAATTTAGCACAGCTGGCGATTACACAGCATATTATGGGCATCGTGGCAGCCTGATAGAATAAGGAAGCTAGCAATAAAGTATTTACCTTATCCACTGGCATTATCGAGATGTGATTCCTCGGATGAGCTTCTAATGACAAGATCTCCGTGCCTTTCGCCAGGTCTTCTGGTACCCTGACGAACTTCAGGTACTGCCCAACTGGACAGAACTGGCATTCTGTGGACATAGTACAAAGCATACATTATTCGCAGTTACATTTAACCCTTTGCACTCGTGAGGCGACCCTCAGTCGCCATTTAATCAGATTCTAAAGATCGTTGTTAATTAACATCTGGAATTTAAAATTGCCCAACGACACGTGGAATATCGAGATAAAATAATTCTACGTCTTATCGTTAATCTGCACTTATAATTTACCGTTTTGAAAATATCATTGACAGAAAATCTTCGAATTCCTAAGTTTCTGTAACGAAAGGATCGCCGAATGCAAAGGGTTAAATTTGATATTCCCCATACAATCGACCAGAAGATAATTCTACGCGTAAAAATAAGTCGAAAAGAAAGAACAAAATTTTTCCGTTCGAGGCTTCGTTTTCGAGAAAATGGAGTTTGAATATTCGTGGGGCAGACGTTTCTTTATTCAACATTTGAGGTTATGAGACCCACTATAAACTATCTATTTATGCTCATAAACATTTCTGATATTTTTACATGTGTATTTAGTAAATCGAGTGACGGAACAACACAAGATGTGACTGTTTTTAGGTTAGGTTATTACTGTTTTGAAAAAGTTAGGTTAGAACGAATTACTATTAAATCCACACGCACCCCACGAATTTTCAAATTTATTTTTCTCCGAAACTAAGCCTCGTAGAGAAAAACTTCTTTCTTCGAAATCGACTTATTTTTAAGCGTAGAATCACCTGTGACCCTGTACATACTCTCTAATCTTTAACCGACGACGGTATTTATCTGCCCCCGTTAGCCTGTACCATAAATTACAGCGACTGAAGCTTTAATATCCAGCAGATAACCCGTTGCCTGTCGAAATCTCGATTCCGTCGTAAACTATTCCAGCGTTTTTCTTATCTCACGCCGGCGCCCGAGGAACCTTGTCACGGTTGCTGGAACAAAAGTTGGCACACCATCCTCCGGATCGACCTTCATTCGCGGCCCGGTGTCGATGAGACTGTGTTAGTCCCGAAGGAAATATCAAGTGGCAGCAAGATGGCGAAGAAGAAACAGCCACTCCACGAATTGCAGTGGAGAGGCCGTGTTAGGTCCATCTGGTCCCGGGCTCGAGAGTAACCTGCCGGCCAGATTGGGATTTCTTGGCCCCTTACCAAAGAGGCAGAGCGAAGAGTGGCGATGGTAGCGTAGCAGTTGCCATGTCAGAGATGCTGTAGGATGTGCTGGTCTCGGAAGATGGCGGAAGAACACTGGATGCCCTTGGTCTAAGGCTGAGGAGGAGCGGGGGTCGAGGGTCGGGGTGGACCGGTAGCACATGGCCTCGTGTCTACATGCACGCCGGTGTCGCCTGGCCCCTTGCGGCGGTTGGATCGGCGTATTTACCTACATTGAATCTTTGCCAACCTACAATT
The DNA here is from genome assembly GCF_001483705.2 of Eufriesea mexicana. NCBI lineage: Eukaryota > Metazoa > Arthropoda > Insecta > Hymenoptera > Apidae > Eufriesea > Eufriesea mexicana. Next base: position 1,087,348 of record NW_016908458.1, on the reverse strand, counting down.
ACCGGTTACCCATTCTTCCCTCCGAACTCGTGGTTGCCTGCTTGCTCGCCTGCCTCCTCGGCGAACCTCGATGCCAAATTCACGAGGCTCGCGTGATGCCTGCTGGATCTGCATAAAGTGCTCGCCCGGGATATGTATACGTGGCTGTCGAAACGATAAGGCAATCCTGTTATTTTCCTATCATCCGGTGAAAATCGAAGCACTGCAGATTGCACGATCTTCCCCGACTCACTGCTAGCGAGATATCCCGTATTAGATTTGTAAATCACGCGGAATACTTTTAGCGTTGTTGCTCTAACAAAATAGGAAAGCAGCGCTCATGTTTATGGATCAGCAGCGTAGTCCTGTGTTTGCTACGACTCGTTACACTGCATTTAAAGGGGAGTAAAAGTAAATCTTCTTTTTTAGGCCTGGGTTATGGACGTTCGAGTGTGCAGATGGGGGGAGGGGGTACTGGTATTTTCCTGGTACTGGAAATAGAAGGCTCGTGCTTTCGGCTGAGGTGGTTAAGTCAGGTTAGGTTAGGTTAGGTTTGGCTTTGGCTACTGATCTTATCGAAGATGGTTGTATAGTATACAGACTAATGGTACCTGATAAATTTTCGGATTTGGTAAATAAATATTTAACAAATATGGAATGCATACTGCAAAATTTCGTCGATAAGGAGAATCCAATAGGGAGTCCCACTATTCTCTAATCATTAATTTTCGCAAAGTTGAATATAATTCTGTAGGAATATTGCTGGATTGATCCTACGCGTTTAATAAACAACGACTCCTTTTTAATATAATTTAATATAATTTAATATATTTAAACTAAAATATTACACTAACTCTCATACACACGATTTTCTACTCACTGCATCTCGACTACACGCATTCTATCTCTTGCACCCTTATTTAATGTCTAACACTCTCTCTTTTCATGCACAAGCTCTCTTCGTCGATCATTCATTTGTCCGTCCTCACACAGTCCAGATATCACCCTGAATACCCGAATCGAACCCGATATCACTGTTTATTGTCATTTATTGTTCCTCGTTTTCGAGAAGCGATCCAAACGTTGCCGCGCATTCACTTAGACCTAAAACCACACACCTATTCGCCTTAAAAGCTATCGCTCTTAATTCTATCTTCTTTGCTAGAGTCCTTCCCAGCTCGCAGTACTCAATACAAACCCTAATTTTTACAAAGAAATCCCATTGGAAATTACACTGTGCTAATCTTCCTTCCTCTTATGAACTCTCATAAAACTTCAAATCGCTGTTCAAAAATTCAAAAGTTGAGAGAATAGTCCTCGCAAAATTCCAAGACTATGCCAATTAGTATACCACATACATATTCACCCTGCTATCATTCTTAATACCATCTTCTTTGCTAGAGTCCTTCCCAGCTCGCAGTACCACAATACAAACCCTAATTTTAACAAAGAGACCCCATTAGAAATTTCGCTGTGATCACCTTCCTTCCTCTTATGGACTCTCTTAAAACTTCGAATCACAATTTAGAAATTCAACAATCGAGGGAATAGTTCTGGCAAAATTTCAAAACTATGCCAATTAGAATTTGATCGATGAATAGATCACCCCCTCTGAAATACCACCCCGTGTTAAACAGAGCCACGAGACAGAGAAATATTTCAGTCAGCAAATTTCACGCAATCATAAACCTTTGGCCGTAGCCATTGGAAAAATTTCATATGAACTGCAGCAGCGTGTAACAAGCCCACAGACGACATGGCAGACGTGAACGCCGGGGGTAGAGCCACGCATGGTGAAATGCTCGGTGAACACGTCGGCGATTTATCTGCGTGAACGAGACCGCGGAATTTCAACGCCTCGTTTTGGTTTTATCGATGACCTGCTTATTCGTTTTGCGGACTGTGCAACCTCACTTAACAACTCATAAAGTCGTTGGCCGGCGTTGCTCGTTCCCCGTTGCGATCCGGGCTCGTAACGCTGCCGCGTTATACCTTGTTGACCTCGGTCAACCCGACGGGACACCGGTGGTAGTCGCTGCGGCCACGGCGACGTCGTCGCCTGGAAATTGAAACAAATATTTTACGAGGGTTCCGGAGTTACGACGATAATAATTAAAAGGTGGTTCTTGCCTCACGTCCGGCCGCCGCGCATAGGATATAAAGCCCCAACGTCGGATATTACCGCAGCCCTCTCTTCTTCGGAGATCTTCGAGAAGGCTTTGATCTACGGAACCTTTCCGTCTTGCAGCGATTTTAATTATGAGACTCGAAACTTCGCCGGCAACTTTCAATTAAACACGCAAGAAGGAAATTCGTGAAACTTTTTGGCCACTGTTATCGAACCACGAGCTATGGGTCACAGGCTTGAACTAATTTCGCTCACCACCGGGGGTAATATTTTCGCTACTCGTGGAAGAGCAACTCGAGAGACACTTTTCGGAAGGACAGAACGTGCAAGGCTTCAGGTGCTCGGGCGAAATGTCCTTTGACCCTGTTAAGAGTCTACAATTACTGTCCAGCCATTTGCATATGGGGTTTATGATGCTTTACGAGCTGTCATGTTTTAGACTACGTGTAGACAGGTTCGAACAGCTAGATTTATTTGTGGGTAGAATTTAGGGTCGTTTCTTTGACTATTGATGCTTTTTCCAAGAATTTTCGCGTTGTAAATATCCCAATCCACGATTAAATAGCCAACTCTGTGTCATGACAGTTCGTTCCTTTAGGTTACTCTTGGATTTATACCCACGAGTTATGGTTAAGGAAAATGAGTGTTGGGTACTGTAATATTCCGGCTGGTCACAAGATTACTATAAATATGAAATGTGAGGAGAGGCATGAGAGAGGTTGAAAAACTAAGTCATATTAACAATACCCTAGTTACTATCATAGTTCGAACATACCAAAATGTCGTCACTATATCTTATCCCTAAGAAGAAGGAAAGAATGACTGTTCTTAAACTATTCTCAGAGCAATTTATAATTTACTAATAACCTGTAAATTCTACAAACCTAACCCAAATTCAAAAACCAGGTATGTATAGCACGAAGGCAACTATGGATTTGTCCTGATGATTGCCTTTTCTCAGTATACCGAACGTATCGAGATTCTGAGCACTTGGGTTTTGTAATAAGGAGCCGTTATGTTTATGTACACTTTATTACACTAAAGATTATCATTTAGATGATTGGTGTATATGTATAGCTTTGGTATGTCGTCTTTGCCTTCCGTTCTAGGTCTTACGTCTTCTGATGTGTACTGCTCGACTTCTAGTATTCGTCTAATGTGATATCTTTGAATTCTAACCAAAGTCTCTGATAAGATATCTTCAAGTTCTAAGTTCTTACTATCTCATAGACAGTAAATAGTCTTTTCATATCAATTTCAACGGACACCTGGGAAAATTCGAAAGTCACGTATGGAACATCCCCAATCCAATTCTCAATAACACATCTATAATTTCACACGTGTATATGCGATTTCCCAATTTCTGGTCATCACGTGGACCAAGAATTCTCATTACCAGTTCCCAATAACGCGTCACAAAAATTCGAGAAGAATGAAAATTTCTCATTTCACATAGTTATCAGGTGGATTTAAGAATTCCGATTACCAGTACCAAATGTACCGTAGAATGACGAAAACTCGTTTCGAGACACCAAAAACTGACAGAACAACAAGAAAAGAATAACACGGGCCGGCAAGGCCGGTACCCTCCCCCTCCCTGGGAACCGGCATGGCCCCCATTTAACGCGTTAATATTTGAAGATTAATACTTGATTTATTTAAACATTCAACGCAGGAAATTTCACGAAATATAAAATTCTCGATTCCTCCCATAAAAAATTACAAAGTAAGATGGCGAAAACTGGTTTTGAGACAGCAAAAATTGACAAAGCAGCAAGACCAGAATTACACAAACTCAAAACTCATAAAACTATTTTGACTTAGGAAAAGAATACCAAGATAACGAAACGAAAACATACAAAGACGCACTCTAATTTAACTCCCTTTCCAACACCGAGCGACTCACACTCATGCCAGTCACAATTAATTTCTAAGGACTCTATTTTGGTCGTCGAGGATCCTGCTTTTATGCCTTTCTTAACCTACGTTTCACCTCGCAGTAGGGACCAAGCAGCTTAATTTTGTTAGCTAATATATCTTCTTCATTTGCTTCTAGAAAATATTTATCGGTTTATAATTTGTTTTTATTGTCAATGGGCGATTCAGGATTTCTCTCCGAAATGGTATCCTACATTACCATCTATAAAATATACAAATTTTGTTTACTTAGCTTCAAACTACAACAGCTAGACAGCAAAGTCCTGGAACCCCGAGTTGCTCGGAGACCCATCGGAAGACACGTCCAGGATTGTGAATTTTGCTCTTCCGTGTGGTCCCCTCAGCCTGGCAGAGTTTCCAGGATATCCCTGTTCGTAGACACATCTCGTTGCCGATTTTCGCAAATATTTCTACGCGCAGAGATACGAATCCCCCGATACGCATCGTGCATAACTAAGCGATTCGTTATGTGGCTTTCACTGTGCCTTTAACTTCGCTGCCTCGACTTTAAAGCCCGGCTCGAACGACCTCACGGACTTATCCACCACGTATCGGGCTGCTTCCAGTTATCGGGGATCATTTTCAGCCCCCGAGGGGATCGAGCAAGCGGGCTTAAAGCGAAACGAATCGCCGCCGATACACCCCATACGTGCACGAGAAGCGGAATCCTTTTTGCCTGCGATACGGGGATACGATCATGCCGACAACTTTCGAAATTGCCGCTGGAACGAATTATTTCCCTTCGTTACGTACACGGTGCAGACGCTATATCGCGCGGCGAACGGGGGGTGGCCGGGTGGAATAATCAAGGAACCGCATTATCGGGGGTAATTCCACGGCGGCGATCGACGTCTTCTATTTATCGTATCGACAGCACTCAAAGTAAATTTACACGTAAAATTGCCCGCTCATTTTCCTCGGGTATTACGAAGCTCGTGGATTAATGTGTCGCCGGACACAAGGCTGGTATCTTTGACGTTTGCGCACGTATTGCGTGGTTACGAACAGCTGGCTGGGGGGTGTGGGGGTAAGAATTTAGCTTTCATGCTATGGAAATTGCTACTTTTGGCTTCTCGATAAAATACGTTAAGCTGGCGGTCTTTTTATTTTATACCAACAGTTTGCACTGGAGAGGCAACTCTCTCTCTCTTTCTTTCTCTTTGGCTTATGTTAGCTGATAGAATTATGGAGAACAATGATTAATATTGCGTTCGTGTTTATTTTTAAGTAAGAATATATGATACGTTTAAATAAAATAATTCTTAATTTACTGTTGAAAATATTATCAGCTTTAGAATAGAAAATATTTGAAGTATTATTTTCCTATAGTGTGGAGAATAATGTGGTTGATATTAGTCCTGTGTCCACGCCAATATTTTATCATCCAGTACTCTGTTATATCATCTGTTATATGATTTTATATGGTCAAACTTGTAGATATGACACATCTAGTTAACAAAGAAAATTCGTGTCTTCTGTCCTTGTGATTGCTATGGAGAGGATGGAGTTATTGCATTTGTATACCTTTTAGGTGTGGAAAGGATGGAGTTATTGCATTTGTATATCTTTTAGAAGATTTCTTTGTAATTTCACACTACTTATTTTTAATTAAGAATATATGATACGTTTAAATAAAATAATTCTTAATTTACTGTTGAAAATATTGTCAGCTTTGGAATAGAAAATATTTGAAGTGTTATTTTCCTATAGTGTGGAGAATAACGTGGTTGATATTAGTCCTGTGTCCACGCCAATGTTTTATCATCCAGTACTCTGTTGATATCATCTGTTATACGATTTTATATGGTCAAACTTGTAGATATGACACATCTAGTTAACAAAGAAAATTCGTGTCTTCTGTCCTTGTGATTGCTATGGAGAGGATGAAGTTATTGGATTTGTATACCTTTTAGAAGATTTCTTTGTAATTTCGCACACTAATTTAGTCAGCCTGTCAGACTCCATTTTTAATGTTTCCAAATCTATATTTTAGATTCCTGGTATCTCTATCTCTACAGCTATGTATGATAAATTTGATACAGAATAGAGTTCAGTCTCTATAATTGTGTTAGATACACCAGTTCCTTTTCAGGAATTTTGTTGCACCCTTTGTTATTCGTGGATATTATATTTAAATGGAAATATTATATGTTTATTAAACAATATTATAACTCAGGGTAAAAATTATCCAAGAAATATGTTTAATTCCATTTACACTATTTCACGTTACTCGTACGCACGTTGTTGTCAATCAATTCTAAACTGTAACTGACCTATGCAAATACTCTCTCATTTGTTCTCTTTTCTTTCATATATCATGTAAATATAGTCAGTCTTTACTCGTATACTCGATTCACTCACTTCTTTGTATATACATAATTTATTTTGCATCAATATGTACATTAAAAAATCCATGTCAACCATTACCATACTTTTACACAGCAGATCCCAGACACTTTCAAACAGTAATAAATATTCGCGTTCTATGTCCATGGTTGTATCAGAGATGGTAGCCTTACTATGATTAATCAGACCAGTGCTGTTTCTATGGGGCTACTTTGTAGCCATCCATAATAGATCTGATACTGCTAGTAAATGATAAAAATTCACCTTTGCTATCTTTATACCTGTACCAGGAAGTTGGACATATTATAGTATAATCAACCAGGCTCTTATCCTTCCTAAATTTCTTTCCAGTTCTGCAGTGTACTTTGCTCATTCCACTTGATTCCAGCTTCAGTGCTCTGGATCTTTATTGCTTACTCCTTGGCGGTGTACACTAGCATAGTAATGGGATAAGTTATTAGCCACGATTTATGTCTGATATCAATCGCTAACGCAATCTGACTTTATGTCCAGCCCATGTTTTATATCACTATCCTATTCAATCTCGGTGAAACCTACTCGTTTCCTTTAGAACTCATCAATCCCAGGTAGGGTACCTACTCGGACACAATAACTGGATAAATTACGGATACTAATCACTTTTTCATTTCACTTTGATGCTAATGACTCACAGTGCTCTGATGGTTTATATCGTTCGTTACAACTTTGACCAATTTGATCTCGATAAATTCTATTCCCTTTCGTTCCCATGTTACACTGTATCATATCTGTGATAACTGAGAATTATTCTATTTTACACTAAATTTGTTATTTCTATTGCTATTATATTAAACTTCCCAAACTCACATTCTTTGGTACGTAGGTACTATTACTATTACATTGAGTCACTAATACCTGCATTTTTCGGTACCTAGTCACTGTTACTATTACATTAAACCATTAATACCTATATTTTCTGATGCTTGGACATTATTACTATTGCATTAAACCACTAATACCTACATTTTTCGGTGTCTAGACACTTACTGTTACATTAAGCCACTAATACCTACATTTTTCCATGCCTAGACACTATTACTATTACATTAAGTTATCAGTATCTGCATTTTTCGGTCCCTAATCATTCTGTCCCTATTACTATTACATTAGACCATCAATACCTACACTTCTCAGTACCTAGACACTTACTGTTACATTAACCCACTAATACCTACATTTTTCGATGCCTAGTCACTATTACTATTACATTGAATCACTACTACCTGTTACTATAAACTACTAAACGCCTAGTTACTATTACTATTAAATAAACCATTAACATCTACATTTTTCTGTGCCTAGTCACTATTCAAAGATCACACTCTTCAAATCTTATACTTTCTCGCATAATATTACCACAACAGAATTTCAATAGACCTATTACAACTCTCTAGACACTCTAGACACTCAAGTTCTACGTAGAATCCAGCGTCACACACCTATAACGAAAACAGGACTCCAATCTCCGACAAAAGAAGTCATTACATTTTATCTACTCACGTCAGAAATGCTTTTGCACACTATAAACAACGAGACTAACACCTGGCCCAGTGTTACGACACGTTTTCCAAAGTTATTCTACCTCTTTACGACTCCACTATTGCCAATACTAATTTGCTCTTTGCTCAAGCTAGACCATAAATAGCGATTCTGTCTCTGAACGACGGTAGCGAACGCGTTGAACCAATATTCTTCCCAATATTACGTAGAACCAATGGGATTCACGTTCCTCGACATCCAGCGATCTTCCATAAAACGCAGGGTACACTTGGTCTCTCCATGGTCCGTTGGATTTCTGATGCGACCCACGCGTACGTGTACGACCCCGGGATCCGGCCGTTTTTCGTGCAATCTACGATACGTTAAGCCGTGAAATAGATTGTCGTATTATCGTGCAGTTGGCCTGGCGACGTTCAGAATTGTTCGTATTTGTCAGGGACCGACGACACGGTAAGGGTGGCCGGGCGCAGGGGGTGGGCTCCACTGCGAATCGAAGCCGACTTTCCTTTTAAAGGACACGAATGGAGCTACGGATTCGTGCTGAATCTTAAATCGATCCCCCTTCCATGCCGGGCTGCCGAATAGCGGCGAAAAATCGTCATGATAATGGCGACGTGGGACGAAACAAGAAAATGGTGGCTCGGCCGCGATAACTCGTTGAGTAACAGGGAACGTGTACACACTCGGTAATTTCATCCCGTCCACCTTTTATAACCCATCCTCCGCCCCCTCCTGCTTTTCCTTCCCCGTTTTTCCCCCCTTTTTCTTACAACGGGTAAGTCCTTGTTCCGGTACACGTCCGCTCGGTTATGCTCGTAAAAAAAATGGCCGCCCGAAGCCGGCGTAGAAGTCATTTCCCGTGGGAACCCTGTTTATGATCACTTTTAAGTTATACACGCCGTATAAAACGAACAGAGCCGTGCTTTCGGATCCGCGAAACAGATACAACGCGTAAAGGGAAACACGGTTATACGTCCGGGGTGTGACTATGTTCGCGACGGTGATGGCGGCTGAAAGGAAATTAACGCGAAGAGAGCATCGTTTTTCTGCATATTTTACTCCAAATATGATATATGTATTAAAATCGTTTCATTTTTCGCTTCGATATTTCATTTTGTTATTATTGACGGAGACAACGCGTGATGTATTTCATCTGTGTTGATTGTACCGTTTTGTACTTCCAATATACCAAAACGTACTTCCTTTGCACTCGACAACTTTTTCGTTACAGAAAAATAGTAATTCGAACACTTCCTGTCATAGAGTCGACGATATTTTTAAAATGGTAAGTGAGAAATCATATGCAAATGAAGGCGTAGAATTATTTTTCTTCGACATTCCACACATCGTTAGGTAATTTTAAATTTGATATATTAATTAACGTCGATCTTTGGAATCTGATTAAATAGTGACTGAGAGTCACCTCTCGAGTGCAGAGGATTAATTCCTACGATGGTAATACGAGTGTCCAATGCTTTATTTCTGTAACTGGAATTAACGTTTTCTTGGGAACGATTGCACGCGTGGAGGTGTCTGCTTTTCGAGCATAAATGTGCACATCTTTTAGTTTTATGACTGTCAAGGGTGATATAAGAAGAGCAATAAAATTCGCCCAAATGTTACAGTACGTTCTTTATTTAACCTCTTTAAGAATGAATTTGAAATGGTTGGAAGGAGATAAGTAAATATTCTTCATCTTATTTCTTCTTTTCTTAATCTTTAAAGGTATTAAACGTACACTGTGGACAAGATTCGAAAGTATCTTGTATCCCATAGAATCCATTAAATATTTCTTAAAGTGTCTACTTTCATAAGTTCGTCATAATTATGGAAATTATTATTAATATTTGATAACATCAATTTCAAATTAATATTTATATACAGTAAAATTGTTAGAACGTCTTCAAAGAAGCCATAAGATTCTTTGATAAGAGAATTTTGTCTGTTTATTTACTCATACTTCAAGAATACTTACAATTTTGCTATACAAAATATTGTAGCAAAAATTGTAAGAATCATATAATGACATGTACAGGTAGGTTCAAAAACAATTTCGAATAGCTAGTACAGTAGTAACTAAAAATGGAAAAATCAAGTTAAAAATATAATTATGGTCCAAATAATCAAAAAAGTTTCTTAACTTAATAAAATGGCGACACGTTGAAACTTGAATATTAATTTTCTCCAGCCATTTTATCTATCTTGTTCAATAACCAAAAATATTGATAATAATTCCTTACCGCCATACGTATATACTGATATTCCACTCTAAAAATAAAAATATTACACCAAAAATAGGACGAAGACTTTATCCTAAAACGATATAAAATTCCTTCCTTCTGGACCCTTCATTAACTCCCAAGACGAGTCTGTCTTGACCCAAAACCCGTGGAATAATCGTCGAATCGTGGAACGTATCTATACAAGGGGCTCGTGATTATTTAAACGGTTAGCAGGCTTTCGGACGATATAATTTCTTCAATATTTTAGCCCCCATTGGAGCAGGACGCGGGCCGCTAAAAGACCACCCAGCGAAGGTTGGCAGACTTCCACGTCGTCACCGCAAAACTCCTTCATCCGGGAGCGGCGCGGCACCAGTGATTTGGAGGAAACCGCGCCATTTCGCATGCATAATACATTCTAATAGCCCTCCCCCTACCCTAGCTGCGAGTCAGCCGCCGCAACCGAAAAGAACCAGCGTAAACCGCGATCATTTCGTTTCCTTGTTCTCCACCGCTCACTTGTTCGCGTACGCGAACCGGCCCAGACCGTGCCAACCGCTGTCACCGGAAATAGCCTTGGTCCATGACTTCTCCGCCATTGCTACGCATTAACGACAACCCGCCACACGTTCACGACTCGTCACTGATGCAATCGTGTTCACGTTTAACGTGAAGCTTCCCGTTGCTTCTTAAATTTCGATTTTTGTCAATGTTAATGTAGGATCAGTCTGCCTGATGAAAATCTGACACGTCGTTGATTGAAACCGACCAATCGTTGTATTTCTCCTACTAGCATCGTGGTTCTTCTTTAACTAACCTAACCTAGCTTAACCTCACCTAATCATTACTAGATCTACGTTAAAATAGGTGAAGGTTTGGCAGCAGAGTGGAGTCTTCGTCAGTTTACCGATGATCAGACTCGATTTGATTGTCGATAGTTCTGAACGGACTTTTTGTTCCACAGGTGACAGATGTGACAAGCAACTGACAAAGCCAAACGATGTCATATGCATCCATTGTTAGCCAAATAGAGAGATTATGTCTTATATATGTAGGATGCTAGGGTTTGAGAGCGAGTGTAGGGGAATACTTAGACCTATCTAATTGATGATAGATATTAAGCAGTGGCCTCAGGATCAGATGTAATGTTCAGGATATCTGGAGTGCATGTGGAAGGACGAGTGACAGTGTGCAAGGATTGTATGGACAGGATTTTTATGAGTGATTGAGAAAGGAGCCTGCGTGTGACGGAATAGAGACTGCTAGGTTTAAATGAAGGTACAAAAGCTGCCTTGAGACAATCCTCTATGGAGCTTTTAGCGAGAATTGACATGAAAGTGTCAGTCAGTTGCATAATCATAGTTGTCAGTCTAGTCTTTTAGTTTATTCTTTACTCCTAGTCTCGTTTAGCTCGTAATAAATATATATTTTCGAATAAAATAACGTTTCTTAGTCTTTATATTTGCCAATCAAACAGTGTCCCTAGATTAATATGTCATAACAAAAATTAAATAAAAAATAGTTTTCTACACCTGAGGATCTGAAACTCCGTATCAGGTATGTACAGATCTTAATACATTGCGTACCACATAGAAATCTGTAAGACATACGCCAGGAACCGCACATTTTGATGAGACAGTATGTTGACATCTAAGGCCCATAACAGATGGCACGCGAAAGATGAGAAAGCTCGTGAACGGTACGCAATATGTTACTGAATAAAATAACATCTCTTATTCTTTATATTTACCAATCAAATAGTGTCTCTATATTAATATGTCGTATACAATTAACGATAATTAACTAGAAAACAGTTTCCTAGCCCCTGACATCGGAAACTGCTCGTTACATGTCTACAGGTCTTAATGACAGCTCCTTTAAAACCCCGAGAAGCTTAACTCGAAAGGAGCTGTAATATAGAATTCCATCAGTAGTCTATGTCAATAACCATGAAGTATCACCATCGAATTAGCATACTTCGCAACAGGGATTTGCTGTTTGTCTAAGATATACATCTTCTTGCGCGGAGCGCAAACAACTCCCCTAACTCCTTTTAAAACTCCGTGGAACACTTTATCTCCGGAAAGGATACGATGTGGAACTCCATCAGTCGCCTGTGTCAATAAGATACCAGGGAATATCGCTATAAAATTCGCGTACTTTGCGATAGAGACCAGCTCTTGATCTAAGATACTCACCTCCTTACCCAAACCGCTAACAGCTCCCTCGCCACGCACAGGCCAGATCCCTGTACTAATTGTACGAAACCAAAACGGTAACCGGCTAATTGCCTGCATCACTGAGAGACACTTCTCAGCCTGATACGTCGGCACTTAACTCGCAACATTACATCCCACGACGATAACCGAGCGAAGTATACCTAGGGTCATCAGCGTCACCGTGCCAACCAGTGCACTCAGCTATGAACCATTCCTTTCTTCCGGAAACGAACATAATCGCGCCTAGAGATTCGTAACGTTCTCCATCGTCTTTCCTGTCATCGTGGCAAATCATGATCACCGAGTTTCAATCCGAACGGAAGAACCGGGACCCGGAGGCTGTCAGGAGGTTCCTTGACAACGGATAGCTGAGCCAGTCCAGTTTAACCGTTCCGCGCGAAAGTGGCAGTCGAAATTTGATGACGACTGGTCGATACCACCCTCGTCTATCGTTTCCATTATCCGAAAAGAGAAAAGAAGGGAAAAAAGGTCGGGAAAAGAAAAATATAGCGAGAAGACTTACTCAAGCGGCCCTTTTGTGGTACTTGACATCCACCGAGAGAGCAACTCCCTCTCACCACGATTGTTGCCTCTCGACGAGACCAGAAGAGAGCGCGAGTGTGAGAGAACGTGAGTAAAGGGCAGCGGGAAAGGGGTAGAGAGCTGGAGGGGGAGGGAAACTTTTAATTGAATAGTAGGATGCCACGACTGCCGCGATGTAAGAGCATACCAGCTGGAAAATCAATTGGATATCGGAGATTACGACGTGAGGGCTTTGCTGATTCGACCTCTAGAGACAGAAAGAAGGCAGATAGAAGAGGGATGGAGAGAGAGAGAGGGTGGAAGAGGGAGAGAGTGGCTCCTGAGAGTCTTTCGAATACCCGAAGGCCTCGGTCATTGATCCGCACGTAAGGAACACGACCGATACCTACTTTATTGACACTACAAACCGTTTCCTTTCGACTCAACGAGTACAGGGTATGTCCGTACTTTGGCAACGCGTTTCTCTCGCACGAACGATGATCGATATTTTTCCATCGCGCCGGCTGCGAGTTACAAGTAGCAATCCGGATATCCGTGATCGAGTTGCGCAACCATCAACACGTTCGCGAGTTGCCCTGACACGAAGACAATTTCGTATAGCGAGCGATGAAATAACCTCGCATCTCGCGACGCGTTGCGCGAGATGCAGGTGAGACGAAGATTTAGCTTTCGTTTCTCCTTTCGATGAATTGACGCTAGATTTGCGAAACCCGTCAATTTCACGGATGGGTTGCTCCAGTTACACGACGGTAACAGGTTTAGTTAACTTATATTGAGACTGTTAATATTGTAATTGTTTTTAAATTAAACAAATCGTTAAAGAAAGAGAAGACACGTGGTTTCCTTTACTTGTAAATTTGACAGGCGTCTGTAGAAATAGGTATACAAATAGCGTCTGTAAACCTAGTACTAATATCTGGGGAATATCTAGTAATTGTACAGTGATATTAGTCTTTCCAATGTTTGATGTTTGATTCAGTTATTGGGCATGCTGAGGATATAAATTTGTAATGTAGAGGGTCTCTTGGCCTTAACCTAATTTATGAAAAATATTCGAAGATGTTTGTATTGTATTTTAAATTATTTGTATAAGTAAATGAATGATAAAAATTATTAGTAGATCAGTTTGTAAATATTCAGTGTAAACATTTTCGAATGGCCCCAAAGGTTAAATATTGGTCCTGCTGTGGTTCACGTTGAGAAACACTGGTTTAGGAAGAGTATGCAAATTTATGATGTGATTTATGGTCGATCTTTTCTGGTTTATGGTCTCCACCTAATTTATGAAAAATAGCCAAAGATGTTTGTATTGTATTTTAAATTATTTGTATAAGTCAGTTTGTAAATACTCAGTATAAACATTTTTGAATGGCCCCAAAGGTTAAATATTGGTCCTGCTGTGGGTCACGTTGAGAAACACTGGTTTAGGAAGAGTATACAAATTTATGATGTGATTTATGGTCGATCTTTTCTGGTTTATGGCCTCCACCTAATTTATGAAAAATATCCGAAGATGTTTGTATTGTATTTTTAATTATTTATGTAAATCAAATCATAGGTGCTCGGTAGAAGCATTTTCAAATGGTCCCTAAAATTAAATATTGGTCCTGCTGTGTGTAATATAGTTCACTTTGAGAACCACTGATTTAGGAGCGTGTAATTGGATTTTGTTTTGGAAATTTCAGGCTTCTATAAGAGATTCCGAAAATTTCTACTGCTTTTATTCTGTGTAGTATAGTATTGGAAAAATAATAGGATACTTATAGGAGAGTAACTCTATAGGGGATGAAAGAATTTCATTTTACTTACTGTTTGTTATATTTTTATTCAAACACAGTTTCTATATGATAGTTCATTCTAAAATTAATTTCAACTTCTTTTGATATTATTCAATACTACAGGCAATTTAGTGCAATATGCAACAAAATAGTACTACAATTTAAAATTAACATAGTTTCTTCAGACTAGTGCACAGTGTGCAAATTTTACTATAAAATTTGAAGATTAATTGCAGTTTACATATTTTCCTTACAAATTTAACTTGTTCGCGTGAAAAATTTATGCTAGATAATATTAATAGCGCAGATAAAGGGTGTCCCAAAATTCAGGCAAGATTTAAATTTTTCCAACGAAGAACAAAAGACAGCGTGACAGTTGACAATTCAGGGTTATTCAAAAATGGAATGCTGAATGAAAACGTAACACGTCTTTATTATCGAACAATATATTAAAAATATTTAAGATTTGATTGTTTTCTGTCAAAATTACTTCTTGCGTGAATTTTGGGACACCCTTTAAAAAGAAACAGACCAATGAAGTAGCATTTTATATCAGATCCAGAATATAAATATATGAATCATAGAATACATTTACAAAAATATTGCAAATAGTTTAATCAACGTCATCTCTTCCCCTCTTTTACTAATCTTCCTCTACAAATTCAAATTTAATTTCCTGACTTCCATACTTCGTGACTTCGAATTCACTCGAGAAGGACAGGAAACCATAAGCTATATACACACACCATCATTTCACCGTCTCGTACTGTAGTAATAAAATCCCCGGCTACTGGCTATGATCACTAATAAAATATCAGTTCCACAGTGTGTTAACACCTACCAGAGGAGCGCTGTGTAACATCCATTCAGCGAACGATAATTCAAATGAAACTCTCCGAAGAGGAGTCCCTAACTAATATCCCTGGACATTTATTTGCTAGCCGAGTAACGCAAGTTTAAGAGGTAACCCGTTACAAATACGATTCCACTCTATTCGCTTATGCCCCGCTGGGACTGGTACGCCATCTAGCTGGGTTAATAGCCGGTCCCCTTACTCGAACGACCTAACGTGACTCGAAGATGAGACAGTCGGTCTCTGCTACCGGGAAACCTACTCGTTCGGACTAGTACTGCGCGTTCGGGGAAAGAAGGCACAGTGCGTTTACGTCGTCACGGCTAGTACCACCTGGATCACAGACAGTGATCGCTATAGATTGAAGGGTGGCGAAGATCATTGTTGGGCTGTAACGAGATAGAGTGAGATAAAATATGGCAGCATCGGTGTTAGTTTTCTGTTTCTTAGAAGCTTCAAAGACTATACCGATGCCGCCATATTTCACTCGGTTTCGCTATGATCTTGTCGATGGTCTTTGTCACCGTTTTTGACCAATAGAGGTAATTGCCTGTGATCATGTGAGTGTCATTGGAGTTAATCCGCTGTGCCTTCTTTCCTCGAACGCACTATACCTACGCTTCCTCCAATAAGACATCGCAGAAGATACGGTTACTGTACATGATCGGCTGACTGTGAGCAGGACATAGGAAGCAGTATAATTTCGGATAACCCTAAACACAGCGGTGTCTTGGAAATTGGCCAATGATCGGGACTTAATCTGGCCTAAGTTGAAGACGAAGAGGTGTCCTGAGAAATTTCTAGTGTCTCTTTCTTCGTGCTGGTACTAGTGAGATAGCAATGGGTTTTGGATACCATTGTTTGTATAGGGTGTCACGTTGCACGGGAAACAGTGGAATATTTTGTAGGAGATTGAACATACCAGGACAATATTTTGTAAAATATTTGTATTTCGTATCTCGAGTGATGATAAGATATTTTAAAGTCAAATTCGTTCTGTCTGTTTTCAAATATATGTAATATTTATAGAAGTGCATTGGAAGAATTTATTCATCCGAAGTGACTTTGAATGGGCTCAATTATAGGTTACTGTGCCTATCTCTCTCGAAGGAATATAATTAAGAAATTGTATCAGTCTGTTTAAAAATACAGATTCGACCTTTGCATCTTCTCTACGCCTTCGCTTATGAAGAAGTTGTGGTGGTCCCCTACATGGAGATTAGTTTCTCATGGTCTTGTTGCTCCTGTAGCTTCCTGATGAGATCCTAGTGGCCATCTTGCTATGTTACGTAGCAGATAGAAGGGATGTGAAAAGAAGGGATGTGTTTCGTCCTGAGCCTACTATGCAGATGCAAAATGAAGGTTCGAGGTTCCTCGCGAATCCTCGGTGAATCTTCGACTCCCATAAATACAAGTTCCTATGCTACCTAATGCGTTGCGTCCCGAACACTGCAACTCGCTCGTGGAGTTTCACGGGGTTGTAAGGCCCGTTACGCTGCTGCGGCAATGCTGCTTGGGATGCGGCCTACTCTAACTTGATAGAGGTAGACCTGGTTGGTGTTGAACTGCAAGGAGTCCTATAGTAGTAGACAGTCTCCTGCGCTGAGTGTTGGTGGGTCTCGATTGCTGATGTTGTGGTCGTGATGGAGTTTAGAAAGAATCTTGATGTGGTCGTGATGGTGGTTTTACTGAGAATCTTCTTGCGAATGCCTTGTTGGTAGTTTTACCAGGATCGACTGTCTTCTCATTGGTTGGTATGATATTGGGGGTGTATGCTAACTTCAGCGTCTTTCGGTGGTGGTGGTTGTTTAAACATTTGGGTTCTTATGCCTGTCGTCTAGAGAATAATACATGGGTCCTTGTCACGGTTTATCCTAGCGGTGGTTTAGGTGATACTGCAAGTGAAGGGACCCTTGCAATAGAGGCATAAAACAGGCCTCCACTTGACTTGGGACATTGCGGTTCTAGGGCCGCGACATAATGTATATAATTATATTTGCCAATCAAAAGTATCCCTACATATACGACCAACGTTGCAGTCGGAATGTTAAGAGGATAAAATCCACTTTCCCAGTTTCTGTCTAATAACAGAGGGACATATCCCCGAAAGGTTAACCCTAGTCGCAAAACCGACCAGGTGACCTTCCCGTTCAATTTTTCCGGCTGGTCTGGTCGGAGAATAAAAATTGATAGTGTAAAATTGCACAGCCTGTAGCGCAGAGAGGTCCACGATGGCGTCTGATCGCGAGGTATAGAAGCTAGCACTCAACACGTGCAGGGTCTCCAGAGGATTTCAAAGGATGAGACCACCCTGAAGCCTGCGGAGCGAACGCGGATGTACGTACCAGGCCGGGTAGGTGTGGTGCGTCGCCGGTGGTGGTTAAGACGCCGGTTGGTCCCGCGGGAATCCTCCAAATTTAATATAGAGTCAATTGGAGAGAACCTAATAAAATTGCTGCCGCCTGAAGCAACCGGGGTCGGCCGAGTTCCTGTCGCCCTTCTCTGTTCGACGGAGTTCCAGCCGAACGGCTGAGAAATCAGCCGAGATGCAACGTTAAACATCCTCGCTGCAAATCGAACGAAAAACATTCCGGGCAAAGAGGGTTTCTGCCGGTTTGAGCACGTTTCTTACCCGGGAACCCTCTCACGCGCGCGATGCTCCTTCAAGCGAAATTTTCGTGGTCGATAAGAGGGTGAACCGAACGAGATTTGTCTCGGATTCAACGTACGTGTATCCCGTGACCCCGATGATTTCTCGATTAAAGGGCGAGGATACTAGTGGGTCTTATCCGATCTACGTAACGTCACGTACCGATACCGGTTTGGTATCAATTATGTTGAAAATTGGAATATCGTGTTTGTTTCTTGGAAATTATTTTCCTATTTTTCTACGTCTTCTTAAATTTTATTTTTATTTTTAACTCTCTTTTTAAAGGGTGATTGGGAGGTCTTAGTGTTGTACTTGAGTGTACCAAGACACGTTATTAGTGTTTAATTTTGACGATTATTGAACGTCTAATTTTCATTGCTTTAGATTTAATTTTGATATTCGTGTTTGCTTCTTGGAAATTGTTTTGTTATTTTTCTATATCTTCTTAAATTTTATTTCTATTTTTACGTCTGCCTTTTTAAAGAGTGGTGGGGAAGTTTTAATGTTGCGTTTGAGTGACACGGTATTGGTGTTTAATTTTGGCAATTATTAAACGAGTCTAATTTTCAATGCTTTAGATTTAATATTGATATTCGTGTTTATTTCTTTGAAATTGTTTTGTTATTTTTCTACGTGTTCTTAATTTCTTTTTTCTTTTTTATGTCTTCCTTTTAAAGGGTGATTGGGAGGCTTCAATGTTCTCCTTGAATGACACGGTGTTAGCATTTAATTTTGTTGATTATTGAACGTGTTTAATTTTTATTAATTTGATTTAATGTAGATAATTTCCGACATTTGAAATTATATAAATTGATCTAAGTACTGTGTAGTTGTTGTACATAATAGGTATACTATGCGTAATATTGACATTGATTTTCTCAATAGTAGTTCCGTGTCTTCATTATAAATAAATAAATAAAATATCGGAGACTAATTATTTTAATTTGTATGATAATTTTATTTAAAATAGATATAGGAATATCACTGCTTAGTGCTTGGCTAAGTTCAGTTCTAAATAATGGCGCACGTTATTTAATATTCGATATTATAATTAATTTCAATAATAATTTAATTTTCAGTATCATGATATCTTTTTCTATTAGCCAATACGTCAGTGTATATCAAAAACAATATATCCGTGAAGTTTCGAGTTAAATTAGACAAAACTCACATTTAAATAGTTCTCTTAAATTATCTATGCAATCTTCCTGCTTATGTCTCCATAATGGCGAAAACTAAAAATATTCAAATTTGGAAATTTTCTGTACGATTATTAATAATTCTATGTAAAAGATAATTAATCACAATTTTCTGGATTTCGAAAAATAATCATTACAATCTTTTAAGTTCAAGATGAAGACAATCTCGTTCGATCATAAATGCGTCTACGTATTTATAATAGCAAAAGCATTAAAAGTATACCAATTTAATAATAATTGACACTCTGTAATTTTTTTAGACCAAAGACTTGCAATTTTGAGAATTTTAAAACATAACGATTGCAATTTTGCAAATTTAAAATAGTCGCAATCTTGTTACCCATTCCCTTCCCTATTTCACACGAAAATGAAGAAACCTCGTGCCTAATCTCGTCCATTGATCATTCCCAATCCCAACTCACAAACGCTTCGATGCACAACAAAGCACACTGGCCGCACATTTAATAGAAGCAATAATACGGAATATTTTTGGTAATATCGTTACTCGATTGTACAATGGACATTGGGTACCGAACACCCAGTCTAAAGTCTCGTCCACGTGCATAATTCGGTTATCGATAATCCGGCGATTGTTTAACGTTTTCGTGTCATCGAATTATTACGTATCGATGTTAATGTCATTCGCGGGGGGCGTTTTAAAAATAGGCCGATAATGGCGGGGTTCCCTGCCGTCGAAACGTTTGTAACCGGATTGCAGTTAATCATATTAATTCTTCGGCAACCGGTTAAGTAAATCAAACTTGTTTGCATAATGGATGGACATCGTAAAAGCGAACGTGTCGAATGTAATGGAATGGCTAATAATAGTAATTTGGCAAATTGCAGAATCGCGAACTGCATCGCGATACACTATTGCTAATAACATTATTGGAACAGGGATGAACCATGTTATGTCGGTTAGACGCAATTTCGCCTAATGTTTGTCGGTAATTATCGATCTGCACGATGTATCCGTGCTTAATTACTTCAAAATTCGAAAAGAAGGAAGAAAAAGGATAGAAAATTATAGAAGTGAAAGGAAATGATAAAACGAAGGCTGGGAGAAGGGTGTGAACTAGAAATATCGGGGTTAGTTTTCGATGTATAAGTTTCTTCGATAAAAGGAACTTAATTACACGAAATTTCGAAAAGAAAGAAAAAGAAAAGAACAAAAGAAACGAAGAAAAATGAAGGAACAGAAGAGACTTGGATAAAGAGGCGGGTGAAGCAGAACGGGGTTAATTTGTAATGTACAAGTTTCATCCATAATTGAAACTTAATTACTTGAAAATTCGAAAAGAAAAAGGAGAAGAAAAGGAAACAGGAATGAAGAAAAATGAAGAAACGAAGAAGACCTGGAAACTTTTTGGAAAGGGGTAGAAGAGGAATAACAGAGTTGATTTTTAACTTACCTAAGTTTCCTTCATAAGAGAAGCTTAATTACTTGGAAATTGAAGAAGAAGTATGATAAAAGGAGAGAAGAGAAGCGAAGAAAACTGAAGAAACGAAGACTTGGAAAAGGGGGTGGGCAAGGTAAAGCGGGGTTAATTTCTAATGTACAAGTTACTGTGATAATGGAAACTTAATTATCTGAAAATTCGAAGAGAAAAGGAAGAAACAAAAAATAACAGAAATGAAGGAAATGCAGAAAATGAAGAAACGAAGAAGACTTGGAAACTGTTTGGAAGGGGGTAGATGAAGAATAGCAGGCTTGATTTCTAACTTAAAAGTTTCTTTCATAACAGAATCTTAATTACTTGGAAATTCAACGAAAAGAAGCATACATATACATGAGAAAAAGGAGAATAAAGAAACGAAGATTTGGAAACCTTTTGGAAAGAGGTATATGAGGAATAACAGGGTTGATTTCTAATTTACAAGTTTCCTTCGCAAGAGAATCTTAATTACTTGAAAATTCGAAAAGAGAAATAAAAGACAAAAAGCAAGAAAAATGAAGAAACGAAGGAGATTTGGAAACTGTTCGGAAGGGGGTAGATGAGGAATAACGGTGTTGATTTCTAACTTACAAGTTTCTGTGATAATAGA
This sequence comes from Eufriesea mexicana, assembly GCF_001483705.2. Lineage (NCBI taxonomy): Eukaryota > Metazoa > Arthropoda > Insecta > Hymenoptera > Apidae > Eufriesea > Eufriesea mexicana. The sequence continues at coordinate 1,065,908 of NW_016908458.1, read as the reverse complement.
AATTTAATTGTCTGAAAATTCAGAAAGATAAAGGAAAAACAAGAAAATAACAGAAATGAAGAAAAATGAGGAAACCAAAGGAGACTTGAAAACTTTTTGGAAAGAAGTAAATGAAAAAGAGTAGGTTTGATTTCTAACTTACAAATTTCCTTCATAAGAGAATCTTAATTACTTGAAAATTCGAAAAGAAAAACGAAAAACGAAAAACAACAGAAATCAAGAAAAATGAAGAAACGAAGGAAACCTGGAAACTTTTTGGAAATGAGTGGATGAGAAATAGCGGGGTTGCGGGGTTGATTTCTAATGTATAAGTTTCTTTGTTAAGAGAAACTTAATTGCTTGAAAATTCGAAGAGAAAAAGGCAGAAAGGAAAAGAAGAAACGAAGAAAAATGAAGGAACGAGGAAGACTTGAAAAAAGGAGGCGGGCGAGGAAGAGCCGGGTTGATTTTTAATGTATAAGTTTCTTTGATAAGAGAAACCCTTTGTGGTAGTCACCTCAGATTCATTTACATTCCGTCCACACCGGATAATGAATCCCGGCGAAAAACTGGCGGCGGTTTAACGGGAATCAGCCGGCGAATAATGAAACTGCTTAGCATTCTTTAGCTCGCAGGGGGCGGGGACGAAATAATTAAAAGCAAAAGATCGAAAGCTATGCGGGTCAACGAACAGCTCTTTCTCTTTAATTGAGCTTTAACATAAACCTGAACGGGCCGGGTCGAGGATCTTCAACTTAATTATATTATCAAATGAAAAATTCAAGTGGTGTTCTACGGAGGCGTTCTAGCCTAAGCGGAAGGAGGACCCTGGGGTTCGAATTTAAATTGAAACGAGAGATTAATTGTTACAGCTTGTTAGGAGAATTATCGCGAGCTTTAGTAAAATTATTTTATACCGGATGAATGGAGGATATATATTTTCTAAAATTTATTTCTTCAATTATCAGACATCTCAATATATTTAGTGTTTCTCGTGGAAATTATTTTAGGTAAATTTAATTCTTAATT
>NW_016908458.1:892786-1064855 GCF_001483705.2 Eufriesea mexicana | reverse complement strand
AGAGCGGGGTTGATTTCTAATGTATAAGTTTCTTTGTTAAGAGAAACTTAATTGCTTGAAAATTCGAAGAGAAAAAGGCAGAAAGGAAAAGAAGAAACGAAGAAAAATGAAGGAACGAGGAAGACTTGAAAAAAGGAGGCGGGCGAGGAAGAGCCGGGTTGATTTTTAATGTATAAGTTTCTTTGATAAGAGAAACCCTTTGTGGTAGTCACCTCAGATTCATTTACATTCCGTCCACACCGGATAATGAATCCCGGCGAAAAACTGGCGGCGGTTTAACGGGAATCAGCCGGCGAATAATGAAACTGCTTAGCATTCTTTAGCTCGCAGGGGGCGGGGACGAAATAATTAAAAGCAAAAGATCGAAAGCTATGCGGGTCAACGAACAGCTCTTTCTCTTTAATTGAGCTTTAACATAAACCTGAACGGGCCGGGTCGAGGATCTTCAACTTAATTATATTATCAAATGAAAAATTCAAGTGGTGTTCTACGGAGGCGTTCTAGCCTAAGCGGAAGGAGGACCCTGGGGTTCGAATTTAAATTGAAACGAGAGATTAATTGTTACAGCTTGTTAGGAGAATTATCGCGAGCTTTAGGAAAATTATTTTATACCGGATGAATGGAGGATATATATTTTCTAAAATATTTAAATCAGATATCTTAATATATTTAGTATTTCTTATGGAAATTATTTTAGGTAAATTTAATTCTTAATTTGAAACTTTTCAGTTATTAATATTTGCCTTCAATTCTTTTTTGAGGAATCTGAAGGTTTTAAATAATATCTTCGTTTTCGATATTCAATAAAACTCGAAATTTTATTGTCAAGTATGTGTAGGATATTATTCTTCTTCGACTTTAAAAGTATTTGTATTAGTTGTATTATAGTATTACAATTGTATAATTGTATTAATATATAGAAATGGACACCAATATCTTTTACATTTTTTAACTGTTAACACATTAATATATTCAGATAAAAATATTTAAATAATGAAAACAACTTGCAATAAATTATTTTAAACACAAAAATTGATTGACATTTTCTAGAAAATTCTTCTCTCTCTCTCTCTCTCTCTCTCTCTTTTTCACTCTTATTAATCGTTACATACCCATGTTTCCTGTTTGACGATTCTCACATAACTGTTTTATTCTGGCACATTGTCCTAAACATTTTTTCAAACATCATTCATATTAAACTGCATTCGCACATATTATACTTATATCATCACAAATGAGTTTCATTTATTACTCAACCTCATTCTCATTCACACATATAAAACCAACACACGATATTTACTTTAGTCATGATAATAAAAACAATATCTTTTATGCACTTTGGATAATATTAGAATACCAATTCATCAATTTAAAAATTTTTGTCCCGAGGTCATTTTTCCTTTTTTGAAATATGCTCAGTATTAATTGCATCAATTAACTATGAAACTAGCTACCAATTATGTACACATATTATTTACCATCTATATTTGTACATACGACATTTGTAGTCAATGATAATTGCAATATGTCAATGAATATAATTATATGGGACCAAATTTTATAATTGCGATCGTAATTTGTTATCAATGAAAAGCAATATTAATTTTACCAAAATTAACTAATATTACAAGAATCTCATGTAAAAAAATCTCACATCTTTATCCACTGACAATTCTTCTTTTCAATTTAACCAAGTTACTACACGCTACTATTTATCATATACATTATATAGTAATTCAAGTGTTATTTATTATATAGTAATAATTCAAAGACACGCTTCTTTGCGAAGAATTTCTCAAAACCGAAAATTTCATTTGAAAACGGAAAATGAAGATTTATAAATTTACGTGTAGAGGCAGTTTCATACGCTCTTTCATCTTCGTCAACGAGAACAAAGCGAAACGACAAATGCCAGACTACGAGTGTCATGTGCATGGTAACACCAACGAGCTATAGAAATTGAGCATCTGCAAAATATCGGCGGGAAAGGAAACATGCGCGATATTCCTTTATTCTCTTTCCAGTCTATTTCCATGTGAATCCTACAGGAAGCCATATCGGCCTCTAATATGCAAATGTTCAACTCTTTGCCGAAAATCTACCACGCGGCGACGCGACCGGGTTCGGTGATGGGTTTGTATTTCATTATATATAACAACGACGTTTCATGTTTCTTCCCCTAACCGCGGCTGTTCCTCAGGATTATTTATTCGGCAGGTTTCCGCGGAACTCGTGGTTCCGGCAAAACCGGATACCGCCTACGGTAATGCACCCGGTCCGACAGGCTGCACGTAGGGGGAGCCGGGATAAAATAGGGCAAAAAGAACTGAATAAAACACGAAATAGCAGTTAGCGAAGAAAAATACGCTGCTCCGCGGAACGCTGAATTATTCTCTCTGTCACAAGATCAAAGCAACCAGAATGCACCGCGTTCCCTCCTCTGGGTAGTAGTTTTTCAATCGTACGCACTCCTCGTCTCTCGTCTCTCATTCTCTCTCGTCTTTTTCCCTGCCATTCCAACTATTCTTCTCTAAAACGCACGTTTCTTCGCGAAATTTAACCAAGTTTCCCGGAATTCCGGAAATCTGGGAAATTCCTTATGAGAGCTAGGGAATTATCATTTACAATAGGTAGGTTTATTCAAGTCGCTGATTGGGAAATAAAATACAGGTAACCCTCCTATAACACGGTAGATAGGTTCCCAGAAAATGCCGTGTTGTGTGAGACCGTGTTGTATGAGACCCAGACGCAGTACAAAAAGGAGGGTTACGTTCCGAAAATTTACTAAAAACAAATTTTTTTTAATTCTTCATAATGACCCAGACGCAGTACAAAAAGGGGGGTTACGTTCCGAAAATTTACTAAAAACAAATTTTTTTTAATTCTACATATACAACTTAATTTTCATTCAAAATATAAATGTATGTACAACACGAAACAAACAAAAAAAATATTATTTTAATTCAATGCAACTTTAATTTAATAAATTTCTTCGTCGTCACTGCTCATGTAGAAGTACAGTGTTGTACAAAGGTTTTTGCAATTTTCTTATCGTGTTAGAGCGAAACCGTGTTATAGGATGCCGTGTTGTAGGAGGGTTCCCGCAATTTATGAATCGTGTTATAGTGAAACCGTGTTATAGGATGCCGTGTTGTAGGAGGGTTCCCGCAATTTATGAATCGTGTTATAGTGAAACCGTGTTATAGGATGCCGTGTTGTAGAAGGGTTCCCGCAATTTATGAATCGTGTTATAGTGAAACCGTGTTATAGGATGCCGTGTTGTAGGAGGGCTACCTGTAATGTCAGATTATGATCTTATTTAGATTATGACGTTATTTTACAGTGCTAGTCGTTTCCTCTGATTTTTCTATGGAGAAAATTAATATTGTATTAATCAATGAAATCTAATTAGACGAGAATTAAGACGGTGTTTAACATTAAATGTACAGGTACTTTACACATACCTATTCCTAGTATAAGGGGAGCTTTCAAATGACCCCTCGTGGTACATAAGGTGCATATCGTCAATAGGTCATCCTCAGTTGGCGACGGTTAATGACGGACCAAATTTCATTGAGGAAGGTTGTGATTAGTGGACTGTATTTTAGATAGTAGCTTTGGATAACTCTTCTGATCTCTTCGAATGATATTGACTGACTGACTGTGCAACGCACGATCTTTCGAAGCCCAGGATTGCCCAAATGGAAGTCGATTTTCTCATTGGTGTTTGACAGGACCGAGGATGGACCCTCGGTCCGCGAATCAGGTGGCCCCAAAGAAGGGAGGAACGTCTTCCGCGACCAGGTCTGCTGGTGGAGGACACCTCTCTTTCAAAGGGGGTTGCTTGTGTGCCACCCGCTCATTCGTGACCCGTTACTTTATGGCTTCGAAAGTCGTGACATCGCACATGGCCTGGTCCTTTCCCACAGGACCTATTGTCAGCCAAATCCTAAGTGCTGTTGCCTGCTTTCTAAATCAATGGCTAAAGAATGCCTCGTGTCCGGTGACCCGAGGGAAATAAAGAACGGTTTGTAAAATATATTGAAAATGAAGAGAATAGAAGACACGGAACTTGAAATGAAATAGCAATTAGAATCTGGCTGCCAGGAGACCTAACGAGCCTACTGGGTCTGGGGTTTGTCCTAAGATGGTTTAATCTTAAACACACGGATTAACAGTCTTTAATACTGTACAATAGATTCTCGCGATATTGATGGTCCAATATGTCCCACCAAAATTTTCTGACAATAGGAATTCTTTTAGTGGTCTAATGCAAGAAAAATGAAGAAATATTTAGACGTCGTGGGATTTGTATAAGTTTAGAACTGTGGTCGATTGAAATTAGAAATTTTCCACATATCCATCTGATGGCTAAGTAAGAGTCGACGCGAAGAATACTTCCAATATCATCTAAAAATAAAAATGATCACAATTCTTCTTGAGTATTCTGTGATCAGACAGTTTCTCGCATGAAACACTTCATTCCTGCGTTAATTTGAATGGAACTCTCTGAAGGGTGGTGCCTATATATCACTTCATCTATTCTTGTGTAGTTGTATGTTTATTTAGAAAAGTTGACGATGTTTTTAGGTTAGAAAATTGTGAAATGTGTGACCTACAATTCTGTAGTACATACATATGTAACATCTGTAAATAATTTTATAGTACTCGATCTTCTGTATCATTCAAAAGTAACCTCAATTCTGTGCTTCGTGCTAAGGAAATGAGCACTCACATAACCTCCATTTGTCGTACGATAATTCGAATGTAAATCTGGAAAGAATTAATCATCATTTAATCGTATTTATTTGAGAAGATTAGCGAAGTCACAAATTTGTAGTTTATAAAATTATGAGAACTATCACAAGCCTGCAATTAGTAATTTGTACTCACGTAACCACAATTCTGCCTGCTATATTTCGAGCAGAGCTTCGGAAGTATGGTCCTTAAGTTCCATCATCTTTTTTTTTATAATTCCACATTTATTTATAAATATTAACAAAGTTACAGGTTAATAATTTATAAAGTTATCAAAAACAACGTATATCTTACAACTAGCCAAAACCAAACCGATAATTACATAACCTCAATTCAGCCTGGGATAATTTAACTAGATCTGTCGGTAGAATGGTCCAAACTAACATCCCTCCAGCTATTTCTATATAATTTCACATATATTCGCGAAAACTAATACACCATCACTCCATAATGTGCAAAGTAACAAGAATTATCAAACATTCGCAATCTACAATTCACAACTTACTAATACCGAACGACTGCTCACATAACCTCAATTCAGCCTGGGGTAATTCAACCAGAACTCTGTGAAGAATTAACCAAACTCACGTCTATTTATCTATTCCTATATAATTTCACATTTATTCGTGAAAATTGACAAAACCGTAATTTATAAAACTATAACATTTGTTAATAATTTACAACTTATGAACGCCAAACTAACACTCACATAACCTAAATCCAGAACTCTCAGAGGAATTGTGTTACTGTCTTAATATCTAGGCACCTATTCTTCTGTTTTGGTTAAGTCCCCTCCCCCCCCCCCCCCTGTATTCCATCATAACCTCACATTTATTCACAAAATTAAACGAATTCATAATTTATAAAATTACAAGACCTGTCAGATGTTCGCAGTCTACAATTCTTAACTTATGTACACCAAACTAACGCTCACATAACCTCAATTTGGGACTCCCGGAAGAATGGTGTCCCAGTCCTAATATCCAGGCACCTCTTCTGCTGTTTGGGTTAGGTCCCACGTTCCTGGGCCTATTCCTACATAATCCCACATTTATTCGCGAAATTGACCGAATTCGTAATTTATACTAAACTTTATTTATACTTAAACTACAAGACCTGTTAAACGTTTAGAGTTAACAATTCACAACTGATCGACATGAAATTAACGTTCACATAACCTCAATTTGGAACTTTGGAAAGAATGGTGCCCCGATCCTAATATTTAGGCATCTGATCTTCTTTGAGGTTAGGTTCTACATCCCTCCACCTATTCCTCCATAATCCCATATTTATTCGTGAAATTGACCGAATTCGTGATTTATAAAACTACAATACAAGATCTGTCAAACGTTTGCAGTCTACAATTCTTAACTTATGAGCACCAAACTAACGCTCACATAACCTCAATTCAGGGCTGCCGAAAGAATAGTGTTCCGGAACCAAAATCCAGGCACCTCTTCTTCTTTTATGTTAGGTTCCACATCGCTTCACTTATTCCTCTATAATCCCATATTTATTCGCAAAATTAAACAAATTTGTAATTTATAAAACTACAAGCCTGTCAAACGTTTCCAGTTTACAATCCATAACTCATCAACACCAAACTAATACTCTCATAACCTCAATTCGGGACTCTTGGAAGAATGGTGTCCCGGTCCTAACATTCAGGCATCTAATCTTCTTTGAGGTTAGGTTCCACATCCCTAGACCTATTCCTCCATAATCCCACATTTATTCACGAAACTGAACGAATCCGTAATTTATAAAACTACAAGACTTGTCAAACGTTTGCAGTTTACAATTCGCAACTAATCGACACGAAATTAACGCTGACATAACCTCAATTCGGCACTCTCGGAAGAATAATGCCCCGGTCCTAATATCCAGGCACCTTTTCTTGTTTGAGGTTAGGTTCCACATCCTCCTCGTCTAATCCCTCATTTACTCGCGAAATTGAACGAATTCGTAATTTATAAAACTATAGAACCTACGAAACTTTTGCAGTCTACAATCCATAACTCATCGACACCAAACTAATGCTCTCATAACCTCAATTCGGGACTCTCGGAAGAATGATACCCCGGTCCTAATATTCAGACACCTATTCCTCGGTAATTCCGCGTTTATTCGGGAAAATTAACGAAGTCATTACAGACGGAAGAAATGGGACGCGTGGTCCGAACGTCGCGATCTTCCTTAAGCCGGCGTTTATCGAGAATTTGCATGGATCATTAATAACGCGCGAGCCGTGGCTGCTCGCATTTTAACGAGCCTCGTATTACACGCCCTCGCCGTTCCTCTCCCTCTGCGTTTCAAACCGGCATTTTGTTTGCCAACATTAAAATCGTTATCGTTCCGCCGACCAGGAGGCGGTATATTACCACGTAATTTTTATTACTCGTTTTGCAATGCGCCATCTCGTTAGGCGCGCGCTGGACGCGTATGAGCGCATAACGGATATACGATATTCCGAAGGCATGCGAGTTGAAAAATATCTCGATCTTCGAATAGCGAGAATGCCGGCGTGGTCGGAAGCTCGAAAGAGAGCTCGTTACGAACCGGGTACACACGTCGGGGGCGTAGGTGGTAACGTGCCCTATCTGTCCGATGGTACACTATATTATGACACGCTGGTCGATCGGGGGCTGCGTGCAGGTTAGTCTGCGTGTTTGTTCCTTCGTTCGTTCGTTCGTCCACAGGGACGTTCGCATTCTCGACGCATTGCGTGCACAGCCCTAATCCCCATAGCGCAGCCCCTGCCTCCGCGATAAGCACGCCGACGCCTACACTTTGTACGAGCCTTGTCTATAACTAAAAGTGCCCCGATACGTCTTATCGTTACGGCCACGTTATGCACTCCTCGATCCGTATTAGCCGCCGATGGTTGCATGGATCCGGGTTCACGGGTTCCAGGCAGCTGCTGCTAGTCTCGTAGTTGAACTCGATGGTCGGCTCAGTTTATAATCGCACAGAGGCGATTGGTCCAGAAGAATTTTGTATTCTAGGCGATTTAACGCGTTAACCCTTTCGGTACTGCTGCCATCTATTGGTGGCGTCTACGAAACGTTCTCTGGGTACTACCGCCACCTATCGGCGGCATCCACGAAACGTCACCGATGACTGTCGCGATCCGAATGAAAAGTTTAGTGTCAATCACGCTAGAAATTTCTATGATTTCGCGGCTTCCAGTGCAACCACTCTTGTGGGAAACTTCCTCGTACCACGAATGTATGACCGCTGCCAGCTCCTCCGTACCGAAAGAGTTAAATGCCACGCCGGTTTTATATACTCTTCTATTCACGCTATAGTTAGCCGTCATGCGGGCCCTTCCGGGCCGTTCGGACCAGCGGGGCCTGAACGAAAAATCTAGCGCTGGTCCCTAGGGACCGATGTGGCGTTTAACGTGTTAAAATGTATTGTAGAAAGTTGCTGTGATTGTTTGCTATGGTTGTGTTGATGAATAAGAATGAGTTAAAAGTCGTGGGATGGTTGGTATGGGTGGCTAAGTTGAAGCACAGGTTGGACAGGTCTGATGACTTGTCTGGAATGTGGAACATAGGATCACGTAATGAGGAATATGATGGAACGATAATTGGGATGATGTTGGATGATATAGAGTAATAGTAATGTTCATGCAGAGTGTATATAATGAATATTATTTGTATAATGGATGACGGAAATAAAAATTTAATCAGGATTGTGGGCTAATTATTATAATTACTTGATTTGGATCATGTTGAACGAGTAGGGGATTTAGAGCGATCTGTGTGAAATATGGAATTAAGTAATGGCAAATATGAATGATAAATAGAATAAAACATTAGTTACATTGATGTATTATTAGATTATGTTTGTATATAATGAATTGCAAGAAAAATAATTCAGCATTATGGGTTGGGTCGCATAATCAACCGATTTGAATTATGTTGAAAAAATTTGTTGACTTGGATAAAGCAATTTGAAGAATTTATGTGAAATCTGGGACTAATTAATGACAACAATAATAGTATAATAGCTGCAACAGCAATAAATAAAATAATATTATATAATAAAATAGAATGGAATATCTAATAACACCAGTGTTAATGTATACAATGCGTATATAACATATAATATGTAATATAGTACTGGAAAAAAATAATTAAGTACAGGTTATGGACTTATTCTCATAATCACCTGCTTTAAATCATGTTAAATAAATTTGCTAACTTGAATAAGAAATTTGGAGAGCAGTAATAACTGTAATAATAATTAATATGATACTGCAAGATATACTGTAATATATATATAATTGTAATAATAATATAAATACTAGCACTAATAATAATTCAATAAATAAAATTATGCTCGTTTCAATTAAATAAACGAATTAAGAGTTATTAAAATTTTCTGAACTTTCGCTTAATTTCATATTTCTATAGTTATAATACAACACTAATGTATGACGTCATGAAGACTGCTAAAAGAATAATTCACGAATATCTAGATCAGAAAAGTATTGGAAAGTAGCATAGAACAATTAAAAGGAGCAGAAAGAACCGATTGTATTTCTTACGACTCCTAAAGGCTGCTGAACTTCGCACAGTTCGTGTCCCTTGAGAATGTCGCCCTAAGCACTCGTTCACGTTGGCCCGCTTACAGCGCCTCTAGCGTCCTCCTTTTTAATTAATTTAGCTTCTTTCGTAATCCGCCATTGTTGACACGTGTTATTCCCTTTGTTCCTTCAAATTCTCCAGTCTATCAAACACCTCTTATTCGTGCCACCTGCTCGCCTATTCTAACAGAAACAAACGTAATATTAATAAGCACATTTTTAGCGTTATTGCGTGTTCAACGCCATAATTCCGTTTGATAAAATGCATACTTCCAACTTGGCTTTAGGATTTTCAGTGAAAGTAAGATACGACTTTAGACTTTTCGCGATTACCTGATTTCGTAATCCGTTGAATATGTATTATGGGGTTTGTGAAATATTTAATACTAACACGTTAGGAAAGAAAATTGATACGGATATGGAAGGAAACGAAGAAATGGTTTCCACGTGACTTAAGATGCAGATGTCAAGATTAATGAAGATAAGCCTTTAATTTAGGAGATAAATGAATCTTGCATTTTGGAATTTTCATTTCTCAAACACCGATACCTTGATGTATATATTTTACATTGTAAGCAGTAATTACGAAATATTTTCTATTTTCAAAGAATATAATTTTTAAAAAATTTTAATTCATTTTTAATTTATAAGAATAATTTATAGGAAATTAGTAATTCGGAAACACGGGATATCCAAATTATCTTAATTTTGAAGTTTTATTCGGAATAATGATATTTCACTTGCATTAACCTTATTATTTACCAAATTCTCTTTTATAATAATATTTTACGCTTAATAACGAGAATCTCGCTATTTATAAATGTTTTTTTTTTCAAATTATACGTGAAATATTATCCATTTAGGTTTATATTAAATATCCATTCACAATTGGAATAAAACATTGTGAATTTTGCCATATTCCCTGTAACGATACGTGATCATTTCATTTCTAAATGTAATTATAAACACGGTAATATTTACAGTATTGCTTACAACGAATGTGCAGAGCATACAGGGTATAATATATCAATTCCGAAATTTAATCCAAAACTACGCGCAACGATAAAATAAATCTCACGTTTCTTCGTTTGAAAAATTTTGATTGAAAATTTCGATGGAAAAATTAAATTCTAGTATTTCATACGTGCCACGAGAATCGTACACCAAGAGGGAAAACGTAGTGTATACCTATCATGTGTCGGACGTGTAGAGTCATCGCGCATGATATGACTCATGCGCCATGGTAAAAAAAATCTGACGCAAACGTGTGGTGGAAAAGGGAAGCGATGAATATTAACAGGAGCGCGATGTAGGAGGATAGAGTTTTAATAAACGCCTGGCGTTCCTTCGTGACCCAAAATTTGATCTCGAACGGAATTCTTATTCCGTCGCAATCATACATAACCTTTACTTTCTAACAATCTTCCTCGATTACCGCTGGCGCGATCGATAAGAAGATCTACGCCGAGTGTGTCGGTAACACGGTATAATTTCGAAGGTAAAAGAAACATTAGTCACCGCGAGTGTATTTACGTTGCGAATTCGCCCTGTCAGATTTCAAGGCTTGTGCACGACACGCGGTAGTGGAACGAAAGTATAGTCGTCTCGCTCTATAGGATAATTATTTCGTCGCGACAATTCGAGCTGAAACGGTTCGCTGCAGTTCGCGTGGACGCTGCTCCCCGGTCGGTAATACAGGGAATTATCGATCTGACATATTGATTCGCTAATGTTCCGCTTCGCATCTATCGGTGTAGATTCTTTTCCTTTTCCTTCGAGCAACTGGTAATGGCGACGAGTAGCTGAAATTATTCACCGGCTTCTACCGTACCGTTTCGAAATTCCATTCTTCATTCGTAATTGCAAATGGTGTTACGAGTCATCTTCGAATAAAAGATGGGGAAAGAAGAGGAAGATAAAATCGAGGTTAGGATTGTTTCTTATTACAGGTTAGGATGTGTGGTTATCTTTTTGACCTTGATTTTGAAACACGGAGTTTCCATTCATGGTATTAGGGGTGACGCGTCGAGCGCGGGGAAGAATTTAAGCCATTTTTGGACGACGAAAGCGGCGGTGTATTAAAAGACTCATAAATTCACATTAGTGGGTGGTATTACTCAATTTTCGCGAAAACCTGTTACATAGCTTTTTGTTAACGGGCTTCCACCCTCCGCTGTATTCGTCGCCATTCACCGATGCAGACCGCGCTGTATAATACTCCTCTCTGCTGCTCGCTTGTCCGCTATTTTAATTGCACATTATAGGCATCCACGGCGTTTCGATGCAGGCAAATAGCCAGATAAATATTTATAAATATTGCTGCGTTACTTTGTCAAAATTTGCCGATTTTTTCGCTTATTCGTAATTTTATTTGGATTCCGGTTAGGGGTGTGAAATATATTTAACTAGGGAAATAATTTAGGTTCAACAGGAAGAATATATGAGGAAATGTACGAGTTCTTTGAGGTAGTAAAATAAATGATTTAGTACGTTAAATTTTACATGACATCAGGTGACTTGGATGTCACATAACCTATATTCTTTACATCTTTATTTACTTCTTTATTTATTATTTTGTTGTTACAGTGTATTGCGATGTCATTGTAAATGTTAATATGAGACAGTATTTTGGCAGTAGTGCTTAATTTTTAGATTTTGAATCATGGGAAAAATTATAATTAATTGAAAATGCTTTCTCCATGAATAAAGAAGAATAGAGTTAAAGAGATTATTGTTAGCATTTTTATTTATTATAATAATCGTTAATAATCGATAAATAATGTAACTATTGTACTGTTGTATTATAAATCGTTCTTATGAGAAATTTAATTCAGTAATGTGTATTTTCTTTGATTTGCATAGATCGGTCTAGCAGGTACTAGTTCTCATTGTCGTTATAGTTATAACTCAATAATTCCTAACAGTTCTAATATCACTCTATTTCTCGAGAAATAATCTTAAAAATATTATATAATATAAAAGTAATATAAATAACAATTTACAAAATGAATACAAGATATATAAAGAAGGACAGTGTTAAAAATGGTAATAAAATAAATGGTAATGGTAATGGTGGTAAAATGGTTAAAATGGTAATAATAAAATGGTAGTTTACAGAAAGAGGTTGAAAAAGAGCTACTAATTTGCGTATTAATTCTTGACCCAACCAGTATCTTTAAATTTCTTAATAACACGTAAAAGGAGAATTATATAAATGATAATATAGAAAATTAATACAAGCTGTATAAAAAAAAAAAAAAAAACGGTGTTCAAAATGGTAGAAAGGGACTGACAAAAATGATTAAAAGAACTAATTTTTGCATTAATTTTTTCCCCAACCAGTAGCTTCAAATTTCACCCGATCACAGTTCGAACATCAAAATCATACCCTGTAACACGAGATCTCGTTTAATATCTCCCACCCAGACTCCTCAATTTATTTCCGTCCAATTATTATATTCCAGACGCGACAAAAATTTTTCAGCAAACGATAAATGGACGAGCACATCGGTATCGCGGAATAATCGGTCACGGCTGACAGCAGGTTTTACCGTGGATACATTTGAGGATACAGAACGAACAAAATAAAAAAAAAAAAAGGAAAAAAAGAAGAGAAAACGGGAAAGGAAAAAAAAAAGATTTTTAGATAAATTACGCGCAGCTGTTATCTAGCAGCGCCAACCGTACGAAAAACTGAAGTGCAACAAAAAAGGCATCGCAAGGGGATGCAACAGACGGAACGTATGTATGCTGGATCAGCGTACGCTTTTCGTAAAAAGAATACAGAAAAGGAGAGGGGAAAGAAGAGAAAAAGAAAAAAGAAAAAATAAAAATAAAAAGGAAACAAGGAAGAAAAGGGGAAAAAAGCGTAATTCCGGTGGGATTTAAGGAGACGTCCAGTTTGCAGTAGCAGCAACCGCGATTAAAGATCTTACTGATTCATATCTCTGCTTGCATACGAAAGCACGGTTACAGTATTTCTAATTTATGGCGTTACCTTTGCAATGGTAATGCCCGTGTAAATCGCGGAACACGTACCGGCATCGCGTACCGGTTCATCCGGGTCATTCCGCAGAAGGATATGACTTAAATTCAAGGTTTATGGTTTCTCCAACGTAAATGATCACGGGAGACTGTCTGCTCCTAAGCGTGTGCCCTTCTCCAGCCATCAGCCAACTCGGATCCGCACGGAAACGAAAGGGTGGCATGCATTTTTGAACGCACTTATCCGAGTGCTCTTAAGTACCGGTGCATGGTGCTGCGCGCATGCGCCGTGGCGCGCGCTAGTTCCTTGGTGAAATACAGCCGGTCCTGCGATGTTTCCAATATCCCCAGGGCAAAGTGCGCGGGGCTGCAGCTTTATATACCACGGAATTTACTACGATAATGCCTGTTCTTCTGGTAAACCTTACGAGCCTTCGAGTAGAGTACTCGTGATGTTACAAAAGGAATGGAGAACTAAGTAATTTGAGACGGTTTTTAGAGAGAAACCGTTTGCCGGTAAGCGTATCCTGGAATTTAAGGAGAACGTTCGTGGCCATGACGCGGCGATAAATAAGGCAGCGGAGTTTTAACGAAAATTAAGATATTAAATATTATGGTATTTATCATGGTTAGAGTCCGAGGTAAAGAATCTTTCTCTAGCGTGCAGGTTGAAGTTGAGAAATTTATATGCAACGTGTATTTTCTAGTAAATACAGCAGGCAAGAGAAAATGGTGTATCACAATAGGATGCTTATTTGGTTATTTCATCAAAATTCTACTGTCCTTGTTATTCCGAAATTCCGTATCGACTGAATTCTATATATCATACGTCTGGTAATTGTATTCTAATCTTAATTGGAGAACAGACCCAACAAAAGTGATAAGCTATTATAATTGTATTCTATAGTATATAATATACATTAATATTATATTACATTAAATTATATTTTGTTACATTAAATTACATTAATATTATATAATATACATTATGATTACTGTTATTAGTATAAATACTAGTGCAACTAGTGTGGTAATTATAATCTACATTATAATCAAGAACATTTATTTTTTTATAATTAATATACATATTAAGTTACATTAATATTATAGAATATACATTATGATTATTGTCATTAATATAAATACTAGTGTAACTAGTGTGATAATTATAATCTATATTATAATGAAGAATATATTTTTTTTTTTATAATGGAGAAGCATTACAATTAGGTACCTGTCGTAAATAAGATGATAAAATTAAATAATTGTATCATAACTATTAATTTAAACAGCATTAACACTAATGCAACTAATATTATTATTAAAAATATATATTTCTCCACAATGAAGGAATATTACTATTAAAAATACCTGTGCTTTTATCTCATCTCTGAAATCATCCCCATTTACCATTTTTCAATCACTCAGTACCTGACATTTACAGTAAAAATTATTACCGTTGTTTTATTCTGAAATTCAATATCCACGAAGTTCTACATACACACATATCATACACGAAGTAATTGTTTTCCAATTTCACAGACTAATCAAAAAGTTAGAAGAATATTACAATTATTGTTACTGGTGGATGAAATATCAATAACAATATGAACAATTCTCAATTTCCGTGCTTTCCATTTTTATTACAAATTCATGCTTTGTGCAGTTTGTTATAAACAGTGAATTTAATAATTCATAAATTCCTTGACTGCAAACTTAATTGGCTGCTTAATAATTAAGTAATAAATGCCATTTTCCTCTAGTTTGTTTATGGCATTGGTAGTTCAGTACCCTTACAGTCTCTTTAAAATTGTCAAAGTTATTCTCATTTGGAAGTAACAAAATACTCAAAGGCAAGAATTTTCTGTCACGATACCACATTTTGATAGTGGTGGATGAAATATCAATAACGATAAGAACAATTCTTTATTTAATTGCAAAATATGATTAAACACAGATATGAAGTATAAATCTAATTAATTTCTCGGAATCACATGCTCACAACTATTTTCACTATTACAACTCAATTACAACTGACCCATGCCCAATCTCTCTGGTTTGTTCTTTCTACTTTCATACACTACATGAACATACACAATTCACACACACCTCGATCATTACACGTATACTCATTTATCACGATAACCTGAATCCATTAGATATTGGCATCCCATGTATACTTGTCCTACTCGTCCCTTTCTTACAGACATCGTTCCTTTATAATATCAACCCATATGTATTCAAAATCTATCTTAACCATTACCACAATTATAACATAACTGCACAATTTCTATATCGTAGTTAAAAATACGTATTTCTTTCTTAACACGTTGACTGCCACGCGCATTTTACGTGGTTTGCCCATGGCTCCAACACGAATATTTTATTATGCAATGCATATTACGTTGAAATATTATTTACAACAGATAAGGTGAGTTGTACAATCGCGTTTAATGTATTTTTCGTGGTGGGGGTCACCGGTGACCTCCGAGGCGCTATAAACCATTTTTGCCATTATCAATTGTTTAAAAAGCAACTCGAAAAAATATTTCAATTCCCGATTTTAGGATGAAGTTAGCGATGTATTTAGCGAAATGTTCCGATGACGAAGATTGCATTTCATCGAGCAATTACGTACAGAAAAAACGTCGTCGCGAATTTAAAAAGAAACCTGGAAGCGTGCGAAATGTAAGGCGATTTTGCAAAGTGTGCTATGAAAATAATTCAAATCAGCTAGGAAGAATGAGAGCAAAGAATTGCACTAAAAAAGTGGCGACATATTGTGCCGACTGTTTTGGTTCACCTTTTCTTTGTATAAATAAAATTATTTTTGCATGTTCCGTATGGCATTAATTTCTTCGAACCATTATAGTAACAATGGTGCTATTTAAAAATTTATCAGTATCGATATTTACTCTAATTATGTATTTTTACTAATGGTCGCGTCGCCGGTCACCGGTGGCCTCCGTGTCAGTTAACGTGTTAATTGAAAAACGTTTCTTCTTTCGCTGCGTCTCTCGAATAACTCCCGGTCACCATTTTGTTCCACCTTCCCTCAGCCACGTCGCAGATAGCAGTAGAGAGTGATCGCTATCAGAAGAAACGATTTGCGTCGGTAAAGCACGACAATTTCTCATTACGATACCGTGCGATTTTTTCTTCCAAGGCACAGCGACATAATAACCAGCGTGCAACGAACGTTTCCACTTGGAATTGAGCCGTGCGACACGTAGTTACGATCGTGTAGACCGAGATGGCGCGCTCATCGAGACGCCGTGCGTCGCCCTTTGCGTGCTCGCGTGCGTTACGTGCACCTTAGGCGGAGGCAACGTAACGCGAGGACAATAAGTATAATCATTATAAAGCCGGCAGTGCGCCCACAAAATGCGCCTCGGTGAGCTCATATGATATCGTACGTGGTGGTCTACCACACACACGGGGATGCCATATGCTGTGCTACTCGTGTTGTAATTAAAAGGTGCCACAACACTGCGAGTATATCGATGATTATGCCGCTGTTTCAATACCCTCGTCTAGGGACTGGGAAAAGATTGTGTAATTGCCTGCCGCATGATAACTTAGGTTAAATTTAAATGCGAGTGCTAATACGTTGGTGGAGATAGCGTGTCTAGAAGGAGAAAAAGTGTGCGGGAAAATGTGATGAATTATTTCTCCTCTTCCTTTCTCATTCTTTTTTTTTCCTTTTTGCAAATTTACTTTGAAATTTAATCAGTTATTTTTGCTTTTTACTCCTCTATTTTTTTGAATTATTTTGAAATTTAATATAAAATTAATTGGTATTTTGTAATATTATTCATTTTCTTTGGTGGGAGATTTATTGTGAAATTTGTTGTAGGGTTACTAGATACGGTATTATCAAAATTGTATTTTAAATTGAATTGAGAATTAAATTTGTATTGGCAATCTAGAGAAGGATAAAAAATATTGGGAAAATATGATGAATTATTTCTCCTTTTCCTTTCTCTTTCTTTTCTTTTTTCCATTTTTTGATGAATTATTTTTAAATTTAATATTGAATTAATTGGTATTTTATATTATCTCTTTTCTTTTGTTGGAGATTTATTTTGAAATTTATTGCCGAGTTACTTGATACTGCATTATCAAAATTGTCTTTCCATTTGCTTTTGGAAATTAAATTAGTATTGTCAATCTTATAAGTATTCAAAAAATGTTCATTGCTATAATATTAATTATATTCTAATTATATGTAATTATTTATTTCTAAATTTTTGTATATGTATTGTTATGAAGCATTCCCCTTCAGCTATCGTATAACACAAAAATTAGAAAATCTATAAAATTGACCTAAATTATGAGAACTCTTATTTTTATGTATGAAATATTTCTTATATATATTCATATATATAATTAATTATCATATATATATTCAATATTTCTTATATATATATATTTCTTATATATAGTATTCTACTATACAAGTGAATCAAATAATCAACTGTTATAAAACAGTGAAACACTGGATAAATATTTTGTTTTTGTTTCCATTGTTATTTTTATTACGATTTACAATAAAAATTGCAAATAATGGTACCAGAATTAACATTAATCAATTTCCATTATATCAAAAGGTACAAAATACAGGAAATTAAGACATCACACAATTTTTATTTTTTTTTCTTCCATTATGATTGCATTTTGTATGACAAATTATATTTCTGACTGTTTAGTTTCCAATAAGTTTACTGAACTTTTCGTGAAATTTCTAATAACTCTATCTAATATTCTAATTTCCAATAACTCTAGAACTATAGTCATTCCTCGATAAATCACTTAAACATTCCAATTTTATTTCCACTATCCTTCCTTCCACTCCTGGCCATTCCCACGTTTTTCTAATTTGCAGACCTGTCCCAGCCTTACCTCTGCCTCCTACAAATTTCCATCACTGGCCAGTCACCTGTTCCTTCCCATTTCCTCCACGTTCAGTCCACTCGGCACAAATTATATGTCGCGCAGCAAACAGGAAAAACAGCATTAATTTTTACAACATCGAAACACACACATATACCAATATCCAAACACAATCTGTCATAACGTATCGAAATGTAGTACGTTAATTCTTAGAAAATTTCGACCACGCCTTGCGTCACACGTTGTTACTATTATTCTAATTGTATATCACCACTAGGTGATTTTTGATTGACGATGATTAGTGACGGACAGTTCTATGAGGAAATTGTCTATAACTTCGAATAGTAAGTGCACAGCAAGAGTTATCTTAATACTGTGTATTTTTATATGCCGCGTGCTACCAGTATTATACTACTAGCATTTATATGGACCCTTGGTAGGGCTATGTATTTTGCTATTAGATGGTATAAATATTCGAGTTTCCGAATTTGAGGTGCAAAAGTAGGGGTTACAAACGGTTTTCTAATGTAAAAGATGAACTGAATTATTGCCCCATAGTCCAGGTATACTTGGTATGCGCTGGTATGAGTGAGAACGTGGTGTGTGCTTCCCCATCTGACGGGGGGAGGGGGCTGCGAAGGTTCCGCTAGGGCACCCTGGCAATTGCGTCGGCTCGCGAAGTCCAGGGCGCTCCAATGTCGCGCTAGGATGGCCATCGTGGGGGATTTAGTGTACTAGAATCCCACATAACCCCACCCCCTCCCCTTGGGGGGGGGGTGGGGGGGGGGGGGGGGGTCGGGTATCTTTCGAAGATTTCCCCCACGTTAAAAAAAAAAAAAAGAAGAAGAAAAGGTATACTTGGTATGTATGGTGGTCAAGAGTCCATGTGCCATCGTGTATTACACAGGGTACAAGGTCGGCAATATGGTATTTCCTAATGCGAATAATAATACCGCCAAAACGGTATTACAAGGATTAACAATTTTCCTTTAAATTATCACACCATTAATTATCACGCGAGATGCAGATATTACTGAGGTAAATTTCTTTTTTTTTTTTCTTTTTTTAGAAATGTGTATTGTAATTAAGTCAATCGAATGCATGCATCCACATTGCGATACAATTTGAGACAACAATGGCGATTGGACCACCTGTTAATCCTTAAACAAACGCAAACGGAATCACTACGTGATGAACCACTTTCGGATTCAATCCTATTTTATATCCTGTCAGATATTCGGTGTCAGTTATATATCGCGTATTCTTTTAAACTTTCAAATTGGCCCGTCAAATCGAATGGATCTATAGTTCTTTGCAGTGATGGATTTAACTATAGTGAATGGAAGACTCGAGTCCCATAAGCCTGAAGCTCTTACACAACGAATAAAGCATTACTCAATCGAAAATTTCTTTTCTGTCTGTATTTCTGGCATATCTCGTGTTAAATAAAAGCTGTGTTGATAACTATTTATATGAAGTTAGGTTCGGGTAGATTTTTGTTAATATTTTGGTTTTTTAATTGGTATTTTAGAAATTATTAAGATTTATTTTGGGTTGGGTCAGATTTTTATTATTAATTCAAAAATTATTCAAATTTAGACTGAATTAATTTTGATATTTATTAATATTTCGGAAATTATTCAATTCGCGAAGATAAAGTTGTATATTTGTACACCACACTGCCTCTCTTCTTCAAAACGAAGAACAAAAATTCGTGTAAATAAATTACTAGTACCATTTAACCCTTTGTACTTGAGAGGCGACCTTCATTCACCATTTAATTAAATTTTGAAGATCGATATTAATCGATATACTAAATTAGTACTAACTAGCTACTTATTAGTACTAAATAGCTACTTATTAGTACTAAACTAGCTAGCTACTTATTACTTAGTTAGCTACTTATTAGTTAGCTATTAGCTACCCCTAGCTACCTATTACTTAATTAGCTACTTATTAGTTAGCTATTAGCTACCCCTAGCTACCTATTACTTAATTAGCTACTTATTAGTTAGCTATTAACTAGCTACTTAATAGTACTAAGTTACTACTAACTAACTACTAACTAACTTCAATACCGAAAAATATTGAAATCAAATTATTCTACGTGTTAATTATTACCTTTCTTCTGTAGAAAATATTTCTTTTCTGCTGTAGAAAATATCGTCGACTTTATATCAGAAAATCCATTAATTTCTACTCTTTCATAGGGAAAAAATTGCCAAGTGCAAGGGGTTAAAAGAATATCTCAGGTATCTTGAAATTTCGATATTCGCAAAGAACTGACTTATCGTTTCCATCTGTACTCGTAAGTACCTTTCTTGGAGAAGTCGTCATGTGCAAATGTGACGAATAAAGATATTTCTTTCCCTTAAAAAAGGCAACTAAAACACGACCCATCGTTAGCGTTATGAATGAGCATAAAATGAAAAGTAGCATTTAAGCTTGGTCCATAAATTTAGTTGACGTCGGTGCTAGACATAAATTAGCCAGAGGAATGAATCAAGGAACCAAGCGCGAGGTGCACGAACGGCTTACTCTTATTTCGCCTTCATAGCAGTTAATCGGACTGGCGTTGTAAATTCTTCAGGAGCAAGCCACACCTGCCATAAAACATTTGCATGTACATAATTGACGCCGTTTTACCCCTTCCCGCGAATCGATTAGTTACGTCATATTTCAAGGTAATGCACGTGATGTGTGCTTAAGGGTAACTAGACCTAACAATTCTATCTTCAAAAGTTATTTCCCTGGTGTTATATCGTGGAAAACTAAGGAGCTACCACGTATATAAAATATGAGATTGGGGTTAATACCACAAGTAGCAATCTGCAATTTGTTGCTAAATATTCTGCATACAAATGATAAAAATCGAGATGGTTCGATGGACACGAGTATGTATACACAGTCACACATTTTATAGGCATTTGAACAAAATTCTATGACACTTTTGTCAAAAGCAGTTAGAGTGCAGAGCTCAGGAGTTTAAATGCCAGAGGAATGAGGATCTGATTAACTGTAATGTAATGGATCCATCATTTAATAGATAGATCATTTGTTATTGGATGAAAATTTCAGATCTGCTGAGTAGAGTTTACAAAGAGATCTCCAAAAAAGAGCACTAATGTGATTGGCTGTCAATGGTAAAAATTAATTCCATAAGAAAACAATAGTCTGGTTAGCCATCAGTATAAAGATTGATCCTCTGAAGTGTAGTCATTAATCTAAAGATTGATCCTCTGAATAAAAGAGCTCTAATCTGATTGGTCGTTAATAGAAAGAATTAATTCCACAAAGGAATAGTTAGTCTAGTTAGCCATCAGTATAAGGATTGATCCTCTAAAGAGGACATGGACCTGATTAGCCATTAATGCAAAGATTGATCCTCTGAATAAAAGAGCTCTAATCTGATTGGTCGTTAATAGAAAGAATTAATTCCACAAAGGAATAGTTAGCCTAATTAGCCATCAGTATAAGGATTGATCCTTTGAAGAGGACACTGGCCTGATTATCATTAATGCAAAGATTGATCCTCTGAAGAGAACACTGGCTTGATTAGTCATTAATCTAAGGATTAATACTCTGAAGAGGTCACTGGTCTGATTAGTCATCAATCCAAAGATTGATCCTCTGAATAGGACACTGACTTGATTAGTCACCGATCCAAAGATTGATCCTCTGAAGAGAACACTGGCTTGATTAGTTATTGATCTAGAATTGATCCTCTAAAGAGGACATTGGTCTAATTAGCTATCAGCTCTGAAGATAAGACTCAGGAATTTTCATTATTGACTGAAGGTGTCATATGTACAGTGCAGAGGTGCAAACACGTTCCCTAACATGAAGATACTAGCCTGACTAGTCATTAATCTGAGGATTGATCCTCTAAAGAAGCGATTGGTCTAATTAGCTATCAGCTCTGAAGATAAGACTCAGGAATTTTCATTATTGACTGAAGGTGTCATATGTACAGTGCAGAGGTGCAAGCATGTTTCCTAACATGAAGATACTGGCCTGATTAGTCATAGCGTACTAGGTCCACTTCCTCTGACACAACTCTATAGACAGAGCATACGCGAATTTTTACTATTTGTTGGAAGTGTCACACCTAGAAATATAATCTTATCTCACGGTGTATTGAAGATAGCTAACGAAATAGGTGAAGACCAATTGGAATAGAACGATGTAGTACTAAGGAAGACATAAAGCCAGTGTCAATTGTTTAATATAAAATAAAAGGAGTGCCAACTTAACCTATTTTGCTGTTATGTCAAACGTATAAGTTCCAAAAACATCATTCCAAGCATGTACATTCAAATTCCAGACCTCTAGAAATAGAATATTTGAAACAAATAATGTCATTTCAACATACTTAATGTAACTATCTCTAACATTAATGCCTTATATCTTCTATACTAATTGATCATAAAGAAGAGAAAGGAAGAAGAAAAAGCGTAAAACATGGTGGACGAAAATTTCATATAAATTTAATCTCGGTTTAACACAACTTTGTACTGAATTTAATCTGCCCTGATGTCGTTAGCTCGTCTTATAACTTTTATCAATTTCACGGTAATACGCGAATAAATTGGACACTTGAGAAAGTAGTTGGACGATTTTGGCAATTCGTAGGCTAATACGTATAAAACGTAAGAAGAAGTTGAAGAGGTCCAAAGTTATTGCTTCTAAAACTCGACGAAATTCTCCATCTCTCTCCCTTTCTCTTTATTGTACTCGTTTTATCCCGGTTACCCGGCACGATATTCCATTTTGTAGCGCGCCCGGTTCCCATCGTCCTCCATTTTCCACGTGGTCCGCCTTGATTTCCATTTTGTTTTGCCTGATCTTCGACATTACGCCGGGCGTCATTGAAGAAAATAAAGTTTCCTCGTTGCCTTCGGGGCTTCTGATTAAAAGTTTGCCGATATTACACGATGACGTGGCCCAGGACTAAATTTACCCATCCACCGTACGAAAAAGCGGATAGACGGCACAGTTCATAGCGTCATGGCACCCGCGGAGCTCAAGTGGAGAGGGCCTGGCTTAAATTGCGCCTCTAATTTCGACTATCTTGAGGAGCGTACCAACTACGTCGTTGAATATTCTTGTTTCCTCCTCTTTTTTCCTCCTCGCAGGAGGGGCTGCCACCTTCCATTAGTTTTCAGGTCTGCGACGAAAATACCACAGAGAAGGTATTTTTCCAGCGGGGCTCCTTGTGCCGTCAGCCCGTGTGCCCCTGTTCGATGTTTTTAAAGTGCTCTCGAAATTTTTCCTTCCTTTAATCATTACAGCTGAATTACATTCTCCAATTTTGGTTTTATACATTTTATCACCCTTTTCCCCGTTGATTGAGAGGGTAAAATAGTAAAAATAATGATCACTGTGGTAATGATTGACATAGATTTTAATATACATTGATGTAAAAGCGAATGATGTCTGTAAGAAAGAATTAGTGGATTCAGTATACGTGTAATGAAT
Source organism: Eufriesea mexicana (assembly GCF_001483705.2). Classification (NCBI taxonomy): domain Eukaryota; kingdom Metazoa; phylum Arthropoda; class Insecta; order Hymenoptera; family Apidae; genus Eufriesea; species Eufriesea mexicana. Next base: position 1,041,148 of record NW_016908458.1, on the reverse strand, counting down.
GAAGCATGGTGTGGACAGTGTATATTTATGTAGTGTATGAAAGAGGAGAGAATAAATGAAAGAGTAGTTGCATAGGTTAGTTGCAATTCAGAATTCGTCACACAGCTATCAGACCAAACGTAAACAGCTCGTGTGAGAAACGTGACGCGGTTATCGGGTCGAACCTAAACACCACGTCTGAGAGACGTGATACGTCGTTACGTATTTTATTGTAATCTAAAAACGTTTTTATAATATTCCGTTTATATTTGGACAATTTATTCGTGTATTTGGTTATTTATTGTTAAATTTGGTCAAATTCGATTTCAATAAATGTGATTAGAATTCAAGAAACTGGCAGTATAATGATAACTATACCAAATGCAATATTCGATCACAGATAACAGCACGAATACTACTTACTTAAGACCAATGAGATTTCCTTCCACATCGATAATTTTCCAAATTTTCCCAGCCTTTGTACGACACTTTATATCCCACAGTCCCACGAGATACGCATAAATCAATACACTATAATCTTAAATTATCAAATTATTACAATCTCCTCGAATATACTATCGTTCACCGTTCGTTTTAATTAACCGGAATCTCTTTTCTCTGTTTCAGGTAAGCACAGCCGTTTCCTCTTAACCGCATAGCTAGTCTGAATCGCCAACAGGTACAGTTCGATCTATCTCTCCAGCGAACTTTCCTTCCGTCAATTATCGCGGACAACGTTGCCCGTATTTAAAACGGTACATTCCGCGCATTCACGGTGCTCGTGGAACCGTTCGAGCCAATTAAAACGCGAGCTCCATGCCGAGTCGGAAAGAAAAGCCGGTAATTACGATATTTCAATTCAGGGAGCACGTCTTTGCAAAGTCTCGGCGCGCGCTATCCGCAGGATCTCACGTGACGGCCCAGCAGAGGCTACCGTTCGCAAAGGTGGCTGCGCAAGGCTATGACAAAGTAAAGTATATTAAGCTCATCGGCATGCAGAGTTCGCTCGGGTCGGCTTAATACACGAACCGGAGCCTGGGTATATCCATCCCCACTCCGACCGCCGCGACGCGACCCCCACTCCTCCGATTCGCTGCCGCCGACCTACGGTTTACCGAGCTGTCTCTCACGGTAGCCGTGCGACGGCGTGCCACTCGCGCAGCTCCCTCTGCTCCAACTTCTCGCGTCCTGGGGAATACCCGGCGACCACCGTTAGTCTTTGTGAACGTTTTTCGAAGTTTTTCGCGATGCGGCATTATCCACGTGGTCGATGATGAATCGGCAGTGGGGCGAGCGATTCGTGGTCGTCTGATGAGCACTTGTGGATAAGAGAAACTGATTTGGGGATGGAATTAGTTGTGGGTTGTACGAGAAGATTATAGGTATACATATGGCTTTGTAGTAGCTTGTATTTAGTAGTTTTGTTTAACCTTTTGAGTAGCAGAGGTTTTTAAAAATTCGCGTCGGATAGTGCCACGCCGCGCGATGGCGCTTCCTTCGTTCGTAAGTTACTAGGCATAGTAATAGTTACTTTAACTCTTTATGCTCTGTTGTCGCCCCTGTAGCGACATTATAAGATAACCTATAACTCCGTGAAATCCGAAAGCAATTTTGTATTTTTATTCGTTTAAAGATTAAAATATTCTTCACTTTTTCATGGTGCCCCAACTGTTTGTTGTGCCCCATTGCACTTATAATTGTGTCTTAAAATTGTTATAATATTTTATATTTAATGTAAAAATGGAGGAAAATAGGTATGAAAATGTAGCTAGTATAGTGCTGGAGTGACTAGTAAGCCCAATCTTTGTTTATAGGCGACCATGGACACAAAAAGCGTGATAGAAAGAAAAATCTGATATGTAGTAACAAGTCATTAATATCGGATCTACTCGTATGAATGTAGTAGATTTTCCGTTAATTTTACGAATTTCATCAAATAGGTTTGCACACATATTTCCTAAAGTCCAATCATTACGAAAATGAAAAAGAAAAGGATCTGTTTCAACTCTTTAAACCAGAGTACCCCCTTAAACGGTGGATGGATTTTTATATTACATAGTGGGAAGGGTGACAAAATAATACTTATTATAGAACATGACTTGTACTGTATGCTAGGGTGTATGTATAGTAAAATTTGACCTATTATATAGGGTGTTGTGTATATCAAAATGTTAACTACTATACAGACTGTTCTGTGCAGTATAATATTATTTACTAAACTGGGTATTCGACACAAATGAGACGAAATATATTTTTAGAACTTTTAGAAATTTCAGTTACGCATTTCCCTGGTAGCCGTGCGACGGCGTGCCACTCGCGCAGCTCCCTCTGCTCCAACTTCTCGCGTCCTGGGGAATACCCGGCGACCACCGTTAGTCTTTGTGAACGTTTTTCGAAGTTTTTCGCGATGCGGCATTATCCACGTGGTCGATGATGAATCGGCAGTGGGGCGAGCGATTCGTGGTCGTCTGATGAGCACTTGTGGATAAGAGAAACTGATTTGGGGATGGAATTAGTTGTGGGTTGTACGAGAAGATTATAGGTATACATATGGCTTTGTAGTAGCTTGTATTTAGTAGTTTTGTTTAACCTTTTGAGTAGCAGAGGTTTTTAAAAATTCGCGTCGGATAGTGCCACGCCGCGCGATGGCGCTTCCTTCGTTCGTAAGTTACTAGGCATAGTAATAGTTACTTTAACTCTTTATGCTCTGTTGTCGCCCCTGTAGCGACATTATAAGATAACCTATAACTCCGTGAAATCCGAAAGCAATTTTGTATTTTTATTCGTTTAAAGATTAAAATATTCTTCACTTTTTCATGGTGCCCCAACTGTTTGTTGTGCCCCATTGCACTTATAATTGTGTCTTAAAATTGTTATAATATTTTATATTTAATGTAAAAATGGAGGAAAATAGGTATGAAAATGTAGCTAGTATAGTGCTGGAGTGACTAGTAAGCCCAATCTTTGTTTATAGGCGACCATGGACACAAAAAGCGTGATAGAAAGAAAAATCTGATATGTAGTAACAAGTCATTAATATCGGATCTACTCGTACGAATGTAGTAGATTTTCCGTTAATTTTACGAATTTCATCAAATAGGTTTGCACACATATTTCCTAAAGTCCAATCATTACGAAAATGAAAAAGAAAAGGATCTGTTTCAACTCTTTAAACCAGAGTACCCCCTTAAACGGTGGATGGATTTTTATATTACATAGTGGGAAGGGTGACAAAATAATACTTATTATAGAACATGACTTGTACTGTATGCTAGGGTGTATGTATAGTAAAATTTGACCTATTATATAGGGTGTTGTGTATATCAAAATGTTAACTACTATACAGACTGTTCTGTGCAGTATAATATTATTTACTAAACTGGGTATTCGACACAAATGAGACGAAATATATTTTTAGAACTTTTAGAAATTTCAGTTACGCATTTCCCAATTATCCACTTTTTGACACCATTCAGTTTTAACTTACATAATTCACAGCTTCTCCCACTTTTCCCGAGACACCCTATAGAGCACAACAAAATCTTCCAACTTTCGTGTTAGAAATAAAATTTCAAAATAAAATTTCTTATTGTGCATCTCCCGATTGTTCACTATAAAACACAATTCAATTTTGACTTATATACTTTTCTTCCACCCCTATCAATTATATTTTAAATGCACTCTTTCTTCCAATTTTCGTGAGACACCCTATGTAACACGACAAAGTCTTCCAACTTTCGTGATAAGAATAAAATTTCAAAATATAATTTCTGTGCAGTAAAATATTATTTACTATACCGGGTGTCTCACAACTAAAACGAATTGTATTTTTGAAACTTTTAAAAATTTCAATTATGCATCTCCCGATTATTCACTATTAAACGCTATTCAATTATGACTTGTATATTTTTCTTCCACCCGTATCAATTATATTTTAAATGCACTCTTTCTTCCAATTTTCGTGAGACACCCTATGTAACACGACAGAGTGTTCCAGTTTTCGTGTTAAAAATAAAATTTCCAAAATTTATTGTAACTCGAATACTATAAAAATTTGCAAAAAGAAAGAGTCAATAAAATATACATGTCCATGAAACTGCATCGCCAGCGCTTTTTCAATTTGTCGTTCCATATTTATTGGCAGCAGTGGTTTGAAGAACGCTCTAGCATATATACGCTACCTCGGCCGTGCCCCGCATTTTCCTTCGCTCCTTTTTCTCGAGGAATTCCCGCGAGGTTCGCGCTCACACCACATGAGCTACGGGAATACAATAATTCCCGCGGGTGGTCATATCTCTTTCCTCGTAACAGCGCGCCGAAAAACCGGCCGCATCGCGCTGTGAATATTAATGTGTCTTTGGAGGGCCGAAGTACGGGGCGACGCGGTGTAGCCGTGTGAAACGGTTTCGTTGGCGATGGGGCGGGGGATTCCGGCGGATGACAGGACTGAAAGGGGGTGGAGCAAGTGCTATACGTGTCCGGCACATGGACACTTTTCTTCGCTGTAGTTTACCTCTACGCAGCCAAAGAAATGCCGGCCCGATAATTGCTGCACGTGCACTTTCCTATGCGTACTCGTACATAAAAATATTCCTACGTTTGCATGTGCAATTTTTAGCGAGTCACGTAAATACACGATAAATTGGAGCATTTGAAAGAATAATGACGTAAATAGTGTGAGGCAAGTCTCGAGATTGGAAGAGAAAAATTGGGAAATCATTCAACCATATGTATATAGCATTTGCAATAGCGTGGGATTGAAATAGGTACGGCCCTGGCAGATTGCGAAGAGTGTTTGGATCATGGTTGTAAAGGAATGAATGCATAACTCAGTAGGCTAATACCTACGAAAAGAACTATACCTACGAAAGTGACTGCGTGCAAGAGGATCATTTATGACTGAGAAATTTGGATGAAATAGAATGAATTCCTAAGGTTATATAGGGTGTCAAAGAAGTGCGTAGAAGACTAGTTGTCGTGGAGAGACCTGAGTAGTTATAGAAAGAGAGTTGCCCAGAGAGAGCTCTGAAAGAGCAGTTTTGAGGAAGAATCTTGAAAATATAATGAGCAATTTAGATCGAATTGAACGAATATCATCTGTCAGTTGAAATAAAACTGCTATTGTTACTAAGAAAGGGTCTATATCTTCTCAAATCTTAAACCTTTGTCAACGGGAGATTTAAATGAAAGTAATCCACTGCAATATATTTGTTACAAACATGGATAATTAGTTGGTTAAGCAAAATACTCGAGATTAACGTATGATATTATATTTTAATATAAAGACATTGTAAATTAAAACATAAAAAGTTTCGACATTATGGTAATATACAATAATTTTGTACCGTATGACAGTCTTAAGGACTTTGCAAAATTGTTAGCGAAACTAGGTTGGTACTGAAATGATGCTAAGTTATGGACAGGCTAGATATAACTGCGATAATAAATGATACTGTTAATTATCTCATTGAAACAACTATACCTCCGTCATTTGTAAGAGTCAGAGTCTAATATGAACGGAAAGTATTCTGGAAAACATGTTCTTAAAGAAAAAGCAGAAAAAGGAAAGTTCATTTTTTGACCCTAGATTCTAGAAGACCCTTAACTCACTAGCGCCACCGTGACCCATATCTCTAATGAACGTACATTAAGCATCGTATATATTTGTAAATTATTTTTTAATTTTACCGACATAATTTGCAGATTTCTCGCTTATTATATGTACCACATGGTTTCAAATATTTCAACCTAACATATTTATTTAAATTATTGAACGTAGTATATCTAAGTATCGGAATATTCGAATATTCGAGTGTACGTTTTCTCGAGTGCCTTAAGCTTCCGTGGTACGAAATAACTTTTCTTTTACTTTCTTTTGAGTGTGAATGTCTCTTGGCATTAGTAGTTAATAGGGGTATGCGGAATCGTGTGATGTGGAATAAGAAATTAGAAGCCGCGTGTTTCGAAAATGGAAAAAATCGGAAATGGGTCGAGGAGTTCGTTTAAATTCTACGGAATAAAGTCTATTACGAGGGATTTCGAAACGTGTTAAATTCATGTTGAGACCACTTATGTTTTCGAAACTCGAATTGAACGATTATTTTGCAGTACTACGCAGTTCGATTATCATTATAGATATTGTATAATGGGAACAATATTTATGAATAAATTTCAATAATCTCTACTTTTAAAATGTTTTTCTGAAAATATTATTTCGTGGTGATTTTATTAATGATATTTATTCAAGACTTTATGATTCGTTTTATAAACAATAAATAGTTATCCCAATAATAATAATTTACATCTATTTCCATAATTACACATAAACAAATGTCAAATATGTTAAATTAATTTCCTTAAAAATTAATTATTTACCAAATTTACAATAGCATGCTTTATAATTATGGACTATAGGTGGTGTTCAAGACACATCAGTGTTCAAGTATAACCTATCGTATATGTTATACTCTTAATCACGTGTAATTTTGGTTCCTTTAAACCGTTTAAATTACACTTCATGATTTTTAAATCTGCCGCGTTACATTGAAAAATTTAGATACGGGAGTAACTCGAAAATAGCAAGTGCCATGGTATAATCAATGCATAATACAGACGTCTAACATGTGATTACTAAACAGGGCTGTGGTTACAAGTGAAAAATTATTAACGACCAATAATTTCTTAACACGTATGCAATTTGTATACACGCACACCATGATAATACGAAACATAAGGTATTAAATATATTACAAGCACGCAGGTGTTTATTACTTCCACTCATACTTATTGCTTCCATTAAAAAATTACACGCATTCGTAAAACTACGGCTAACAAATTTTAAAAGCCAGGAAAATAATTCGAGGACGTGTAAATTTAATTTTTACTTTAGCAAATATTTTCAATAGAGCAGTGCACCCTGTATGATATTTCTGAAAACGTATACTTAGTCACACATAAATACAGCTAATTAACGAAAAATATTTCACTTTTAAAAAATCATAATTACAAATATAGTTAGCAACTTTCGTTTTAATTATACCTAACAAAATTTATCGCTCGAGGACGTTCATATGTGATGAAAAATTACTGGAATATACGAAGAGAACAAATTTTCCTGTGGCTAGGGATGTGAAATATATTTTTTATTATTTTCTCACTAAGTAATCGATTAATCGATTAATTAACCGACGAATTTTTATTTAAAATGGGACGACAAAATTCTTATGACTTAATTAATTGCGATTACATGAACAGTATCAACAAACTTGTAATTTATACATATATATTAGTACTAATTCTTTATAAATTACGTTTATTTACTTGTGAGTAATTATTACATTTAAAACATAGTTTAAAAATCTATTTTCCCTCCAAGAAATTACATTAAACAAGTAATTGACACCCTGTCGAATAATAGTAAATGTGGTCAAATAACCGGTTAACCGGTTTCCAATATATAAACTGATATCCTTATCTATGACGAACGCTGAACATTTTGATGACTATAAAAAGACACCACCCTCTGATCTCTCTGCTTTCTAATTAACGTCTTTGCCTACAATATCGTGTGACGCACGTGGTAAGGACATCGGTCCAAAACCGAGTATGACGTGTGAGAGACGTGGCTTGTAGATGGGACCCAACATAAACACCACGTGTCAGCCTCGTGTTCAATTTTCACTGATTTTTGCCTCAGTTTTGTATTATTCTTGGTTGTAACCGACTCTGTTCTTGATTATGGCACCAGCCATCGGAACTTAAATCGTAGTACAATTGCTTAGACCCCAAATAAAGTGTAAGAGTTTTATAACAGTGTAATACTGAATTTCTCCAGGGAGATCGGTTTGAACTTCGATCGCGGAGCATCCGCATAGTTGGACGTTGCCATGGGATCCTCTGTGCAATTTTAACGAGTTATCCATCGCGACGATTGAAAAGGTCCGCGGGACAATTCTAAAATGGCGAAGAGCAGGACGGCTGGAGCATAACGAGTTATCCATCGCGACGATTGAAAAGGTCCGCGGGACAATTCTAAAATGGCGAAGAGCAGTGGGGCGGCTGGAGCGTGGGGTGTAGTTCTCGAAGCAGACGGCAGGGGACAGGTCGAGCGGCAGGCCGAGAGGAGGCAGACGCGAATGCTGCACTGCATCACGAGAAACGTGTAGACAATGGCGCCGAGCATATTCCATTAACGCGAGGCCTCCTGTTGTCCTTGAAGTAGCGCGAGGCAGCGCCAGAGAGACTCGCGGCATGCTGGCCCCGCGCCTATGTGATGTGTTGCCCGTCAATCGGTGAAGTATGGCGGGAAGAAAGTTTTGGCTCGCCCTCTTTCCTTGCCTCCTCCATTGCGCTTCCTACGGTTGCACAGCCGTGGAAGTTTTAAGAGAAATGCGAAAGTTGGATAGAGAATGGATAGGGTGGAGTTATCTATCGATGGCACCAGATATCTTTCTTGTCTCTTTCTTCCTTGCTCACCTTGCTACTATGGTTTTATCCCCTCCACTTGATCCCTGTCATGCGAACTCGATTTAATACATTTTTCTTTCTTTCCTTCCTTCTCTTTTTACCTGATTTTTGTGGCTGATTCTTTCGGAGGGTACTGCATTTCCTTTCGAGACCACTGACAGCAAATGTAAACAACTTTACGCGAAGCACGCGTGGACGGGACAGGGCTGGAATGCGGTTTTCTAGGCCCTGTGCATTAGGAGAAAAGAAACTGGACTAAAGCTAGTCCAGCACTAGGACTAGCACAAAGTCCTAATCTCTCGATCTAAAGCACTAGGGTACTTTAATATACCATTGGCGTACCTTTGGAAAAAATTTCTCTGGAAAATAATAAATAACTAAAATAAAAATTTTTTTCTTTGTAGAAAATCAATGATGATTGATCTCTGTTACCTTTCGAAAGAATATCTTCGAAAATTATGACGATAAATGTCGAAACCTGAAATTTTATACTTTGGGTCCAGCCTATGTTCCTCTATTACTTTCAAAAAATTTCGCAATTACTTGTGACTTTTAAAAGAATATTGTCCTTTTGAAGAAATTATTATGAAACATATCCAAAGCTAAAGTCTTGTATCTTAGGTGCACCATATGTTCCTACCCTCATCTATTAAATTATTCGTGGTAAATAGTCAATTTACTGAACAATCGTGCTTTTTAGTGTAATATTATCGAATACTATGATAATGAATATTTCGTGTGAAAATTTTACAATTTGAGTCCACCGTCTTTCCCCCACCACTCAAATTTGGGGACCATCGACCACTGGTGCCTTTCAGGAGTACAGTCATTTTTATTTTTTTTTGCAACTCCTCTGTATGCCGTATAGGGCGCGGAGAATCCTCGAAAATGACTATTCCTCGTCATCTTTTGTGGGTCAACCGCTGCAGGAAAATTCTGACTGCAATGGTGGCGCGTTTTCACGCCGCTATAAGCCAGAACAATTTGTGCACGCGTCCGCGACGTGCATTCTGTACGTGTTTTATTCAATCTGATGGATTACGTGCATTGTGCGATAATAAATTTGCATCTTTCGGATAAATATTCGGAAAACAGTAAATAAATGTGAAACCACGCGCTCAACGGAGATATATATTTAATAAAACAGCGTGGGAAAACGTTATTCTATTCCAGGTTAAATCGCTTCGCGTTTGTTAAGGGATTTTTATTACTTGTCACATGTTCCAGATATTCTGCCTCTTTTTCAATACGTATATTCTCTATTTTTTGGAGGGGTCAGGTTATCGATGAACTGATTTACCTTCGATTTTGGTAATCTTGAAACGTGTTTTAAAAGCAATATTTTAAATTATTTCTTCGTATATATGAAAGAAGACTATTCGATCAAAGACAAGAAGATTCAGGAATACAAAGAGCAGATCAACTCAGGTTTCCTTGTTTCAAAATCGAACGATTTACTGTGAATTTTCGCTTAGTAAATCCAAATTTAATCATAGAAATTTATATATATAGAAAAGAAAATTAAATTAATTAATAAATATAAACTATCGATTTTTACTATTTTTACAAAAATGTTCCAAAAATAGTACGTAATGTATTTAATTTTTGTAATATTCTTGTCAATAGCACCCCATAGTACCAATTCACCCCTACAAAGTCAAATTCGTGTGATTTATAATTATACGATTTTAATTGCAAATACAATTTTAAACCGTACTATCAAATTCGTGTGATCTATAATTACACAATTTTAATTGCAAATACAATTTTAAAGCATAGCTTTTTATTAATGAAATTTCACTTATAATCATTTTTTTCTCCTTTTATCCGTATAATTCTCTTTGTTTAAGAAGTTACACGAAAGACAAGAAAAATTGTAGAATCCACTAGCATTTTGTAACGTATTTCATTTTTCCCAATATTCTTTACAACAGTACCCCACAGTACCATACCACCACTGTAAAGACAAATTCGTGTGATTTATAATCACACGATTTTAATTACAAATACAATTTTAAGTCACACTATTTTATTAATGAAATTTCACTCAAAATCATATTTTTCTTTTTTTTCTTTTTTTGTCAAGATTATCCTCTTTATTTAAAAAAAGTTACACGAAAGACAAGAAAAATACTAGAGAATCCACTAACATTTTGTAATGTCTTTAATATTTTCCAATATTTTTCTCAACAGTACCTCACAGTAATAACTCACCCCTATAATATCAAATTTGCGTGATCTATAATCACACGATTTTAATTATCCACTAACATTTTGTAATGTATTTAACTTTTTCCAATATTTGTCTCAACAGTACCTCACAGTATTAACTCACCCCTATAAAGTCAAATTCACGTGATCCATAATCACACGATTTTAATTACAAATACAATTTTAAATCATACTATTTTCTCAATCAAATTTCACTTATAATCATTTTTTTTTTTTTTTCTTGTCGAGATTATGCTCTTTATTTAAAAAGTAACACGAAAGGCAGGAGAAATCCTAGAACTCAGCATTTTCTCACCAACTGTATACACCCCGATGAACGCGATGCGTCATTAACAATTTTTGCAATGACTTCTTCTCGCCCGCCGCTGAAAAAACACATTCAATTTTCGCAATTGCTCGGGCTGCAGCTTTTTGCACGTCACATCGTTCTTCTCGTCGCGCGAGCCGAAGCGGTAAGCTTTCCTTCATAAGGTCTCGAGCGTCCTCGAGCACGATGGTATCATCAGGCTAGGCGACGATTTTCCCTTCACTGCCGCTGTCCGAAATTAATTACCACTCCATTTTTATCGCCGTCTATTTATCCCGGCAGTTGCCGCGTTGTCCCTTGTCCCCCGACAACTGTCTCATTAATCAAGCCTTCTTCGTCGTCAGAACGAAGGTCCTTTTCGCCTCGTTTTACGACGCCGAAAAGATTTGCTGACGTGCTGGACTACGTGATCTTGATTGATCGTCGGGGAACGATCGATTCCTTTAACGAGCCTGATGAGCATAAGGAAAAATGCTATCAGGATAGAACGATAGTGGGGTTCGTATTTTCCTTCCGTCCTGGGGCACATTTAGAGGGGTTGAATCTGCTTAGGATGTCTGTAGAAATAGATTTCGATTTCAGGAATTCATGAAGATGTAGATGTGTAGTTTACTTTACATTGCAATTTTTATATTGTTTTAAATAATGTTAATTATGTTACTGATGGATGAAATATCAATAACAATAAGAACAATTCTCCATTTTCGTGCTTTCCATTTTTATTACAAATTCATGCTTTGTGCAGTTTGTTATAAACAATGAATTTAATAATTCATAAATTCCTTGACTGCAAACTTAATTGGCTGCTTAATAATTAAGTAACAAATGCCATTTTCCTCTAGTTTGTTTATGGCATTGGTAGTTCAGTACCCTTACAATCTCTTTAAAATTGTCAAAGTTATTCTCATTTGGAAGTAACAAAATACTCAAAGGCGAGAATTTTCTGTCACGATACCACATTTTGATAGTGGTGGATGAAATATCAATAACGATAAGAACAATTCTTTATTTAATTACAAAATATGATCAAACACAAATATGAAGTATAAATGTAATTAATTTCTCGAAATCACATGCTCACACCTATTTTCACTATTACAACTCAATTACATCTGACCCATGCCCAATCTCTCTGGTTTGTTCTTTCTACTTTCATACATTACATGAACATACACAATTCGCATACACCTCGATCATTACACGTATACTCATTTATCACGATAACCTGAATCCATTAGATATTGGCATCCCATGTATACTTGTCCAACTCATCCCTTTCTTACAGAAATCGACACATATATATTTCTTATATTAACACATATATATTCAAAATCTGTAATGTTAACCATTACTACAAATAGTTGTTCGATGAGTGATGTATTTTAATTGATGTGTTTCTTATTTGGCGAATTATAATAATATTTCTTAGTATCGTAGTACCGTTTAGTTAGGGGAAGTAGTTAGTTTAGAGGTGAAATTGAAAATTTGTTTTTGAAATAATATTAGGAAAGAATGTTTAATAGTGTTAGTAAGATGTAACGTTTAAATAAAATATAAAATGAAATCAGATATCATGTAGATTTAGTAACATATTTTGTAAAGTGATAAATAAATTATTTAACTGCAAACGTATGAATTTACTTTTCACGTGGAATACATTATGAAATATTCATATTAGTTTAAAAATAAATTTCTCCTCAGATAACTTTGAAAGATAAATCTGAAATAATGAAAATAAAATGAAGGTTAACTTTAAATTAAAAAATTGCCAATTTCAGTATTTTAATTACCTCAAAAAAAAAAAAAAATTGGAGATTGTAACATTTATCAGCCATAATAATAATAATTAGAAAAAATATTATTAATATTATTATTAATATTCTCCTGTTATAGTATAATTCGACGAAAACTAAAATAGATTATTATTTTACGTAATTTATGAAATGTTATCGATTAATCTCGTTTTTAATTGATAACATCTTCTCACAATCGTGGCTTTTAATCGTGAATGTTAAATGTATTAGATTACTACTATGATTGTTACATTGTTAATGAGTATGATACATGGGTTACGTGAATGCTTAAATTAGCTTCAGCGTGCACTTAATCTAAGATTGTACTTGTCACGCGTTACTGATATTTTAATCGGTACAACGTTAACATACATTGAGTTCTATTTTTTAAGAGGTACAAAATATTCAGAATCGATAAATTTTGACAAAAATAAACCAGCTGATTTAATTTCTATGTTTAAATTCGCCGAATCTATTAGATTTATTAATCATTAAATGTCAGATTTATCAAACATGCTAGGTAAGATAATTACATAATTAAATAATTAAATCATTAAATATAGATGTAATCTTATCTTCTAAGTAGAGATGAGAAATCAGCTCTGAATCAGGTTCGCAAAAATCAGAATTATCAGAAAGTAAAATAAAAAATTAAGATAAATTTATATAAATTAAAATAGTACCAGTAACGCATTGAAAATCTTAAACTGGGTTTCTGTCCATCGTGAAATTCTTACCTGAATAATTTTTAAATCAGTTGTGTATTTCTTTATTAGGTTACCTTTATCACTGTCTAAATATCATTTACATGTAACATTGCCTCACACAACATTGCTTCAAGGTCACTTTAGACACATTATAAACTTGTCTCTTTTATATACTCATAGTATCAAAACAAAGATATAGTATTGTATATAGAAAAGAAAAATTTGGTGTCCCTGAAAAATTGAAAATAAAAAAAATTCCCAAAAAGTCGATTTTTATAGGCCTGATTACAAGAATACCCCCTTAAATTACAATTTCGTCATAGACTATAATTCTTCCACCAGTGATCCTCAACGTAATACCTTCCTTGATGCTACTTGCAAACCAAAAACATTGGCCCAACCCTTTATATACCGTTATTATAGCAACACGTCATAACGATATCGAAGATTCGTAACACTGGTCAAACAATAATATGCGACGTAAATTTCTGTGGCGATCGCGAAAAGCCACAGAGGCTTAATTTACAGCTTTCATCCGCCCCTGCATTCGAACGACTCGCGATACCCAAAGTTCACAAACCCGGAGATTGATAAGGTACACACCGGCATCGAAACATAGCCGCGTGGAAATTTACAATGATGCTGGTTCCCGCGGTCATGAAATTTCCACCACGTTTATTAAAATCGTATCAGATACCAAGTGAAATGTATCTTGACATCGGCAAACAGGAAGGCCGCTTATTTAGAACTGCGCCGTCGGTAAACTCGATGGAATATTAACAAGTGTAATCACAGAGTTGTCATTTACTATTAACACACGTGGTCGCGCGGTGAAGTTCAGGTAATCGGTTTAATATCGGCTGACGGTTTATCGCGTAATTTCATCAATACTCGTTGCACCCCAACGGGATAATTCGCGTGGACGGAACGTCGTTTCGCTGCGTGGCGATCCAAGATCGTCGGCGAGCGGGAAAAAGTCCGCCAGGGGGTGCTGCGGTCGCGGCGACCGTAGATGGCGGCACGGTCGACCTCGTTCCTATGGCATTTCCGCGGTATGAAACAACACACGCCAGCGTATCGTTCCTATTTTCATGGCACCATTAAAACTGTAACTTCGTCGCGTCCAGATCGACTCAGCTCTCGTAACGTGTTATGATTTCGTCGTCAGAGTCTGAATGTGTTTTCTGGCCTCGCCATATCTTTGTTTCTTGTACCAGCGCTCTCTATGCACTGTACTCTCGTATGCACGTCCAGTTTGAACGAGGATAATTACATATGCGGCTGTTCAACTGGTATATCTTTAATTTTGAATTTTTAACGAGGTAATATATAAATTGGGATAGGAAAGAAGAATTATATTGATTTATTATTTATTGATACATAATTCCAATTAATTATACCGAAATTAATCGAAAATTAATATTGGTATATATTTCAAAATTATTTTAAACGGATTTAGTTTGCTTTTGATCTTGCTTGTATATTTTCCTATGGTGTATTTGTATAATAAATTTTCGAAATGGATAAGAAAATCGATTCGTGATATTTGGGACTAATATAGAATCGATATTATGTAAGGCAGTGGAACCATAATTGAATCCGATATCAGGAAGAATCTTATTTACCGTAAAATTTATGTCCTTTTGATTGTTTGTACCTGAATAATGTTATTACAATTGTTATAATTTTGTTAAAATAACTAGGCAATGGATTTGTATGGATATATATATATTTGTGAAGCAAATCTTGTTACATCAGTATCTCTTACGCGACTGACTAGAGTAGCTAGCATAAACCATTGGCTCCTAGGACAGAACATTCTAGAAAAATAACAATAGTTACGATAATTCTACATAGATGTCGTTTGTCAATCATCCTAATTACCCAAATATCGTTTCCTATTATACCGATATTATGTTTACAGTTAGCTGTTCTAACAATAACCTTAACTGTAATGAAGTGGGATATTAAGATTCTTTGTGATATTCTTCCATAAACGCTTCTTCTACTTCAATTTATGATAATTAACTCCTCCAAAGAAAAAGTAGAAATTTGTTTCAAATATAAAATTTTTAAGGATACATTATCAGTTCAAAAATTAAGTTGCAAAATATTCAAACTCCTCCTATCGTTAATAATAAATATTGTTCATTATTACCGACACAAATTTGTTTATTTACATTATATATTTCATATTTCAACAACCAAAAAAGCAGTCCCATATTTTATTCCTCTTTCGATATATTCTCCCACCACCACCACCACCACCACTCATTTCCTCCTGCCAAAGCAGGCCTGAAATAATGACACAGTGGAAACTTTTAAACGTTGCTACTATACACCTGTCTGTCAACAATACTTTCCAACTCCCTCAACACTCCCTTACCTATTCGTCCCTCGCGCACGTTCAATCTAAAATTACATATCACGTACTAATTACAACCTGAACTTCCTGTGTCCCGTTTGCATGACAGAAACTGTCTCTAAAACCGCACTATCTATGGAAGGAAATTGCACGCAATAAATTGCGCGAAGAAATTCCCAACCATGACCCATACGACCGCACTAGATTGATAATCACGATAATACCGTTTGCTCCGTGGAAAAAAATTCTTTCATCCCGTCGTTTCTCCCGAAAAACCGAGCAATTTCCCTCATTCGCGTTAATTCGGAAACACTGGATAAACGTTTAACGTGGACGAGAACACGGCCGCTTTTACGGTCAACCGCGGGCTAGGTATTAAAAGTCAGCCGTGCGATTGTATAGCTCGCGAGGAGCGAGTCGTTTGCGGCGCGACGAATAAAAGCGGCAACGTGGGCCGGCCGCCGCTGTTGTTCCGCGTCTGGCCGCTGCGCGGCGACAGCGTCGCCAGGTAAAGGAGGAGCGGGTAGAGCGTAAGATGGATCCCCCGGACAAAAGACGGCAGATGGGTGCATGGACAAAGGACGAAATGGAGAAGGAAAGTGCGGCAGCGAACGTTACAGGGACGCGGAGATACGCGTGCTGCGCGACCGCGACCCTCTCCTCGAGCTCGACTTTGTTGGATTTATGGATTATAAAGAAGAGTGGGACGGAGGAACTTTGCTTGTGACAACACGACAATGAGAGGACGAGAAAGAAGTAAGCGATAAAGCTGTCGTGGAAATGCATAATTTATATACCCCGTTCCAAGCGCCTCTCCGGTTCTCTCTTTTGCCAACCCAACAACCCTTTGCCTCGTAATAAATAATGCGCTACTTGAAGGGAGATAGAGCAACCGGAGAGAAAGAATAAGAGGCGAGCGTGTTCGCCAAGCTAGACGCGCGAAACGCACGGTTAATTACGATGGAGAATTCTGCAAATCTGATTTGGCACACTTGATCACTGCTCGTCTGCCACCTTTTACCTCTTGCTGGTTATATCGCTGTCTGTGGCCTGGTTGCTTCCATAAAGAGGTTAGGATAATGGGGACAGTGATTGGGGACACTGTTCCTCGTGGTTTAGAAATGGCGAATATTCTAATATACAGGGTGACACTTTCGCGATGAATATGTAAATCATGCTTAACCATCGATAGACATGTGAGAATATAAATTTGGTTATGATAAAAGGAAGATTTCCGAATTATCGTTGAAAATACGCAGTACATTGATCTCAATAATCTCGAGCAATTTTGTAAAGTAATTCCGTAATAATATTTCGGAATTTTCTAATTTCTCTGCTTCGTAAAGTGGCAACATAGTAACCCGAGAGACCTCACTAAACAAAGCAAGAAATTCAAACTACCGATAATGGCTTCCTAGCGTGTTGATAAGCAATAGGAGCGACTACCATGCAAGGAACGAATATTAGTACCAATTAACCTAAATCGAAGATCAACATAAAGGAATAGCCTGGCATTGATACCTTACTAATTTAAAATCGCTTTGAAGTCGTTATACCGTACTAAAGAGACTAAACTCACCATGGTATCGATAGAATTATAAAAATTAATATCCACGTGTCACAGAAATGTCAATGACCTTAGAGTAACCTTCAAAGTGTCTGTTCTCATCATCGCTAGTTTGTTGTAGAAAATGGCGCCGGGGTCCGTTTGGGACCTTCTTTTGATGCACATGCTAGACATCTCATCCTTTGTTTTCCAATCGTCTGAAAAATTTGCAATAATTTTTCATTTTGAATACATAGAAAGGCGCGTACTATCAATTTTGACAATGTATACAAACTATATTATCTTCTCTTGTGAATATTACACTCAAATTTTTAATGTATGTTGCATTTGGTTTAATTTTTATCGTCTTACTCTACACAGTATAGCAACCAACTCTCGTTGTTCGAATAATACAGGTAAAAATATTGAAAGCCGATTTAAAATCGATTTGAAAATTTCGAGAATAGCGCACTCTAACGTCCCCGACATTGGATTTACATCTAACAGCTTCCCATCGCTTCCCTTTCGCATGGAAACTAATAAATGCAGATTTCGGTTTGATCTAGCGAAATTCGTTTTACATAAGACGGAAGAACCTTCTCGGCGCATTTCCTTTCCGTGCTGTCCCTGCAGAAAATTCTTTTATTAGAAATACCGTGATGCCGCAGTTGCCTTCGCTTCCCGATGGCATCGTAAAGA
The DNA here is from genome assembly GCF_001483705.2 of Eufriesea mexicana. NCBI lineage: Eukaryota > Metazoa > Arthropoda > Insecta > Hymenoptera > Apidae > Eufriesea > Eufriesea mexicana. Next base: position 1,023,054 of record NW_016908458.1, on the reverse strand, counting down.
ATTGCTACTATTCGCGAAAGTTAGCGGAAAGATGGGGGTTAGAAAGAGAGAGCAGCTTCTCCTTTACGGCGAATAGTGGCTCGAAGAAGTTCCAGCAGCTCCTTCTCCAAGGGGAACTGAAATTAGGTTTGCAAAGAGGTAAACATCAGCGGGGCTGTACGTTTGCATAAACGGAAGGCGTTGCTCGCATGGGGGGCACGGTGACAAATGCCTGTCGTCGTCGTCGTCGACGTCGGCCGTAGTCGTCTTCCTTCTTCTTCGCCCTTATCCTGCCCCGCTAGCCGGGCCGAGGTACTTCGTTGACTGTGCCGCAACTTTTGCGAGATGGAGTTTGTTTTTGCGCCATTAGGACCACTTTGTTCGACTCTCGGAGAAAGCCACGACTCCGCAAATATTCCCTCGCGACTGTTGAGTACACTGGAAGCATGGAAACAGCCAAGACGCGCGGCAGCCCGAACAAAATGGTTCGCGATTACAGCGCCACCTAAGTCAATTTTTCGCCAGCGATATCGTCGCGTGTTACGTATCCCGACGCGATAAAATCGTCGGATAGCCGCGAGAGAGCCCGTGAATTTACCAGAATTTCCTTTTCACTTAGCGAGAGGAACTTGACCCATTTAAATCGCTCGACGACCTCGCGGTGACAAATTAAGAACGTTTTCCCTCGTACAATGTTACGAGTTTCCGTGCCGGGCTGGGCTGGGCGTATTTTAAATCAGAAGTGGGACGCGAAGCGGTACGCCTGTGGTGCTTAAAAACTTTCCCGCCGAACTTTTTCAAACTTTGGAATCTTCGCGTTTCGCGTCTGCCATAGTGATTGTAATGGAGAATAAGAGGCAAAAGAAAGGGAACGAATGGGTGGCCGCACGGTGTTCCTTCTGTACGAGGGAGCGACCGCGTAAACGTGAACGGGAAATAGAAATGAAGCACGAGGAACACGTACAGCGAAGCAGTTCCGAAGCGAAAGGAACGGCGGGTGCGGTGGTGGGGGTAGAGAGACCGGGAGCGAGCGTAGCGAGGGAGTGGGGATGGGACCGTAAATGACGCCAGTGTGAGAGATCAAAAGAGGGGAGAAAGGAGGCCGCGTGGAGGGGGTAGACCGTGATGCTCAGTTGTTCAAGAGTTGTTTCATCGAACGCACGTGTACGCTCTGCTAGCCAAGACGAGCGACTGCGGGCACGGTAAATGCGCGCGGTAAGCTGCTGTCATTAAAATGTTCCGCAAGATCGACTACGGTCGAGGTCTGCGGCCTGGGCGATGGTAATGCGATGCTCCCTCTCTTTCTCTTTCTCTCTCTCTGTCCCTCCAGCTTCTCCTTTCTCGCATTCTACCCTCTCGGCGCGGTCGTGCAAAGGGGTGTAGGAGAATATTCCGTCGGTGGAATGGGCGGACTTGATGGACACTGCATTGTGCACCATAATGATGCATTCTACAGTTCGCGTAATTCGTATGCGTCGTCGGCGACGTTTCGCCCCCGCGCATTATTAAAACGTGCATTCGAAGGAAAAAACCTCGAGGTTCCGCCCGTGTCCGTGGCGCCATTGTTCGCGATGCCGGATAGAGGCGTTCGCACAGAGGAAATCCTGCTTTCTCTTTTTCTTTCTTTCTTTATCCTTGGCTTGGCCGCGGTAAAGGCAAGATTTCGGTGAATAAGGCGTTTAGGGGAATACTGCTAATGCCCCACCGAACTCCGTTGGTGGCCTGCGAATAAATAAATTTTGTCCACCGTTATGAAAGGTCCAGCGATTCATCTTCGCGATAGAATGGCGCGATCAACGCGAGATCTTATTTTTCTTGTTTAATGCAACGGCGCTCTTGGTTTTCTTCGCATCGCGGCGCCGGATTTTTATTTTTCTATTATGATATGTCGGTGAAAATAATTTCTGCTTGGAGAGATATTTGAATGATCGACTATGTATAGCAAGTTCTTTACGGTATTTGACTATGGCGAATGTAGGTATGCATTTTATCATCGTGTTCAATCGATTTAAATTGACTTATGCAATTCCTTGAGAAATAATGGAAATGAGGGTAACCGTTAATGTTCTAACGAAACGAATGTTCATTTTATGTTATCTGTATAAAAATATCAAGATTCGAAACTGGTACAAATTTCAAATTATAGTATAGTCGTAAAAGTCTCATTAGCGGCTGTGCAAAGTTACGGTCTATTCGTGAAACTTACTTTTCTGGTGGTAAAGTCTCCATTTTCGCGAAACTTTTTTTATACTGTTATAAAACTTCCTGTATTAGTCATTCGTGATTGATAATTCTCGTTCAAACGATTTGCCAACTTCTCCTTACTTTTTGGTACTATTTTCACATCTCATCCTTAAACCTAACTTTGACCGTTAAAAATTTCTCTGCTCTTCACTTCAGAAATTAATTATTATATTCAAGCAATGACATAAATATCTAGATTTTAGAAGTAATAATTACTCCATAGTAAAAATTATGAATCAACTAATAACAATTCACTATCGTCTAACATTCTTGTCAAATAAGTTATCCAATTTTTCAAATTTTTCACACGATTGTAGCGAGGATGGGTTAATGTATCGTGTTAATGACGCAAATGATCCGACAAAATAAAATTCGATCAATACTACAACATCCAACGGTAGTCCGGTTCACGCGATGAGAAAAGTTGGTATAAATGACAGGAATCAAGTGGTGGTGTCTCTCGATGGGGAACGTAAACTGAAATGGCTGAAGACACAGGCCGAAAGAAGATAAGAGAGAATGAAAGTTTGCTAGACGAGTCTCGCTACGAATGGCGAACGACGAAGAAAGCGTCAGGAGGATGAAAGAGAAGCGTCGGAAGTAAAAGGGAGGTTAGGTCGTGAAGTGGCCACCGCCGGCGTAGTCGTCGCACGTCCATTTTATTAGAGCATCTTTCAGCGTGGAATCTTATATCGTTTGTCCACCGTCGGCTATTCACCTACGTCGTATTCTTTCTCCACTCTTCTCCGACCCACTCTGTCTACATTCTGCATCACCACTTTTCTTGCGGTTACATTCAATTTGAGATTTCTTTCTATTTCCATTAACGCCCCTGTTTCCGTCACCTGACAATTCCAGTTTCTCGTGCTATTTAATATACAGGAGAATCGAGTATAGCTTATTGCTTCGAAGGAAATATCTATCTGCCCTTGTTCCTTGAAAAATACTTCGAAAACGAATATCTTTATACAGGACGATATATGTATTTTCTTTTTTCTAAGTGATAAAATGATTTATTTATACATATTTTATATATAAGAAAACAAGGTAAAGCCATAATTCGAGTTTCCTTTGCTATTTAATATACAAAAGAATGGAATATAGCTTATCATTTGGAAGGAAATATTTGTTTAGCTTTGTTACTTGAAAAATATTTTGTAAACGAATATTTTTATATAGTAAAATACATGTATTTTCTTTTTTCTAAGTGATAAAATGAATTTTTCATATATATTTTATATATAGGAAAGCTAAGTAAATGCAGAATTCTAGTTTCTTTTGCTATTTAATATACAAGAGAATGGGGTATAGCTTATTACTTCGAAGGAAATACCTATTTGGCTTTATATAGTACAATACATGTATTTTCTTTTTTCTAAGTGATAAAATGAATTTTTCATATATAATTTGTCTATAAGAAAACAGAGTAAGGGCAGAATCCTAGTTTCTTTTGCTATTTAATATAGAAGAGAATTGGGTATATCTTATTACTTTCAAGGAAATATCTATCTGCCTTTGTTCCTTGAAAAATATTTTGTCAACGAATATCCTTATATAATACAATATATTTATTTCCTTTTTTCCACGTGATAAAATGAATTCTTCATGTTATTTAATATATAAGAAGAGAAAATGAAGCCAGAATTTATTTATATGTATTGTTTGAATGAAATATCTATCTATTCTTGTAACCTGAGGAATATTATTTACACGAATATATTTATAGATAAAGATACATTTTTTATTAGTTTTCTTTTTGTAAGGATGCAGATTTTACGGCTCGAAGTTTATGTAAAATTGTGTTGAAAGGTATAAAATATAAAGAGAATAGCGAAATACGTATCGCATATTGTCCTACTGAAAAATTTAAATGGCAAATGTATTCACAGGTCGGAAATAATTTTAACGTTACACTTAGCTAGCTTGTTTTAACATCTAAAAAGTACACGTTATGTGACCTGCAAGTTCACACACGTTATTTTCCAGATACGAATTAAAGCATTTTGTTTTTACGCTTCAAAATCGTGAAATGTTAATTTTAAAATGGAATTAATTTAATTTTCCGTCGTTGATTTATATTTTTGAATTTATTCCACAGTAATAATAATATTAAAACCAACGTTATTATTATTCCGGAATAACATCGAGAAGGAATATTATAATTATTATTCTGTAATAATTATTTCACGATTTTATAAAAATAATAATAATTTTAAATATGAAATGAATTTTTCATATATATTTTATATATAGGAAAGCTAAGTAAATGCAGAATTCTAGTTTCTTTTGCTATTTAATATACAAGAGAATGGGGTATAGCTTATTACTTCGAAGGAAATACCTATTTGGCTTTATATAGTACAATACATGTATTTTCTTTTTTCTAAGTGATAAAATGAATTTTTCATATATAATTTGTCTATAAGAAAACAGAGTAAGGGCAGAATCCTAGTTTCTTTTGCTATTTAATATAGAAGAGAATTGGGTATATCTTATTACTTTCAAGGAAATATCTATCTGCCTTTGTTCCTTGAAAAATATTTTGTCAACGAATATCCTTATATAATACAATATATTTATTTCCTTTTTTCCACGTGATAAAATGAATTCTTCATGTTATTTAATATATAAGAAGAGAAAATGAAGCCAGAATTTATTTATATGTATTGTTTGAATGAAATATCTATCTATTCTTGTAACCTGAGGAATATTATTTACACGAATATATTTATAGATAAAGATACATTTTTTATTAGTTTTCTTTTTGTAAGGATGCAGATTTTACGGCTCGAAGTTTATGTAAAATTGTGTTGAAAGGTATAAAATATAAAGAGAATAGCGAAATACGTATCGCATATTGTCCTACTGAAAAATTTAAATGGCAAATGTATTCACAGGTCGGAAATAATTTTAACGTTACACTTAGCTAGCTTGTTTTAACATCTAAAAAGTACACGTTATGTGACCTGCAAGTTCACACACGTTATTTTCCAGATACGAATTAAAGCATTTTGTTTTTACGCTTCAAAATCGTGAAATGTTAATTTTAAAATGGAATTAATTTAATTTTCCGTCGTTGATTTATATTTTTGAATTTATTCCACAGTAATAATAATATTAAAACCAACGTTATTATTATTCCGGAATAACATCGAGAAGGAATATTATAATTATTATTCTGTAATAATTATTTCACGATTTTATAAAAATAATAATAATTTTAAAAAGGATTAAAAAGGAATATTATTCTAATATTCTATAATAATTATCTATAATATTATTCTGGAATAACATCAAAAAGGAATATTACGATTATTATTCTGTAATAATTATTTTACCATTTTATAACAGTAATAATAATATTAAAAAAGGTTAAAAAGGAATATTATTCTAATATTTTATAATAATTATCTTTCAAATTTATAATAACTACGTTTTATATTAATAGCAGAATTCAGAATAAGTGATTTCAGAATAAATAAATTAATAATAACAGAATTCAGAATAAGTAATTTCAGAATAAGTAAATTAATAATAGGAGAATTCAGAATAAGTAATTTTAGAATAAATAAATTAATAATAGTAGAATTCAGAATTGAAGTGGCAAATAAAATTATATTAATAATCGCTGTAAATGTATCTGAGCAAATACAAATCAAGTGGAAGAACACCCCACTCGCATCTGCTAATTGCGCGAGTTTCAAAGACGAACACGCTGTCTGACATTCACAAGCAGCGTTATTTATTAAGTTCCACTCGTTAGTTGGAATCCGCCATTCATGCAGTAACCTCAACGTTGCGAGAATAATGGAAACATTCGAGAAAGGGTTGAGGTGCATCCGAAGATCGTTATCAAAGGTAATTTGTCTGCGTTCTTATCGTACGAAAGAGACTTTCGCTGATTAATATCCCTTCATGGGAGCCAGACGCAATCTAGAACTAATCTAAAATTACGATCACGCATCGTATTTGAAAGTAATGGAGATGACATGGCGGATAACTAATTCCTAACTGAATTATTGCCGAGCGCGCCATCTATCACTCAAAAACTCCTTTTAATGATGGCGGCAAGTATATTACATATATGCGAGAACTCGAAACATTTATTCTGCAGGATGATTAATGTCTTGACTTAGAAAAGAGGGTGGCTGACACACTGCAAGGGTGCACTCAGAGATTGGGCTGTTTTACTGTAATTAGGAGCATATTCTTTAGCTTTTTCCGAGGTAGGTTAAACCGCCACGTCCGCATCTGCGACATCCATTCTTACCACTGTATTCGTGCGAAGTATCGCTGACATTTTCACTATGATCTTCACGATTTTTCATATTATTTAGCATTCGAATGAAAAATACTTTTACTACAATATACTATTATTTATTTTCATTTGAAAATGTTATATTTATTTGAAATACACTTTTGGTGCAAAGGAGAATAAATTTATATGGTGTTTTTTAGTTACAAATTTGAAAAAGTTTGTTTTGTTTCTCATTGTGAGATTAAAAATGTATTTAGCTTAGATAACGTTTTTAAAACTATCGTCTTGTATTTTTGGTATTATCAAAGGAAGATATGCTATTTAAGTATACATTTTATTCGTGTAATTACTTTATAAAATATTTAATTACCATTTAGACGAAGGATTATGATATTTTATGAGACTATTCAATTAGTGCTGTGAGAGTCTGTATATTTGTGCAATTCTTCATGGAATTATTAAACATTGGTTATAGCATCCATTGTATTAATATTATTAACCGTTTGTACCGTGATTAATTTCATTCCCACATTTTCAAACGATCTCTTAATATTTAACACCTCTAATCTATTATCGCTTTTAATATTACAAGATTAATACAAATAATTTCGTATTACACCAAGTTGACATTTATTTCTCAAATATAGTTTCGCAAAAGTGTCCTTGCCACGATTTATAAGTATTTCAAAATTAAAATATTTAAAATTAAAATATTAAATTAAATATTTCAATCTGAAGTGAAATATCCACAAACAAAATAAATACAAATTGCCAATATTTAACATCAATTTATGAAAACCACAAATGTAATCCCAAATCTTATGTGAACCGACATGTAAACCGACCACAAGTAAAAATAATTATCTCTGCCTTTAAAATTTTTTCAAATTTCAATATTAAACCACTTAGTTCAAGTTAAATTTCCTATGTTTGAAGTAGACTTCCATTTCTATAGTAATTAATAATAGAAATAGTTATTAATTTTTGTTGCGATTAAAAGTAAAAATAGTTATTAATTTCTATTGCAATTAACATTGGAAATAGTTATTAACTTCTATTGCGATCAACAATAGAAATAATTATTAATTTCAAATAAATTGTAATTAACAATAGAAATAGTCCCAATAGAAATTTTCCAAATTGCCAAATTAGCAAATAATCTGTTCAGATACACTTTTCAAACGCGCAAAACCCCGTATATAATAACAAGCATTCGCTGCTTTATTGCTCGCGATAAAGCGTAAAGTTAAACGCGAATCTGGCGGCAGAACAACGTATGTACAACGGTTTATCGTTTAACAGATAGCCAGACGCTTTTATCGGGTAGAAGAATGCGCGCGATAACGTTTGCCGCCAAATAAAGAGACGCTTCGGTAATATATTCGAACTGCGCGCGTGGCTGCTAGCCTGGCTGCGTCACTGGTGGTAGGAGTGCGCCTACGCATGCGCATAGGGGATTTCAGCGCGGACCACAATATTACCATAAAGCCGCCACGGCGGTTATGCATAAGCATAATTTTTCTAGCAGCACCGCTTGCTCGTTGCACAGCTTACGAAGGCCGCAGTGGTTGGCCCATCTCTAATTGGTCATGCGGCTAAACATTGCATAAATTCGCAATAAAGCTGCCGCGGGTCACGGTCCGTTTTGCCGACATTCAAATTACCGGGGATTTTCTTCGTGCGCGCGCGCGCTAATTTTCGCTCGTCGGATTTCCTGCAACCATCGCTTGCCAAGTCGTAACCAAGATGGACAGTAGCCTCTCAGGTCGACCTTGATAAGGATCGGTGCTTATATTCGGGACGATCACCTGACCATGGTACTTGACAATCCTTTGTGCACTTCTACATTAGGGTCTTGGTCTTCCAGTCTTCTCTCTTTGTCTCAACTGAACCTGTGTAAACCTAAAGAGACGTGAATTTTTGTCTCGATAGAAAATCATTGCACTCGAAATTCTGTAAGATCACTCCATGGTAAGGCAGGACAACGGCCTCCGGTTTCAGCCAATTATACCCGCGTTGCTGCCCCGTTCTGCGCAGTAAGTACTATGCGTGGCTGAAAAGAAGTCATCCGAGAAACTCGTAGGACCGAATCCCCACCAACCCAACCATTCCAACGTCATGGCAGAAGTAGAGTAACGCGCTTCCCTTATTGGTAGAACTGATCCCTTCCTATTAGCCCGGTCATAGAACACCGTGTGACAAAGAAAGCGAAGGAAGCAACGAGACAAAGTGAGACAGACGCAACAAATAGATGCAAGAGCGTAGACTCATCCCAACAGCATATTAACTTCGGATTCTTCCGATGAACGCGTGATTATTTGCAATTACTAATTACTAATTAGCATCTCGATTAACTTTTCATCGCATTATGCAGCATACGTGCTGTACTATACACATATTTTTTATATTTATGTTGTATCGTGTGATTTTTTTAAACGGTTATCTAGTACGATGCAATTACATAATTAATTTATCGTAAAAATTACATCTTAAATTTAAATCAATTTTCATAAATGATGTTAATTATTATTACTTTTGTACTCCTTTGCCTTATAAATCTTCGAGCTATCGTCATCTGATTCCTTATCCGACTTACTGCTTTGTATTTCCAATCCTAGGTCTTCAATTGCGTCTTCTATTATTCGAGTGTAAGAATTTTACGGATATCTTACGCCTATGTTAACGTATCACGTTACCGAAATTGAAGGTAGTAGTTTAGGGAGTGTCATAGAAGAGCGGGTATTACTAGTGGAATACCCCTCGTGCCCCGCAACCGAACGAGATGACTTCTTTTCAGCCACGCACAGTACGTGCCTTCGAAGCGGCGCAGTCGATCTTCGGTCATTCGTCCTTTGTCAAAACTACGTGGTCTTCGATAATTCAAGCACGCTTGAATAATTAATCTTTTCGTTTTAGCGTCTTTTACGCGGCGAGTATAGCCGTGGTCGATCGAGAAGAGGACAATTAATTGACCGTGGAGTGGGGTTGGTTCTCTTTGAAGCGTATTTGCTTTATGATTTCCTGCCAAAGGAGGAGAAAAAAAGGAAAAGGGGGGAAAAAGGAAAAATCGCAGAATAATGAAATATTCAGCACGTTCGAGGAGTCTGTTATACGATAAGAAACACTTTGTGCCCTCGTTCAGATGCAGAGGGGCAATATTCAGAAGAAAGCTAACGATAATATCGATTTTCTTTTTATTCCAGGCATTCATTAACGGTTTTCCACGTTGATGTTTAACTTTTTCCTCAAGTTCATTAGGTGCTCCATTTTACCAGTCTCCGCCCCCTCACCCCCACCGCGCCTCCGCCGTACCCCCTCTTCTCATTCTTTCCACGGTCCTTCTCCCTTTCTTTGGCCGGCGGCTTCTACACCCTTATACTTTCGCTTTCTTGGTCTTGTAGCGCTAAAGAGCGCCGGAGCGAAAGGACCGAGTGCCCAGGGCACTACTTGCAATGACACTCGAGTGTTCTCTCAAGATTTCTTTCAAGGTTCTTTGTCGCCTCAAATGTCCTATCAGGCTTGATAGATCTTTGCTAATGGTTACTTTGCGGTAACGCTCCCCGTTTTATCGAAACCCCTGCGCCGGCATAAATGTACATTTTCGAAATCGATTTTGCCCCTGAATACCAAGCTTTCCTACAGATTCATAACTGTGGTCCTGTTCGTCGTTCTTGCGTGATTTATTTGATACCAATAGGTCCCAATAATTAACAAAATAATGGCAGTTCTCGAATAAACGATAATAAACGAAACACATTTTGTAGGTTATAATTTTTGGAAACTTGAGATCTCGAATTCGGGTAGCTAATAAAGGAATAGTGGACTTTTTTATGAACGAGCATTAGTGATAAACGAGGAAGATAACGTTGAACTGTCCTGATATTTTAAGGAAATATGCAGTTTTATGTTCTCTAGATTTTTATTTTAGATTTTCGAAAAGTTGTAGTATCATAAAATACTGAGATTTCCGTTATAAAGCTGATCGAAACATAACCTCGATAGATTACTGATATCGGTGTTGAATTTATCGTCTCGTCTCGCTTGATTGCTCGGTTGGAGCACAACAGTACGACTTTGTGATATAGTACAAGGGCTGGAATAAATCCGAGGAATACAAGTCCGAAGCTGTAATTCCGCAAGGATTTAAAAAAACACGAATCCATCCATGCGTTGCAGATTCGGAGCTATTTATTTTCTCTTTTGGTGAGTCGTTTGTTGAAAACTCTCATACCAAACTTCATATTGGCACTGTTATTTGATGCTTATGAAGGTGTTACACGTAGGTTTAACTTTGGCGGTAATTGTTAATCGGTTCGCTGGAGCTTCGCGAATTCCGTTTTTGTGGGAAGGAATGTCGGTTCATGGCGGCCATGCTGGTCAGTTGGTTTCAGATGGCGCGCCAGTAGCCTAGTTCCCTGGCTTACAATAGGGCTCTCAGACCTATCCTAAACTTTACTAGGTGTTTGCCTAGTAGTAATTCGCAATGAGGTTATCGTTAAGATGCAAATGTAAAGAAATTATTATACAAATATACATTCGTGTGATTCATATTTTCACAGATTTCTGTTATAAATACTATAATATCGTATTTTTTCCACCATGTACACGTATTTGTACGAAGGTTACAAAGAGAGCAAGGGATCGAGGGTGGAAAACCTAGATCCACTTAGAAAAACCTTGGACGATGTGTCAAACCCTTAATGTGATCATATTTGATCATTTTTAAGGCCGGTACGTTACTATAGTGCAATAGTTTCCATGGAAATCATCAATTTGAACGCTATATCACTATAGTGGCCACTGTGGATATTATGATTTTTGCCGATATTATACGATTTTTGTTTTATTTCTCATTTATTTCGCCTAAACCACATTCTTCGTCGTTCCGTAAAACCGTTAAAACCGAAAAAAGGTGCAAATTTGTGTAGTGTGCCAAAAAATAAACGATATAAAGTGAAGATCGTGGTACTTACGTTTACGTAAACACGCTATGCCTTCTTTTCTCGAACGTACTATAATAATTTCGATAGAGGGGACTATAACGCACTATAATAGTGGGGACTACGAGCGAGTGCAATACCCCTCTTGCCCCTGTGCCGAAATATTGGACTTCTTGTCCGCAATGCACAGTAAAACTATCGTAGTAATGCAAGTGTCATTATAGACTCGTGTCACCGAATAATTCCTTATACCTTATTTGCACATTTTTATACTATCGTTACCAAAAACATTACCATTGTCCAATCTCTACAATACTTAACCTAAAATATGCGAATTTTAATTTCTATTAAAAAACAATTTATCGCACACTATACAGTAACAAATTAAAAAATTTTGAGGTACAAACGAATATTTTTCTCGAAGATAATTCACCGATTCGCCGAATAATTATTTCTCATCGTTCGCATTTCACCTCGCGAGTTCCATCACATTGGCGCGTGTTCGTGGCAATTCTTGTAGCATCGCACACGCGCGTTTCACGATCCGCACGTAAAGCTGTAAAATCCAATTACACAAAATAGACCAGCCCGCGAGACAGAGTGATCCAGCTCGTCGTCCGCTAATGCAACAATCTCTTCTTTCAACGAAACTCTCGGCTGTTCATCGACACAGTTGGGCTAATTGTAACTTCTGGCTGACGAAGAGCGACGGATGATGCAAGACTCGTGGTGGTCGTCTCGCTGTCGAGATTAAACGGTATTGTCGGCAAAACGCCCCGCAGACAAAAGAAAATCGCGTCACCGCCTCATCCCACCGGCAAACCGGCACTATCCCTGTCTCTCGCGGCGTTGCCTGGATAGCGGTGTTGCCGGATATGGGTGTATAGGGTGTGGAGCAGGGATCGGCTGTAACCGTGCGGACTACGTCTAAAATCCATTCTCCGCAATTAAGTCAAGAGTTGGGATATTAATATTCGCGGATGTACGTACAAAGCGGAATAATAATTCAACGCCAAGCCAAGAGGGCGCCTATTTGCGCGGGCTGCAGCATCGCTCAAGTTCCCGCCACCAATGGCGGCCGGCGGTACGCTCTCCTTAAATTTCGACTAGGAAACGAGAATTCAATTAGTTCGTATTTATGACCGGCTACCACGCGTGTCTCACCCACTGACTCACCTGTTAATCGCCTATCCCGTCAACTGCTACTGCTCGCATGGCTTTTCCTCTCGTTCGGACCGTTCGACTTCGCGTGCACAAGGTGAACGTACCTTCGCGTTCCGCGCACGCGCGATAGCATCTTGCATAATTTGAATATAAATATCAACGCCGAGAAGTATCCGGATGGAAAAGTGCGGCACGCGTTTTGTTTCGTTGTGTCCGCGTTATTCAAATTTTCATTACTACTGCGTTTTGTACGATACGTCCATTTTGTAGTATCGTTAAGTATTTTATATTTTAAAGTGCCGATTTTCGCGGGCTATTGTTAAAATCGTGTTAAAGCCGCGACGCTTTTAAGAGTTATTGAAGTAAACGAGGAATTTTATTTGTTTATTAACATTCGTGTGATTTATCGGTTTATTAATGGCCTTTTTGTTTTACCTTCGAAAACGATGCACTATATTTTTTTTCAAATTTCTTCGATAATATTGGCCAATGGGGATTGGACCTGAGTTATTGTCAGTAATAATATTAAAAGAAAAGAAACAATTCGTAAAAATTATGTTTATAAATTTTTATTTTATATTTATAAAATATTTTGCAAGAGATATTCGTAATTGAAATAATTTCTAATCTCGATGGCGAATTGCAGTGTCAAGATAAAATTTAACGCGAGATACAAAATGTCAGATACATTGAAGCATATGTGTTGAAAGAAATCAAAAGTTCGTATAATTTATTTATTTATTACTTTATTTTTACTAAATTTTGTTCCGAAAATTTACATTTTCCAATCACTGCAATTTAAAAGAATAATTTCACCTAAGAATGGAAGCTTACCATTTAAAATATTTTTATAGTTCATTCAAAAAATGATGGGCATATTTTCAAAAAGCACAATTCACAGTAAAAAATTCACAATTAATAATTTGGTCGTTCTCAAAGCGTTAACAATTGTTGCCATTTTCTCGTGACCTATGCTAACCGGAGGAACATAACCTGCAAATTGATCGAAAAGCACTCGGAGCATGGGTAACTTGAAACTATCTCGAACACACGTACATCGTGCCTCTGTTCATTATCCTGGTTAATTAAAAACCCTTAAGCAAACGTAAGATCATTACCAAAACTAATTAGTACTTAGCTGTATCGCCACTCATGCCAGATACTGCTACGTCCGATCGTTAAGGCCGCCATTCGTCCATAGACGCGAGCGTACATAGAGGGCCTACTCGGGGTAGCGATTTTTGTCAACGTGAAACCGACAGGTTACCACGAGATGAGCTTCGTTGCGATCCCCTGTCCTCTTCTTTGGCCATCCAGCTCGGTTTTCCTTTTTTCCCAGGGAGTTTTAATTATTCCAGACCGAGATTTAATATCGTACGATAACCACCGTCGTGTGACCGAACATTCTCACACGTGTACGCGGCGAGAGCACGTCTTCCCCGGGCACATACTTCGAGGCTGGTTATTAAATTTTCACGGGGAGGCGAACAGTCTTAAATATCGATTTTACTCGCTTTCTTTCTCCTCTCCCTCCCGCCCTCGTTTCCTGCTGCACCCTTCTCTCGTTTCTCGCTCGTTTCTCCTCTCCCTCTGCTCTTTTCGGCGCCCTTTATGATTCTGTCCCAGAATCGAACAACTTCCACCGTATATGAGATGGTTAAACGACACGGACCTGGTCACGGCCCTGCTTAAATCGGGATAAATAGGTTGCGTGTTTCCAAAATTCCAACGAGTGTCTGCGAAATTAGTTCTTGGGGGGTGGGGATGGGAAAAAAGGGGAAGAAGCATTAATCTTCGGAGAAGTTCGACAGTTGCTCCCGCCTGGGACAAGGAGAGTCTTCGATCTTCGTTGATGCTTCGGGACTGCGTTTATCGTGATCAAATGATCTCTCTTCTTCATTGTCATTTCGAGAAATTTTATTCGCAGGTTTTGTTATATCTTAGCTTCGTCAATTCTAGGGAATTTTGATCGTGGTTTGGGTTAAGTATAGTGTAGTTTCTTTGGTTGACACTGGTTTGGATAATGCTATTTTCAGGAGTTCTACTCACTGGCTTTGTTAAATTTCAGCTTCGTGAGTACTAGGGAATTTTGATCGTGGTTTAGGTTAGGTACAGTGTAGTTCTCTTGGTTGACACTTGTTTGGATAATGCTATTTCGAGAAGTTGTACTCGCTGGCTTTGTTATATTTCAGCTTCGTGATTTCTAGGGAATTTTGATCGTGGTTTAAGTTACAGTATAATGTAGTTTCTTTGGTTGGCACTTGTTTGAATAATGCTATTTCGATGAGTTCTTTGTCATATTTCAGCTTAGTGAATTCTAGGGAATTTTAATCGTGGTTTGGGTTAAGTACAGTGTAATTTCTTTGGTTGGCACTTGTTTGAATAGTGCTATATCAAGGAGTTCTTTGTTGTGCTTTAGCTTCGTGAATTCTAGGGAATTTTAATCGTGGTTTAGGTTAGGTACAGTGTAGTTTCTTCGGTTGGCATTTGTTTGGATAATGCTATTTCCAGGAGTTCTACTCGCTAGCTTTGCTATATTTTAACCTCGCGATTTCTAGGGAATTTTGATCGCGATTTAAATTAGGTACAGTGTAGTTTCTTTGGTTGACACTTGTTTGGATAATGTTATTTACAGGAGTTCTGCTCACTGGCTTTGTTATATTTTAACTTCGTCAATTTTAGGGAATTTTGATCATGATTTAAGTTAAATACAGTATAATTTCTTTGGTTGACGCTTGTTTGGATAATGCTATTTGAAGCAATTCTACACACTAGCTTTGTTATATTTCAGCTTCGTTAATTCTAGGGAATTTTGATCGTGGTAAGGATTATATACAGTGTATTTTCTTCGATCAATACTTGTTTAGGTAATGCTGCTATTTAATTATATGATGCCATTTAGAATGATGCTATTTAGATTTGTGGTAATCTTGAATACAGTAATTTATTAATTTATGATATCGTCACTTAATAATTTGTCATATAATTTACTATAATAGGTGTTGAAGGAGGTCAGAAATGGGTTTTACTTTTAATTGAGCTTCCAGAAATAACGCGGATGTATTCCTTCTTTTTATTGAAGGAATGTCGTGTCTGCGCGACCTGTTTGAAATACCGAGAAAAGGAACAGAACGGAACGAATACCAAACACGAAAACCAATTAAACGCAAGAAAATAATATTGAAAGAATGTTACTTTAACACGCGGGAAACATGTTTCTTTTTGTCTCCCTTCGACTCATGTCTATACCACTGGGATTCTTCAAGGCTTCCGAACTCAGAACTCTCCCTATGTCACCAATGGCCCTATTTTTAATGTCCCTCACCGAGTTTGATGTCGTGATTTCATCAATCGTAATAATAATAATTCACTGATATGGTTCGGGCGAATAGCGATTGGTCCTCGTGAAAATTATGTCATCTTGTCAATTCACAATTCGTGATTCGCGATTCGCCCCCTGTGAGGATTACTACTCCACTGACCTGCGTTTTGCCCCCCGCAAAGACTATGGAACTCAACCAACTTGTGTCTAAAAATAACCCAACTTATCAGTATCAGTCGGTATCAGGATTTTTAATTCTCTTTCCTAAAATAAGATCCTGCATCGGCATTTTCCGATTTCCAATTTGTTTTTCTAAAAATAGCATCCCGCAGTACTAATCCTAATTTGAAGTCTAATAAATTTATAATAGCGTATAGTATAGTAATGTAATAATTCACAGTCTAATGACTTAATAATTTTCAGTGGGGTAACCTAACCCAGTTTTTTATAGTATAGTAATTTGATAATTCACGGTTTAATGACTTTACAATTTACAATATGGTGACTCGATAATATACAGTATAGTAATTTAATAATTTATGAAACCTAATTTGATAGTATAATATTTAATTGCTTAATAATTTATGTTATACAATAAACTATTTTTATAGTAATTTAATAATTCATAATGTCGTGACTCCATAATTCATGACACGCAATAGTAACTTAAATGTTTCTAATACAATAATTTGATGATACCCAGTATAGTGATTTAATAATTTATAATATTACTAATATAATAATTTATTTAATATATGAAGCATATTTCCATGAAGCATAATCCATGTAACAAACATCTTCTGATATTTTACCTAGTTTTAATATCGTATCCTAACTTCGACAGTCATTTATCACTCGTGATATAGTGATTTTCGTGTATATCCGTACTGCAGTTTCAAAACACGATACATTAGGTTAACGTAGGAAGGGAAACGCACGATAGCGAGGATGCAAAGTGAGGTCAGCTTTCATCCTAACTTCGACGTGAAAACGCTGCGAAGAAACGGACTGGGCTAATTCGGTGTCACTGAAGGTAAGCAGATTACGTTAATAAATCCTGCCTGTAGCAACGGACGTCCATTGTTGCAAGATCTAGAGCTGCCATTACTCGAGCAACTACCTCGCCCAAGTATTCTTTGAATTGAACGTCACTCCAAATTTGGTTCGTCACGCTTCATGATCTTCATTCTCCGTGCAGTGCTCGTATCTTTCATCTTCTTATTTTCTCTTGCGCCATCTTTTTCTTACTCCTGCAATCCCAGGGGATTCGAGAAAGCGTGGGATTTTGGAAATTTCTGATTAAATCGAGATTTCAAAGTTTGTTATTTATTCGCTAATTTATTAACTCGTTAAGTTTTCTGTAAATTATGTCAAGTAACTTTGGCATCGATAATTGTAAAACAGGAATATTATATAACTGTTGGGTTATGCATTACGTCAGTCATTTTCACGTCACAGGGAAAAGTAATGTTTGTGTAATGAAATATATCTCTTAAGTTTGATTTCTCTTATTATAAATATTTTTTAATATTACTGTTATAATATTTATATCTCTTGATATTTTTTCATTTAATTTGCATTGAATTAATATTTCTAATAAATTATTAATATAATGAGATCAATGACTAAGAATCGTGTTGAAAAATAACTGAAATAGTAGAAAGCTGCTGGCAAAAAAGGCAATTTAATTGCGATAGTATCCTTTCTCTTAATTCTCGTAAGTATTTTGCACAAACATTTCAACATGATTGGTACATCACCATGTTGCTAGATTTCTAGGATTTATAAACGCAAATTTTTCTTATAGCATATCTCCAAATATTTTTCCTTCAATTTCAATTGCGAAATACATAAAATATTTTACATAAAAAAAACATCAATTATATATTCGAAATATACTACCAATTCATCAATCTTTTCTCTCTGAAAGTCAGTAAAGAAATAAAAATTTAAAAAGGTTATATATATAAGAAATAAAAATTTGAAAAGTTATATATATATAAATAAAATTTAAAAAAGTGATGCATTTTTGCACCACTGTTAAAAACACTTCAACATGATTGGTACATCACTATATTGCTAAACTTCTAGAATTTATAAACACAAATGTTTCTTATAGCGTATCTCCAAATATTTTCTCTTCCATTTAAATTGCAGAATGCTTAAAATATTTTACATAAAAAGACATCAATTATATATTCGAAAAATAGTACCAATTCATCAATTTTTTCTCTCTGAAGGTCAATAAAGAAATAAAAATTTGTAAAAATTATATATATATATATAAGAAGTCTCATATAAGCCATATAAGAAGTTTCATGTATAACCTTGTTTGTTATATTATATAATACAAATTACACATTACATAAACCACAGTCTGACGTAATCCAATGACCAAGCAATCGTTTCAACATTCGAATGATTCCTTTAAAAAAGAAACTTGCCCGGGACTTTATTTAACGTGAGAAAATAAAATCAGCGAAATTATCCAATCAAACTTTTATAAAAATGATCGTCGATCAACGTTAACGTTAATTTCGTTAATTAGGAAAATTTCGAGCGTGTAACAATGTGTATTGATGCAGTAACGATTTGGTTGCTATTATTAGCTACCAAGGAAATTACTCTACCAGCGCCAATTAACCACATTTAATGAAGGGTTTTATACCTACGAACGTACGCGATGTATAATCTTCGTACACGTGGAAAGTGGAACGAGGTCCTCAATTAACCTCTTTATGCGTCTCATCCTCGAGAATCATATTCGATGCTTTCCCTGCTTACGAGTGTGTATGCCTTCGCTGAGAATCTTTTCTCTTTTCGCATTACGCATTACAGATCAAATTGAACAGTGACTGCATAAAACACTAAAATAATTGCTGTAAATTCGACGAATTTCTTCTTACTTAAAGTCGGAACAAGATTTCTCAGCGCCATTTTCTTACGAATTTGGCAACTCGTTCTAATTTGCAAGGCTTTGTAAGGCCCACGCGTCATTACGTCGAATCGGTGAATTGTTGTCAGGCAACTTATGATATAACCTGCTTATTTAGGACAGATCGTTACATCACATGGGTGAAATTCCAATTCAGAAATGTCTTTCTTTTTTTTTTTTCTTTAAGTATCCGTTATTTATTTGGCTGACTGAACAGTGCGATGGAATGATTTTTATGTAAGACTCTGTTGCCCTATATTTGCACGAAAGTGCATTGGTTAAGTGGTCTTAGGTTTCTAATATTGTTACTCAGAGTTTTATGGGATGTGAGAATAAATATAGTGGGCATATTGTAAATCGTATTTTACAGAATTTTTTAAAATTATTTTAAATAGATATTATCTAAAATATTTTTTGATATTTCAAAATATATTTTACAGGCAATTAGGTGATATTTTACAATATGGGTATCATTGAACATATTTTTAGTTATTTTAAAATATATTGTATAAAATATTTTTTAATGTTTTTAAACATATTGCATTGAATTTTGTTTTAAATAATTCAAATTATATATATAGTAGATAATTTTACAAATTTTGAAACGTATGTTAAATAGTTTTAGATATTTATAAATATGATATATAAAATATTGAAACATTTTTTTAAATATTTCAGAATATATTATATTAAATATATTTGTAATAATTTGAAATGTGGTTTAGATTGATAGATAGAATAGGAAGAAATTAAAGTTACAAAAATGTGTATTAAATATTTTTTAATTTTCTGAAAAGTGTATTTTTAGATACTAAAAATCCTGTATTAAATATTTCTAATTACCTTAAATCGCGTATTCGATATTTAAAAATATTTTCAACGTGAAATGAAACGACGTGATCATTCACGTATGAAGAAATAATGCATTGCTAACATAGTTAACCTTGAATATTTGTTACGGCAATTAACATCCAGACGTAACAACTTCCAGTTGAGGAATCGAGACCACTGACTACTTACTATGAATCATTAAATATGCACACCTCATTCCTCTTCTTGTTTCCTATTCTATCAGGAGGACGTATCGATTAAGGAGCAATTAAAATTTCATTGAAATTACAGGAAACATGTTCTGCTTACATGCTTTATCAATTAGATGTATTCTTAGAAACGTTTCCCGATGACAGCACACGTCTAATTGTATGATATTTCTATCATTCGAGCTGACTCATGCATACACACAGGTGTATGATCATTAAATTTTATGAGAATTACCCTACGCGAATGTATTTCTTTTATCGATACACTATATCTCGGTTAATTTATTGCGAGGAAATAATTGATTAGAAAATTTTATCTGTTCATACGTCGTAAACGTTGGCAGTAAAATGCTAAATGCAATTTCTCAGCAAGTTCATATCCGACATTTAGCAATGTAGACGATTACGTTGCTTGAAAATTTATTCTACGATTTCAATTGGCGATAAACATTGATCTTGTTCTACATCAGACCATGAAAATCCATAATCCTTGGCTTCAAAGCAAGACTACAAAGACGCCATTACAGTTTTCCTCCTTGAATTCAATAAGAACCGTTTAAGCGACTGTGTATAAAATTGTTGATTGCCATAATATTTACAGTCCTCTATTTATAATTTAAAGACCATAATATTCCAAGTGCAATTAATATATTTGTGAAAAATATACATAAGTTTTAATAATTTATTACCCACTAATTAAAGGGGTCCCTTTAAATTTGTATTTTATGTTATATTTATTGTGTAATAATATGTGGCAATAATTTAGTTATTAGGGTATATGTTTATTTAATATAAAATTATTTAAAAAATTTTCGCTATAATTCAATATAATAATTAAATATAATAGGGAAGTAGGTTAATTTTAATACACGATAAAATCGGTGCATTTTAGCCTTGCTATTCGTAGTTACGTCTCATGTTCCTTTTTTCACACATTAATCTTGATTTTCTCACCAGAGTCAAGATTTGCACGTGACACAATGAAAAAGTAGATGGCCGTACACACCTTCATTTTTTTTACAGCAGCAAGCATATCTGCATTCGATTGTATCAAAGATAACGTACATTTTTTTCCACCTAAGCAGTAAAAACTATATTTTTAATATAATAAAGTGGAGCATATGTAGATAGGTGATGACAACGTGGAAAGTGAAAAAGAATGACATAATTGCATAAATATGAGAATCCATAAATAAAGATAAACTATCTTTTTCTCTTTTTATTACAGTCACATTCTGTATAAAAAATGTTAATGTCTGTAGACTTTTGCTCTATCATGTTGTAGATATATTAAATGACAATTACAATGGGCTACCCTATATATAACATAAAACATGTTTAAAATTATAGATCTACTATATCAACTTAATATATACATTATTCACTGCAGAATTAAAGTAATTAAATCTCTAGTAAAATTGTATTAATTACCAGTCGTATAAAACAGACTTAAGGCCATTAATATGTACATAATCTCTCAATAATCCTAATAATCAACTTTACCCCATGCTTCTACTAGCATCCCATTGTCTACGAATTGAAATGTATAATGAAATATTTTTATTGCATCATATTATTTCAATTTACTAATAAATTCGTTCCCAATCTTCAAAAAAAAGAAAAAAAAACGTTATTAATCTCCATACTTCAATACTTGAGTCTATTGATTGCATTGCTGAAGTAAAGAAATCTCAAGTTAAGAATACAAACTATCAAACAACTTCTCTTCGTGTGAAACAGGCTTAAGGTGATTAAGATGTACATAACCTCTCAACAACGTTTCAATTTCACCTCATTCTTCGAAGGACATACCAATATCTACGAATTGAAGTATAAGTTGAAATACTTTTTTTACACTATATCATTTCGATTTATTAATAAATTCAATCTCAATCTTAAAAAGAAGATGTCGTTAATCTCTATACTTGAGTATTTAAATCTATCGTTGTATTGTTGAAGTAAAAAAATCTCAAGTTAGCAATACTAATTACCAAGCAACTTCTCTCCGTGTGAAACAGGCATAAGGTGAATAAGATGTACATAACCTCTCAATAACGTTTCAATTTCACCTCATTTTTCCACGGGTATATTAATTTCTATGAATTTAAGTATATTTTTGGTTTCTTTACCTTATATTATTTCGATTTATTAATAAATTCTACTCTAATATTCAAAAAAAGATGTCGTTAGTCTCTATACTTGAGTACTTAAATCTAGTGATTGTATTATTGAACTAAAGAAACTTTAAGTTAACGATACAAGTTACCAAACAACTTCTCTCCGTGTGAAGCAGGCCTAAAGTGATTAAGACGTACATAACCTCTCAATAACGTTTCAACTTCACCCCATTCTTCCGCGGGTATACCAATATCCGTGAACTGGACTGTACGTTCATGAACTTATACATCTCGACCACTCGGTGTATTCCGGTCGTTACGCCTTTGGTACGAGATTTGACTGCCGGTCTTTCAATGGGAACATTATCGTGGACTTCGGGGCATCAAAATACACATCAATTTCGCGTGTACCGCACAATGGACACGCTGCTGCCGTCAGTCCGCACAACTCAGAGCCATCTAGCAATGCTGCGCAATCGACTAACTGTCAATCGATCGGCCCGGATTAAGATAATTTCGTTATCGGCCAGTAGACCAGCCTCGGTATCCGTCAGCCAACGAGGCCGGGTTTCCGATGAACGTTCGATGGCTGACGTAACATTTTATTCGACCAGGCTAAAAGCACATTGTTCAACGCGAACCCGATGTTTCCATGTAAGCGAAATATTTCCAACCACTTAGGCGTGTGCGTTCACCGGAGGTTTAGCCATTTTTTCTTCCCCCCCCCTAACCTTTTTTCGCTTCTTTTTCCTTTTTTACCGACCGTTGGTAAAAAAATTTCGTTCGTCAAGAATGTTATCGATCGCGAAACGGGATTACGATGAACGCAGAAGGGATAGAAATTGATCGCGGAGCTTTAATCTCGTCGGCCATTCTTTGCTCCTGTTTCCTTCGTAACACGCTTTTTGCTCGGATGTTTCGTGATACGGTGTTTTGTTGCTTCCTACAAGTTTTTAGCGTGCATCGCGTGCTTATATACATCATTCCCAATTTTGCCCATTTTCTCAACTGCCGTGTACTTTTGCGGAAATTGATGGCTTTATTTTCTATCTTAAAATGGTTTTCGGTGGCACGCAGTTTTGCTGATAAATTATCCCAAATTTTGTCATGTGGTATAGTACGTAAGGTAATTTAATTTGGATGTTCATCGTGGATAATTAGTGTCACGAGGAATAAAATATCGTTCACAATATACGTATTAATCAATGTCCTTTTTTTAAATAAATATACTCCAAAAAATGTCTCAAATGATATTAAAATTAAAAAAATTTATCATTGGAAATTCCTATTTTAATATTAAAAATTTTTCTCCAGGGAAGTATTAAATTTAATTAATTCTCATAATTTTTGCATTTGTTATTATTAAATCAAGAATGCTGGATACTTTTGGCAAATTAGAGTGGTGAGTCAAAAAAATATATCTCTAGTAAAATAATATGGTTCAATGGTAGAATTCAGAGTAATATGAATGAAATAAATATTATAATGAACAGTTATACTAAATTATTCCTATCTATAGGAAGTATAAAATACAAAAAATTGTTTAAAATTAAACATAGGAACTTAAAGTGGTTCCAAATTTTTTATTTTTTAACAAATTTATTTACCACGTATAATAAATTATTACCCATAATTTAACTATAAATTGTCATTACTCTTATATAAATTCACAACTAGAATTTATCTGAAGTATAATAACACAATTTAACGAATTTATTTACCACGTGTAACAAATTATTATCCACGATATAACTATAAATTATCATTATTCTTATATGAATTCACAATAAGAATTTATTTGACGGAAAATAACAAAATTTAATAAATTTCCATACCACGTGTAATAAATTATTATCCACAATATAATTATAAATTATTATTATTCTTATATAAATTCACAATAAGAATTCATCTAAAGGAAAATAATAAAATTTAACAAATTTCTATACCGCATGTAACAAATTATTATCCACAATAATTATCCATAATTATAAATTATTCTTATTCTCATATAAATTCACAATAAGAATTTATCTAAAGGAAAATAACAAAATTTAACAAATTCCTATACCACGTGTAATAAATTATTATTTCTCTTTCGTAAATTCACAATAAGAATTTGTTTAAAGGAAACTAATAAAACTTACCAAATTTCCATACCGCGTGTAATAAATTATTATCCATAACATAATTATAAATTATGATTATTCTTATATAAATTCGCAGATATTGAGAATTTCCTTTAGATAATAAGAATTTATCTAAAGGATAATAATAAAATTTAACAAATTCCCATTTTCTTCTGTCCATCTTCTTTATCCGAAATTAATTCCAGGACTTGTCTCAATCCCGAAAATGTAAAATGAAAAAATTCCAAATTAGTTAATTTCGTTATTCCGAAAATATCTCACGCCTGTCAGTCAACCGATCTAATTCCGAGCGTGTCATTCGCCCCGAAACGTTTCGCGATTGTGACTCGTTCGAATGTCACGAATTCGCTGTTACGAAGACGCGAGAGTTTCACTCCGGCAGGCTATAAAGAGCGTTATCATAATCACGCTAGTACGATTGGAAATTACAGTCCGTGGGGAGGTTCGATTTTATCGGCATCCATATCAGCAGGGGATCGGCTGTGGGCGTGGGGCGCGACAGGAAGAGATGCAGAAGGGTAACCGAGAACGTTTGCTGCGTCAACGATGCGGAAACTCTGTGGCGAAATTTGGGTCAGCATCATGGAACGAAAACGATCGTCAATTTTTTTCGTCCCTTTGCATTGTCGTTCGAATCTCTTCCCTGATCTATAGAGCCCTGTTTTCGCCAACTCGACATCGTGTTCCTTATCCAGCTCCCCCGGTGTCCTCGTTAACCGAGGAATCATTCTTTAGGGTGAATGATTTGATTCACCCCGAAAGAAATCCTGGGTCAATTGTGGCACACTTCCATATGTTGGTTTCGTGTGTACGAGTGTGAATGCGAGTGTGAGGGTGAACGAGTGAGACTCCTTTCTACATAGTTTGCAATCTATGATGTAAATGTAGGATCGGATTTGGGAGGGTTGATTAAAGATAGCATTGTTGGATTCTTAATGAATGAAATAAGCTTATACGTAGAATGACGGCTATGAAACAAGAGATTTACTATGAGCACTGTTGCGACCCTAGGACCGTGTCACGGCCCAAAGTCCCAATTCGTCATAACTAAACATGACTAATTTCATGACTTCAGTCTGAGTCAACCACCGATAAAATTTTAATATATAGAACCCTCCGAAAACAAGATTCTTCAGTCTTGACGTAACATTTAACGCCGTAACGCCGATTCATTGTATGAATATTATAACATCCACCATAATAAAGTGTCTAAAAATGGATTATAACAAAGGAAAATAGTTGTTGAGCTACGACCCAACTGTTACCAGGATTTTCTTTCCTTTTTACAGTCATTTTATATGGCAACTGCAATGTCCCAGGTCAAGTGGAGGACTGTTTTATGCCCTTATTGCGTCCCTTGATTTGTATACACTCATCGTGACCTAATCACGACTTAGAATTCTTATTCCTGGTAGTATTAATTAATATTTAATATACCGTATAATAATTAATTAAAATAGTGTAGAGACTTGGGAGGTGGTTGGTAAATAAAACTACTATTTATTAATTAACAATAAGAAAAGATGATGGATTAACAATGTGTGGTGACGATTAAGCATACGAATTTATATCAGCTACAACTTAAGGCTACAACTCAATTCTACAACACAAGGACAACTCAGCTTCAGCCAGTTACAACTAAAATACAACTAAACTAACAACTAATAACTCCTCTCTACACAACTCTGTTCTGATCACTCCTAAGACTGTCCCCAAGACTCTCTTCCAATCACTCTTCCCAAGAACTGTTCAACCACTTTTGCCTTCTTTTATATCTTCCCCAAAAGCCTCCCCCAACGTGACAAAGTATGGTCGTGCTAACCATAGTTACCTATACGCGAGGTGGAAATCCTGCGATACTACAATAGTTTCTTTATAGTGAAATAATAGTGAAAGTAAAATTTTCATTCGTGGTAAGGATACATACATGTAGAACTTAGGTAGATATAAGAGAACGTTTGAGGAAATAATTTTAAACAATACAATATATTAATTCTTAATTAACAGACTGTATAATAATTAATTAATGTACTGTAACATTTAAACATTCGCTTCCTCAAACGTTCTTTTACATCTGCTTATGTTCTATATGTATATATACTTAGTACGACGAATAAGGATTCTATTTTCACTATTATTTCACTATAAGGAATCTATTATCATCAAATAATTAACTTTTTGCATTCGAGAGGTGACCCTCGCCATTTCATGAAATTTGGAAGATCGATATTAATTAATATATCAATTTTAATGTAATGTAACAGCGTGCGAGGTATCGAAATCAAATAACTCTACAATTCTATTATTATAAAATTCTTTATTTACTGCTCAAAAAAGTATCGTCAGTTTTTTAATAGAAAATCCTTGATTTTCTAGTCTTCTCTAGCCGAAAAATCGTCGAGTGTAAAGGGTTAGAATAACTAATGAGATTAAAATTAGAAAAGTTAGTAAACTAACAATTGTAAATTAAACTGCAAGCAACATAAACCTTCTTAAATACAAAATATTCAATTTAAACGTGAAATATATAATGTACTCTCACCGTCATTAACAATTACTAATTAATTATTATAGAGTAAATTAATTATTAATTAATGTACAGTAACATTTAAAAAATTTTGTTCTCAAACTTTCTCTTATATCTACCTACTTAGGTTTTATAAGTATGTAACCTCACTACCACAAATAAGGATTCTATTATCATTAAATAATTAATTAGGATGAAAATATATATTGTTCACTTTCACGTCTAATTGTAAGTTGAATATTTTATTCTCAAGTAGATATATGATGTTTGGAGTGTAGGTTTTAATTTTTGGTTATTAGTTTAATAACTTTTATTAATATAGATTGCAGTTGTTATTTCGACATAGAAAATTCGTAACTGCAATATTATTAGCAGGTAGTTTAATCTTAAGTTGTATTCGAAATGTGTGCTCGCAGTTTTTCCTCTATCAACAAGTGTTCTTCCACCCGTAGCAACGCGTTTTCTTCGTTTTCTTCCAAGTGCTTTTGTAAGTAACATGTTCTATTTGTCTAACGAGTAGGTGGTTTTAATTATTCTGTACCGGTATACTCTCAGTTACAATTGTTAATTCCTCGTGTGCACACAGTCATACGCGAGTAAACGAGTTGGCTATAATTTGATTGTCTATCAATTTAAATATCTTTCTTCCATGTATGATTATCCTCGCTTAGAATGGAAATGTATAAAGCTACAAGTTATATTTGCACAGGCACATATACCATTACCGCGAATATTCAATTTACTCGTCGTTTTGTAGATCTAATTAGAGTTAAGGTAATAAATGCGTGCGTTGAGAGAAAGTACTATTTAGTTAATAAACTACATACAAACAGTGCTATCATCAGCAATACGGTTCACCAGCATTAACACAAAGCGTAAGCATCGTACGAAAAATAAAGTAGATCAATTTTCCAGCAGAAAAGGGGTCCCAATTTTAAGGAAATTAATCGAAATTTCTTACAACTTTGTTACAAATTACAAACTTTATAAGGAAATTAGGAGAAATTTATTTATTAAAGAAAAGAAAAATTAATTAGCAACACTGTACCAAAGTTAAGTACTTGTGTTCAAAATTCACCATAAAAGTAAGATTGAAGACTCAGTTACTTATCGATTATTAATTTAAAAATGAAATTAAGAATTTCATAGGAGAAAGTTTCATGAAACAATATACAAATATTTTTTATAGAATATTTATAGTATTTTATAATTTGAGGGATTAATAAAACACCTTTCCATCGATATCGTATATAAAATCAGATTAAAATATCTAAAATCACCCAGGAAGTCACAAAAATCCAATAAACCTTGTCAGAATATAAGCAAAATTAGAAATAAATTTTTGTTTCGAACCCCATTGTGTGTGACTTATTGTTAGAAGAAAATCAGGAAGCATTACTTGGCTGGCTAATAATACTCGAATCGTTAGAAAACAGTGGAAATTTTCTGTTGCAACGCGTTACATAAAAGCCGATGTCTCGTACAAGCAGCGTTTGTGACTCCATATCCTATTGACGACGTGTCATTACATTGTCGTTACATCGTAAGCGGTTATTTTGTCGAAACTTTCAGCCATCTACTTTGACGCCTCGTAACGTGCACTTTTATACGTTCCGCTTTCACGCATGAAAGACAGACACACGCGCATATACCGTGCTCTCTAATCGCGTGGTAATACATCGACCTGCGGTTTAGCCTTTCCCGGAAACGTCAATATCAGCGGGCAAAGCGTTGAAGCGGATTTATTGGCATGCGAGCAGTTCACGAGCTGCAGCTTATCAATACGCTATTTCGTTGTCCCGTCTTTCACGCTCGCCACGCGCCATAGAGTACGCTGTGCCTTGAGTTGCCGCGACCGATCGAAAAATCGCCGCGATTAGCAGAGACATCTGGCGGCCGGCGGGACAAACGCGTATGAATAATTACGCGGTGGCCGCTTTCAAGGAAAGTTCAGATCGATTTTATTCTATTAACGTTCCGCGAGGACACCGGCGGAGTTCAGAATCGTATATTACAACCGCTGGTGTTTCGTTTGCTGTTAAAACTAAGTTTCGTTAAACGGGTAAATTACTGGCCATCGCCCCGATCCCATCGCCGTAAGGTATCACGCTCTCCTTGCGTATCCGCTATCGAATTCGAATATCGATTCCCGACGAGTACGGGTAACGTAATTTGAATCAGGATCATGAACCGTGCAGCGATTATCCGCGGGAGGGAAGTACGTGTAACGAATCCGATTATGCAGCAAATAATGCCGATTTTATTATTTGCCGACGCCGCGTTTGTTACGGTAAATTGTGACAAAATTCGACGAGAATATCGATGCTGGAGATATGAATACCGGTGAATTTTCGGTATTTAAATTAATTGCGAATTTCACTGTTTGAGGGGGGAAATTTTCAGGTTACAAAATATTTATGCTGTTCGATACAACGACAATGGTACGTTCTATAATTTTCAGTGTCTCTGTTTTTCTTTCTACTGCATTGTTTCTTTGTGAGATTATCTTGTTATACGTTATTTTTGTACGTATCTGTATAATGTATAGTGTACAATGTTTAATGATGCAGGAAGAATTTATCATGGATTATTCTTTTCATTTTCTCACATATTTCACTTGTTTATACAGAAAGTGTGTACTATAGAATAATATTATAGTTATAAATGAAGCAGATCAATTTAATGCGAGTTTTATTTTTTGATTTTGACCAATTTGCGAAAATATATCGGAAATAGTTATTTTTCTTTGAATACTTTTATCAAGTGCATCGTAGAGGACTAACCTTCCACTGTAAAGTTAAATTCGATTTTTAATCGTATTATTTGCTTTTTATCAAGGCATACCACGTTTAAGCTATTCGAAGAACGCTGAAAATTATAGGGTTTGCTGTCATTGCTATCAATTGCTATTATAGGGTCGCATGCTGTATTTTTCAACCGTTTTTATTCAGGAGTTTTCATCAAATTTAAAATTATCCAATGATGAATATGTCGAAGTAAAATAATTCTATCTCTTAATTTGCATACGATTTCTTATTTACCATTTTGAAAATATCGTCGACTTTATGGCAGAAAGTCTTCGCATTATTATCTTTCTGTGACGTAAAATTCGAATAACGAGTGCAAAGGGTTAATATTTTACCATAAATAGTACTGGCAATGAAAATAAAGAGTATAAAGAGTGGCCTATGTGCATTTCGAAACGCTCCAGCTACTTAGAATGTTGCATATAGCGCGGCCATTTTGATATCGACACGCCATCTTGCTATGAGACTCCCGGTAGAGGCGCCTCGATCAACTAAGAAACGACAAACAGAGATATAATGACTCGGATGAGTTTGTTCTACTTGCTAAAGGACTGAAATTGTTATTGAATCCGAGATGAAGAAGATTTCAATTGATTAATTTCTTTAATATTATTCGGAATGCTTCTATTTGCAATAAGAATTCTATAACGAGACTATGTCGGAGAATACAATAACTTACTATATATCGACTGAGAAAGAACTGATCTTGTATAATGTTCGGAGATGCTTATGTATATTTTTAATTTCTATGGGGGTGAAGATGACGAATTGGCCTTTAGTCAAACTAGGAATAAGTAAGCTGTTTTTACTGACGTTGACCTGCGTTTATCATCTAGGTCCTTTTAGTGACTGAGAACCAATAAATCGTTGCTCATCCAGCACTGTAGCTGTCTATTATATTTTCTGAATATGCTCTCTTCTTCGTGGCGATGTATATATAACCTAATTATCATAATTCCACAGAACACAATTTTCTATAAAAATAAATGAAGAATTTTGACTCTCAAATTTTAGCAAATTTTTGTAATAATAAATAGAGTCGAATTGTGTTTCATTTGCAATTTACCCAATTTAAATACCACTTCTCTAACGTCATAAATTCTTACCTTGGATGTGGAGGTTCTAACTCGTGAATTATTTCCAGTTTCGTTTCAAAGGCTAATATCACGTGCTTCCTCTTTGATGCCACTACAAATGAGGAGTTAACGCATATAATGCCAGTTTCATGCTAAAGCATTGGGGAAAATATACTGCGCGGATAATACAACGTTTGGATAACAGAACATTTGGACAGCAGGTGGTCGGATAATGGAAGTTCTACTGTATTAACAAAGTTTAGTCTATATACCGAAGAGGTCCGAAATGAGACAGTTGTAGTGCTGCCCTAACAGCTTGTACTTAACTAATTGCACTGTCCCCGCTTATTTAATAACGTTCAAGTTTGGAATTTATTCTTGCATCTTCTTCCAAGAATTGAATTAAAAATTCCAATTTAACTGTTCTGACCTATGTTCACATTTATTTACACAATGTCGAAGGTATAGGAATAGCCTATCAGGATTTGAGAGTGGTTAGGTTAGGTTAGGTAGTATGGAGTATTGTCCAATGAGACTCTGATGTTTCATAACCTATCTGTTTTCAAGTCGTAATAAATTGTAATCCATGTGTCAGACATTTGTAGTCAAAATCCATTAATCGTGTCTCTTATTAGAATATAAATTCCACTGTTAGAACTTCTACATAATACTCAGCTTCATAACACTTTCACAAATATAGCCGAAAAATTTTCATCAATAATATTGCATAGACAATATAACACATGCATTAAGAAAAGAAAAGAAGAACAAATTCGAAGATTACATCAGTAAAATTAGAAAATAATTGAACAATATTTACATTCATATTACATTTATTGGATATATGGACCGTGGTGGCGCTAGTGAGTTAAGTGAATAGTCGCCTTAAGGCTGCTTTAAATCGCTTACTAGTGGAAGAGTTAATCTTCAAAATAAGATCACGATACTTCCATTGCTACTAAACAGAAATCGAACTTGGGATTAAACGTTAATTCAGTTTTCGATATCTTTTTAAAAATAACCTTAAAAATGTCCTTAGAGTAAATAAATATCCAAACCCTCACATAGTAGCGGATGTTGGTATCTGTTACAGGTACTTAAGGATTAGTTTGAGTACAGAATTTGTTATGAAATGAAATACAAAAGAGAAGCTCCTGTCAAGAAATAAATAATAAACAAAGCAAGAAATCGGTTAAATAATGGAACTCAAAATAAATGGTCCACTGTATCACTGATAGTCATTATTTAATTATAAACAGTAGTCTACCCTAAATTGGAATATGGCTAACATCTGGAATCTTTAGTCGAACCTTTAGGACCAAAATTAGTTTCAAGGACGAAAGAGTTGGCCTCTGTTGTAATATTGTACCACAGTGGATATACTGGGTAGAAAATAATTTTTTCAATATTACTCTTTCACGATATACTTATACAATTGCTCTATACGGTTTCTCAATATGGACTGGCTCGATTACGATTCCAGGTGCTTGATACGCACAGCACGCACATGTAACGTTCATACACGCAATACAGTAACGTTTAAACAATTAACGGAAGATGTCGCGATTTAAGATCGTCGATAATATAGATCTAACAGTCTCCTTTGGTCAAGAAGACCGAAATGGGAAATCAAATTAGGAACGCTAACGTTTCCTGGTACATGGGTGAAGGCTGTCGTTAACGTCTCAAAGCCTCGCATATTTACCACATGCCGAAAAGAATTAAAAGCTCCCCGCGGTGCGGCCTGACAAAGAGGGATGCATATTGGATGAAATTCATTATTAAACGGCTCACGGTGTAGCCTGGATGTGTCACAGTGAATTTCGTCGTATTAAAGAGGACTTTTTCGTCGGCACGTTCGGCAAGCCGGGACCCAACCCTCTCCGTAATAACAGTGGTCGTGGCCAAGTCCCACGAGGGCGGTGAATAAGGGCCACACCGTGGACTGACTTCGTAGTAGTTAGATCGCGCAAACTTTTGGTACCCTACTCGCGTAATTTTCGAAGTTATGTCGTCGCACGGCCCGCGTAATTTCCACGGTGTATATTATAAGCCGTTCGTGACCCGACCCGCAATGTTTTTTAATTTTTCTCTCCACCCTGGCGCCGGCCGATGGAACGAATTCCCCGGCGGGAGAATTACGCGATCGCCACGGGGCCAACCCCGTGCAAACCCGACGAAATCACTATCTGTTCCCCTTCTTTAATTCCCGGCTATCGTGGAAACGTACGATGTAAATTAATCGCGTATCGCGGCGAAGTATCAGCCGGCCGAAAGAAATATGCGTCTCGACGCCGATATTTCAGCGAAGCGCTTCCAATACCAAAGTTGTCCTTATCGCGCCAATAAATATTTTTCTTCGCCGGGACCCCCCGAGTAATAAGTTATTTCCGGGAGACGATTAAAGCAAACGAAGTAGATAAGATCATCCAACGGGTGGAAACCCTCTGTCGTGTCGTTCGTTTCGATTCGTGTGCTCCGTTCCTCTTCTTTCATTTTGTTTCTTCTCTTTCCATCCCCACCATCAGACCGCAACTGTCGGGGGAGAACGGTGGAGCCTCGCGTCGAGGACGCGGCCTCTGTTCTCTCTCAGCGGGACGCTACACACGAGAGCGAGAAGTTGCAGAGTGGCCCTTTATTTTCATTTTCGTTGCTTTCCCTCGTGGCGCTGTTTCTCCCTATATTTATCTAATAGCAGCACCCCAGACCGCGGGCTCTTTTCCTACACCGACAACCGGTTCACCGCAGCTGCGTATAGCTCCGGTTGCGCGCACTTTGCGCCTCCATTATACGGCCAGTTTCCTTTCCCGCTCTGCCGTGTCCTCGAAATAATTAAGAGTTCATTAAGGGAAGATTGATTGCGCTGTTTAAACCTGGTCTACGCTACGGTTCAATCCCCACCCGCGCTCCCGCTGCTTCCCCCACTCCTTCCGCCGCTACCCCCACCACGGCGCGCTGTCTCTGTCCTCGCCTCTGCGTTACGTCCGGATGTGCGCGATCATACGAGGCGAGAATCTGCCAACAGAGGGCCGTTGTTTATTAGCTGCCAGATATTTCTTCGCTTTCCTTTCCGGACCTTTCGTACCTTTCGTCTACCTTGCTTCTCGCTCGCGTACCTTTTTTCCCATCGTCCTAACGGCTAATGGCTCCGACACAATGACTTCGAGTTTAAACGACGAAGCTTCGCCCGGGGCGACCGGCCATTTGTCAGCCGACAAACCTCACTGACATCGCTTTTTTGGCAAACGGTGCACTACCCGAGCGAAACTCGTTCCACGTGAATTTCCGATCGCTCGTTTTTCCTTCGATCCGCCGCGAGAGATTCGCGGAAAAAATGCTGGGAACATTCGGCTGCCGGAGTCGGACTCTCGCTCGCGCGACAGCAACGCCGCGTTACAGATCACGCTATAAGTTTTTACCGTTAGGGGGCTTAGCCGCGGCGTTACGAACTATACACAGGCGCGCATCGAACGCGCGCATGGAGTATAGGACACAGCGAGCTGTACGCGGGGCTTTCGCGTGGACGTCGGTTTATTTCGTTGGAAAAATACGTATATTTATTTAAACCAAACAACGTATTGTTTGCTTTGAAACACGGTCGCGTTTTTTCCTTCCTTTTTCCTTTATCGCTATTATTTTTCTCCCGGCCTCGATATTTCGCGTGTTTTCTCACCAGCCGGGAATTTAATGAAATGGAATTTTCCATAGCAGAGACGGCCTGTCAGAAACGGTGGAAGCCCCCTCGTCTGTTTCCACTTTACGGTAAGACTTGAAACGTCTGCGGGATCTTCTTAACAATGCGAATAGTCTTCGTATTCTCGATGGTCTTTGTGCGGACGACGTGATTCGCCGTTATGAAAATAACGGGTACTAGAAACGCAGAGGTCGCTACTTTCCTACTGTCGACGGGAAATTATATTGGAAATAGTTTCGAGGCAGCTATGCGCTGTGCTTGGTACCCTGCAGGGTCATGTCGAAACTTTCCCAGCAATACTGACATAGTTGACAGACTGCGGTATGTCGGCACAATAACAGCATATTATTTATTCAGCTTGATTCGTCGCGTTGGCAGGAAAGTTTCGATGAAAATACGAATAAATAATACGATGGTCGCGCGATGATTCCCAATAAAATGGATTCCCTCCCTTCTCGCCTAACCCACCCCTCTCGCTAATTCTCTCGCGGCGCCTGCTGACGCGAGAGCGACGGAAGTAACGGAAAGGGATTGACAAAATGGGGCTGTTTCCAACGTTGCTGAAAAATATCTCACGGGGTCACTGATACGTGTACCTGTAATTATTTTTCCTTTGTAATTGCGTGATCCTCGAGAGGGAATTATGATTAAAAATCGTGAAGTCTCATCAGGACATTGAAAATTAGGTATGAATCATTTTATTAGTTAATAAACTATACTATGAACCGTATATACATAGTATACTGTATATATTATATACATTATATGCAGCACTCTTTTCCTTTTTTTTTTTATTATTATTCCACAAATTTTGCAACTTATTACTCAGGAGAGGAGTTGTGGGTAGAAATAGTCAAATCCTATATTGACATATAAAATTAGGTATAAATTATGGTATTAATTAATTAACCGTGATACATATGCACATATATATTTATTTAATATTTCATGAATTTTGCAACCTATAATTCAGAAAGAATGCTGAAATTCGATTAAGATGTACAGAGTAAGGTGTAAATTTTTATATTAGTTGATTATTCATAGTATTTATAGTACAATGTTGAAATTTCGACTGTTGGAGAAGCATTACATATATATTTCCTTTTAATTATTTCATGAATTTTGCAATCTATAATTCAGGAAGTAGCTGTGAGTAAAAATGCTGAAGTTCGATTGAGATGTAAAATGTAAACCATAAATATCAATTAATTATTTATAATATTTACAGTACAATGTTGAAATTTTGACTGTTAGAGAAGGATTATATACATATTTTTTTAAATTATTTCATGAATTTTGCAACATATAAATTTTGAAATAGCTACGAGTAAAAATGTTGAAGTTCAATTGAGATGTAAAATGGTAGCCATAAATTTTAGTTAACCCTTTGCACTCAAGAGGCGCCTTTCAGTCGCCATTTGATGAAATTTCGGAGCTCGATATTAATTAATATATCAAATTTAAGATAATGTGACGGTGTGCGAGCTATCGAAATTAAATAGTTTTACGATTATATTAATCGTATTTATTTAATTTTATTTACTGCTCGAAAAATATCATCAACCTTAAAGCAGAAAATTTTTCAACTCGTACTCTTCTTCATTCAAAAAATCATCGATGACAAAGGGTCAATTATTTATAATATTTTCAGTACAATGTTGAAATTTCGACTATTAGAGAAGGTTTAACGAGGATTCGATGTGAATAGAGGATATCCTTTGTAGTTTTCCTGGAAGTGGTTTGGGATTAAGCGCACCGGTCTCGTTGATAAGTGACATGTGGTAAACTTCGGGCGAATTTTCATGAAACCGAACTTCCTCTATGATATGGTGTACGCGCAGAAAGTTGGAGAACTTATTTTAAAAATCTATGTTAGTTATCCTGCTAATCCAGCTACCTACTTGTTCAACTTCCTGCGAAAGTCTTTGAACGCTTAATGTCGGTTTTACAAACGCTCAATGTTTTGACGGACTTAATTACGTTGAGTTTGAAAATTTCTGAGTTACAGAGCGCTGAAGTTTTGAAATTTAAATGTCCAGAAGTTTCCACGGCTTCAACGTGTGCTGTCTATTTTCAGAAACTAAGTTCTGAATGTTACGAATGTATGCGAGTATACCTAGAGCTTATGGCTATTTATATGCGGCCTTTTTAGACTTTATATAGTTTTCATAAAAGTCTGATATAAAGCCTTCTAATGTGAAAGAGTGGCAATATGATTTTTATTCGTTCAATGATAAATATTGAACACAGAAAAATTAGAAAAGAATCTCTTTCCTAAATTGATTTTATTTATTAAATTTTTAATTGCTAGTACGATATTTTTATAAAAATGTAATGACAACAAATTGATCGAATTATTTAAATATTTTATTCCAAAATTATAGGGTTGAAGGGGGAGGGACACACGCAGGATTGAATAGGTGTGTGTATTCTTTTACATACAGCAGTATTTATGATGTTTAATAATTATTATATATTTCAAAGATAACAAATAACAAATAAGACTAATTTTACTTGCTAATACTGACCTCTCGCAATATTCTGATACTCTCAATACGACTCTATGTGCTCTCTAAACTCTGTGCACTCTAACTCTTTATACTCTCAGGGCTGTATTCGTTCCATCCCTACAAAATTGGTGTTATTTAAAATTAATCTAGTCCATGTCTCCAAAGCGCAGGAAATTAAAATTTTATAAGTAATACAATTATCACTATATTTTCGTTACAATCCACTGATCAAAATTACTATAATTCGTTGCGTCCGAGATAGTTATATTTGTTCAATACTATCAACCTTAATTTTACTAATTAAATATGTATAAAAGAGAAGAAGAGAAATCAATGTATCTATTATCAAAACAAAATTAGTACAATAAAATATATCGAATTCAGAATAATTTTATTTATCAAATGAAATTTATTTAACAATGCAAGCAGAGGTCACCATTAATACCACCATTATCGAAGCAAAATTGCTATAATAAAATATTGCCAACAGTAATTTTAGTAGTTAATTAACAATATAAGCAAAGACCATCATTAACATAAATATCGAAACAAAATTAATGTAATAAAATTCCTAGATTTCGCAATAATTTTATTATATTCGATAATACCGATATTAATTGTCTTAATTAGTTAAGAAAATTATTACAATAGAATTCCTGGAATGTACTGTAATTTTATTCGCGTAACAATACCAATCTTAATTCTAATAATTAATTAACGATAAAACAGTGATGAAGGGTAGCATCGTCATAGCAACGATTGTGGAAGCAAAATCACTGCGACCACATTCGTCATTCGGAGTTGGCGATACCTTTATTTGTCAATCAACAGCAAGGTTAATTTCATCGATCCTTAACGCAACAGCATGGGGAGAAGATAGGAGCGAACGCAATTAATCGGGGCTCCACCGGCGCAAATCGGATCCATTGATTCGACGCGGTGTTTTCCTTTTATACCGGTGGTGCTATTACTGATAACGATCTCGAAGCAAATTTACGACTCATTTGCTAAAAACGGTCTGTCTCCGCAGAATCTTTCTACAAATCACGCGCATGGTAGACTGATTTAAGTAGCAAGGCTCTCCGCAGGATTTGACAATAAGATCGAAGGAGAGATTCGTAAAGAAGGATAGTTACCTTCGAAGACCGGCTCCCATTACGGTTATTACTCGTCGTCCAGAGTAACAAGAACCTGGTAGATTGCCTCAAATCACCGACTCCGATCCGCCTAGCAATCAAGCTACCCCGTTTTTCTTCGTCGTGCCGATTCTAGCCTTCGTCTATAACTTAACCCTCCACCCCTATCCCCGCCGCCATTTCTCTTGCCATACCCGAAATCCATTATCGATCGTCACCCCTATAACGAACTTTAAATCGATCATTACGCTAACGAGATGTTCATGCGAGACTTCACGCCTGACTAATTCTCCAGTATCAACGAATAGCCCCCCAGTCACACCTCCAGCCATACCTGAAGCTGCTCTGTCTCGAGTGTATGCTTGTTTCGAGGGATAAGGTGCTTATAAAATCAGTCAATACCGAAAGAAACTAGATTTATTCCGATTTTCAAAATTATACAGGGTGTGTTGCTTGGTAATGGATCCAAAGATAGACTCTAAATATTATTAAATATCGCAGCAGGGTTTCTCTGTCTTTATATTTGATTATCTAAAGAATGTGTTCAGCAACTATATTCACGTGCATCTGTTTGTACGAGCTGTGAATTTTTACGTGCAAGCTTTTCTATATAGGCAACATTGTATTTTTGGGTCTTCAATGCACAGAAGTTAGGTCTACTAATGAAGTGAAGTTGATATTATCATGGATTTATATTTTTATTTCATTATTTTTAGTTCATTGGAAAGATAAATTATTTGTGATAATCAGAATGCGTAGCTTCTCAAATTCTATTACTCTTAGGTTAGGTTATGTTAGGTTAGGAATTTCAAGTGCAAACTTTTCTATATAAGCAACATTGTATTTTTGGCTCTTGCATACCCAAAAATTAGAGCTGATAATGAAGTGGAGTAGATATTATCATGGATTTATATCTCTATTCCTATTTCATTGTTTACGTGTTTGGAACGATAAATTAGTCGTGATAATTAAAATGCATGGCTTCTCAAATTCTATTACTCTTAGGTTAGGTTAGGTTAGGTTAGGTTAAGTGAATTTCGAGTGCAAACTATTTTATATTATCTTTTTAAGTCTCCCATACCCAAAAATTAGATCTAATAACGAAATGAAGTAGATATTATCATAGATTTCGATTTATATTTCTATTTCATTGTTTACGTTCTTGAAAAAATAAATTATTCGTTATAATAAAAATGCGTGGTTTTTAGAATTCTACTACTTTTAGCTTAAATATGTCTGACTCTGACTCCGCGCGCGTGCGAATATCGCGTCGTCTACTGTGCGTACTCAATAAGTACTCAATCACAAGTATAAATACTGAATATTATGACGCTAACCGGTTCTCCCTGAATATTCGAAATCGAAATATTTTCATACGATAAATATCCCACGATCTTCGCATTCTGTACACATCAACACTTCAATTCAGGACCTACCATAGAAGTCTAATAACGGCAGCAACCTCGAGGACCTCTATTCTCCCCAAGAGACGACGACTGGTGGGAGCATTAGAAATTAACAATTTTCAACGAGTAACTCGGAAGAAGGAACCAGAGGCTGGTTTCCGCTGCGACGGAATATTATTTTTGAGCGAGTTATTTTCGAACGGCAGCACAGGGGTAGGTACCCCTCGTGGTACAAGCTGGTAAATTGGAAACCAAGCGGAGCAATTTCAACCAGGCCTTCCATCCTTGGCTGTTACGCAGCGCCCCCTTTTTCACCGATCCGCGCGCAGAGTCCTTCTCTATCTCTGCTTTTTTTGACCTTTCCTCGTTTTTAAACTGTGCTTGAAAGCACGAAAAGCGAGTGCCGTATCGTATTTACACAGGCACTGGCTGGTGACAGTCGGGGAGCGACCGGGGGAAAGAGCAGCGGCCATTGTGCTCCAGTGGGTCACACGTGGAATAGCCATGACGGCGGACGGAGAACAAACAACTATATGCGAACTTACTCGATTAAGGACGATTGAAACGAACCCGTTTTACCGAGCCTCCTGAGCGTGGCGCGCATTGTGTCCGGCTTTACGTGCCGCACAGACGCCGTAAATCAACGTTCGAGTTACACTGAATGAAGCGTGAGAATAAACTTTGTCGTATTTACCGAATAAATCGAGAAGCATTCGCTGCGTTTCATAAACGTCGCCGTGATTGTTAACGCGTTGACCTCTCCGCGGACCTTTGTTCCAAATGTCACGGGTAGATGTGGACGATGTTTTCTCCTGTGTTTCGCTCTTCTCTCTTCCTTTTCCTATTTTTCTCCACTTTTTTCCGTTTTCATTCCTCGTTGTTTTATAGTTGGCATTTTTCGACCATAGAATAAGTGTTAGGGTTGTTAATTTGTTCAATTGTACGTGAAGATTAGTGTTAACGTATGTAGGTACTATATGTGCAAAGTGGTCCATGTAACGTGATTATTGTAGTGTCAACACGATCGAAATCATTATTCTAATATCCATATTCGTCGTCATGATTATAATGACACTATTTTGAGATATAACAGTGGTTATGCCGATTGGATTATACGATTATTATCATAATCGTCATTGTCATGTTTGTCATAGTATAATCGTCATCATATTCGCATCGGTAACCCTGATAACACTGTCTAGATCATTGCCTAGATCATGTTCATCCTAGTCATATCATCATCCTCATTCTTATCAGGACCATGATTTCATCATCATCATATCTGTCATAATGATAACTCTATATTTACATTTGTGATCCTGGTGCCATCAACATCATTATCATATTTACATTGGTAACCCTGGTGGCTTCATTAACATCGTTACCATGTTCAACGTAGTCATATTATAACCCTCATTCTTGTCATGGCCATCATTTCATCATCACATCCGTCATAATAATATTATCGCTATATTTATATTCGTGATCCTGGTGCCTTCTTCAACATCATTATCGTGTTTACATTGGCGACCCTGGTGGCTTTACTAACATCGTCACCATACTCCATGTTCATCATAGTCATATCATCATCTTCATTCTAATCGTGATTATGGGTTTTATAATTATAAAATAATTGCGTTATACGTAATTCCCTTTTTCATTCTTTTGTTATTCAAGGAAGATATATCTGTCTTTGAGAATTTCTCTGGACTCTAGACTGACTGACTCAAGAGTGTCAAGAGGGTACGCGATGCAACTCGCCTGAACCCCCAATTCTTATCTACTATTTATATAAACATTCTTTCTCGGAACCTATGTCTTATTTATTTATTCGTACATTGTATCCGAGATTGATTTTTGTGTATGACTGAACTTACCTTTTCAACCTTCTCCAAATGTTGTAGTCACCATTCCCTTCACGAGTACCTCATGAATGTCCTCGCCGACTATCCTGTATATTTTTTCCAAAGTTTTCCATTATGTTGAAAAATTTCGTAACAACGGACACTTCGTAACAATACCACAGGAACGTCATTTGTAAACTTTACACCTAGGCATCTAGGCATATCCACTGTCATATCCCAAAATATTGTCACTATTGTTATGTCGAAATTGGGACTGTGGATTTTCCTTTTATATTTACCTTCATTTTATAGTAGCAGCTGAATATACGTCACGTGTAGCTTATTTCGTTTATTTATTGCCAATGATGATTAATACAGTTTGTTTTCTCGTACAATGATTTGCTAGATGGTGTCAAACATGCATGTACCTGTATATTTATCTGAGCACACCGGATCTTAACTTCTTTACAATACAAACATAGACCACTGCAACAGCAAACATGTCGAAAAACTCGGCTTCCAAAATCCTAAGCCTGAAACTATACTCCATACAACGAAAATTGACAGGAGATATAAGCTATAGGCTTGCTATAGCCATCAAATAATCAAATAATTTGACTCTATTGACATTTTCGACTAATATCGTGGCGAGCTAAAAATTTTGCATAAATATAACAATCAAAACCTATACGATTGCTATAGCCATTACAATTTTTCTATAGATTTTTGTAATCAAACCAGGACCAAAGCATCAGACTTAGACCCGGACTGATCTAGGTGTAAACTCGAATATTTCCAGGAAAATTTTGCCTAACCCTAGGACTTCTGAACCTCGACCCTGACGATCCACGTCCAGCATTCGCTTATTCACCGGACACGTGACCGTCTTGTTTATATGTCCTGCCAATTCTGGAACGGAGTATACGCAGCACCCAGCGACGCTCATCAAGCATGTCGTCCCGTCGGAACCCTTTACCCCTACTCTTGCACGAAATCAGACGTAATCAAACCGAATCGGTATTCAGTTGTAGGATCGGGGACATCTTACCGGCAATCTGGTTTACGAGCTCTGTACAGGCAGGATTGACTGCGTTGATCAAAGCGCGTCTGCGTTTGATAGATTCCTGGCGCGCACCGCGAGCGTAATTCAATTCGACAAAGCTGGACGGGGGTCGGTGAATGGACATAAACTGTGCAAACCTGTGATTAATGTACACCCCCATTCTTATTGTCGCCGCCTTGTCAACCTATAAATAACCTCGTTTTCGTATTCAAGGAATCTATTGAGCCGGCACGCGCGTCAGGCTGGCCGTGTAACAATAGTCAATTGCAGCAGTCGATGCACGGTTTGCGGACGTTGTAAGAAGATGGGGATGCGAGAAGGTAGATACGTGGACGGGATAGGAAAAATGTGCACTGCCATGGTTACGGTGATAAATCACCCTCGATCTTACTCGGGAGATCCTTTCAGGTTCTTGTTAGCGAAACGTCGCTCTTCCAGGACACACGGTGGAAAGGGGGGCGGCATAGGGGGCGGTTGAAACGGTTGGACCGGGTTAGCAAAGGTTCCATCTCGCGTTGGGGGGACGCAGTTCTTCGTACGCAACAAAACA
The DNA here is from genome assembly GCF_001483705.2 of Eufriesea mexicana. Taxonomy (NCBI): domain Eukaryota; kingdom Metazoa; phylum Arthropoda; class Insecta; order Hymenoptera; family Apidae; genus Eufriesea; species Eufriesea mexicana. The sequence goes on along the minus strand of NW_016908458.1, from coordinate 980,292 downwards.
TTACTAGATTCAGGTGACGCTCACGGTAATCCTACTTGACTAACATGAGCTAAGTGACGTGGCAGTGTTTCGCGGGCCAGAAGAAAAATTGCGGGCAAAAGAACAACAGGTCTGGAGTTGCAGCTTGGAAAAAGACAGCCAGTCGACCATGAGACCGAGCACTTCCGATAATTAAAGTGCCGTGTTAGTGCCATCCACTGCGGCAGCCATGGGCGGAGAAGAGGTTAAACGGCCCTAATACCTTGCCTCGATTGTCCTAACAACTTCACCTCTATTTATTCTCACGAGTTTGCCGAAGCCACGACCGAACGGGAATGCAGTGGTCTGGAAACCACGGAATTCGTTTGGAAATTCAAGCGCGACCGATCAAGATTCGACTTTGCAAGGACGTTTCCCCTCGATATAATACTGTTACCCGTAATTTTCAAACCGGTCTGGATAATAGAACGATTAAACTCTTCTTTTGTCCGCCAGCCGGCCGGCTAGAGTCGGTTTCTTTCGCAGTTTCTCTTTGACCTTTACGCTCAAAGTGGCTTCTTGGGTACTTTTAATGGCCTCGTGTAATTTAATTAGACCCCATTCTTTCTTTTCGGATATTCTTGGGAAGAGAGAAGATGAATGTTCCACGTCCATGGATCGATCGCTAATAATATCCGTGAAAGAGTTTTCAAGTCGCTATTAACTTCCTGGCTCGAGAATTTTCTTAAAGCAAACGTGCTTGTCCCGCGTTATTTAATCTTCGTTCAGAATTGGGATATTCTCTTTTATTTCTGCTTGTCTGAATTTGTAAGAAGAAGTATAATTATATTTAAGTTATGTTTTGTTTTGAAGATGTTTTGATATTTTTGAAAAAGTCCAAAAATGGGTATCGTTATAAAATGATCGATAGAAACATTTCAATGAAAAGCAAAAGACTGAGTAAGTAACAAATCGTTGCTATAACCTCTAAATTACGTACAGGTAACCCTCCTATAACACGGTAGATAGGTTCCCAGAAAATGCCGTATTGTGTGAAATCGTGTTGTATGAGACCCAGAGCCAGTATAAAAAGGGGGGTTACGTTCTAAAAACTTACTAAAGGCAAATTTTTTCTAATTCTACATAAACAACTTAATTTTTACTAAAAATATAAGTGTATGTACAACACAAAGCATAACAAAAGAACAAAAATATTATTTTAATTTAATGCAACTTTAATTTAATAAATTTCTTCGTCGTCACTGCTCATGTAGAAGTACAGTGTTGTACAAAGGTTTTTGCAATTTTCTTATCGTATTAGGGCGAAATCGTGTTATAGGATGCCGTGTTGTCGGAGGGTTCCCGCAATTTATGAATCGTGTTATAGTGAAACCGTGTTATAGGATGCCGTGTTGTAGAAAGGCCACCTGTATTTATGTACGGTATTTCATTATAATATATAAACTAAACCAAAAATATAATGCTTCAAATATGACAATTCTATTCCGTTCCACTTACACGCGAATTTCAAATTTGTTCACTTGTACAGAAACGAAGCATAGAATACACACTTTTGCTGCATATAATATAGACTGATATATATAGAATAAAACTAAACCGTCAGGCGTACGAAATATATTTTTGGCGCCGAGTGGTGTACGTAAAATTCCGAAGTCCCCAAATGTGGATCGTGGCAGGTAATGGGTTAAATTAGATTCCTAAATCCCTGTAAACGATGAAAAATGGGGGTCACCGGTGACCGGCACTCGACTTTGCTACATACAGTCGGCACAATATGTCGCCACTTTTTTAGTGCAATTCTTTGCTCTCATTCTTCCTAGCTGATTTGAATTATTTTCATAGCACACTTTGCAAAATCGCCTTACATTTCGCACACTTCCAGGTTTCTTTTTAAATTCGCGACGACGTTTTTTCTGTACGTAATTGCTCGATGAAATGCAATCTTCGTCATCGGAACATTTCGCTAAATACATCGCTAACTTCATCCTAAAATCGGGAATTGAAATATTTTTTCGAGTTGCTTTTTAATCAATTGATAATGGCAAAAGTGGTCTACAGCGCCTCGGGGGTCACCGGTGACCCCCGCCACGAAAAATACATTAAACGCGATTGTACAACTCACCTTATCCGTTGTAAATAATATTTCAACGTAATATGCATCGCATAATAAAATATTCGTGTTGGTGCGATGGGCAAACCACGTAAAATGCGCGCGGCAGTCAACCCATGTTAACCCCATGCTCCCTCTACCTGCAAAAGCCCAGATGCCCAAAGCCCGAAAGCAATACGAACAAAGCAACCGTTCCAAACAACTTGATAAAGAACCGCGCTCTCTACGAGGACAAGATAAAAGTTACTACTTGCCAAAAAGGCGAAAATCCGCGATGCTCGTTGCGGCTGTGGATGCCACTCAATCGGCAGAAAGCATGTTTCACCGATGAGCCAGCAACAAGGGAGCGAGCGTCGCTACAGCCCCCAGCTGTGGCGTTGCGCCCGCCTTTCGCAACTTAACTCGGCGAATTGTGTTATTCAAATTTGCCCCTATCCCGGGGCCAAACCTTGCTGCTATTTTTCGGCGTGTTTCGCGATATCGCTTCGTGCAGATGAAACCGTAGCAAGGCGGCTCACGAAACTCGTTTTGCCCCTTTTTCTCTTTCGAATCGCGGAACCTGCTACGAAAACAAACGACTCTTTGCTTCGCATTATTCCGCCTGGCTATTAAAACCGCCGGTAATTGCTCGGTGGTGAATGGAAGACGCAGGGTGGAGAGGGTCCCGAGTGGAAGACAGACAGAGAGAGAGAGAGAGAGAGAGAGAGAGAGAGAGAGAGAGGAGGAAGCAATTTTACGAAACGCTGGTTTTAAAGTGCAAGAGCAAGGAAGGGGATGAAATACGAATAGAATCGGAAGGGAGGGAGAAATTAATTCATTAATCGGAAATGTGTCCGTCCGTTATACCGCCGATCGCAGGGATAGTTGATGACGCGCTCGAGCCGCGGCGCCACCGTCGGCCGACAGTCGCTGTTTTCACGCACGCAGTCTCTGAACGTTTCATTTTCTCAGGATTAAGTAACCAACGTGGTCGTTACCTACATGCGCGGCCTGCTATTAACGGTTTAATTAGCGTAAGTTTTCATTTGTAGGATTACAACGCAGCAAAGTTCCGTTGCATGGCGGCGGGATGGAGGTAAGAGCGGTGGAAAAAGGGAATCCGAGGAAGGGGAAGAGAGCGAACGATCGTTTTTCACCGCAAACGTGGCTTATTATTGCATTTTCGCGGATTATGTATAAGCTCCTGGCAATTTAACGCTTTACAGCGGAAATCCGCAAGGTGTCGTTATTTAACTCGTCGCTCGAAGATTTTAAGTATCGACAAACCCCGCCATCTTGGTGGAATAATTAATGTATTTTATTTGGGTAGGTCTTCTGGGATCGTGTTCTATGGGATCGATTCATTTTTCAAAAATTGGTGGAACATTCTTGCTCTCTATTTTTATTTCATTCTGCTTTGGTAAATGGTTATGGTTCCTCGATAATTTGTTGCGATTATCCTGATTTTGCGAATTGCAAGTTTCATTACTTTTTGTTAATTACGATGTAATAAGATTATACAGATGGTAATATTTTTACTTTGTCACTTTGTGACAGATATAAATTGATTGCTACAACTCTGTGTCACGCTATGAAATATATTCTTTATTCGTATAACAGAATGAGATAGAATTTTAATTTATATGAAACAGTGACTGCTGCGTCATTTTTATATTTGACACAATTTTGAATGATGATGAAACATCTTGGTGGAATAATTAATGTATTTTATTTGGATAGGCCATCTAGGATCGTGTTATATAGGATTGATTCATTTTTCAAAAATTGGTGGAACATTCTTGCTCTCTGTTTTTATTTCATTGTGTTTTGGTAAATGGTTATGGTCCTCAATAATTCGTTACGATTATCCTAATTTTACAAATTGTAAGTTTAATTATTTTTTGATAATTACAATGCAATAAGGTTACACCGATGTTTTTACTTTGTCACTTTATGACAGATATAAATTGATTGTTACAACTCTGTGCCACACGATGAAATATATTCTTTATTCGTATAATAGAATGAGATAAAATTTTAATTTATATGAAACAGTGACTGCAGCGTCATTTTTATATTTAATACGATTTTCTATAAATTCGATACTGAAAGTATGAAAGAAATTTTACACAAACATGAAATCTGGTCTGATCGTTAATGGATTAATTAATTACGATAATTTAAACTGAGTATTTTGTAGAAAAACGTGGTCATTCCTTTATACATTCAAAGAGTTATTTATATTTTTCCATTTCTTTTTTTTTTATTATAAAAATAAGTTTGGTTACCGGTTTTTCATAATACGTAAAATTATCAGTGTGCATTCTGTTTGATAACTGGCATACAATACAGTTCCAGTGAATTGGAAATTTGTTTGCTTCACTGACGCATGATAATATACATTTGATACGCGTGCATATGAAATTTGTAATAAATGAATGACGAATAGAATAGGATCGAATATATATACTGTATAATTGACCAGGTGTTGATCCTTCGCACAAAAATAAGCCGAAAGTGTAGAATAACATTTTTTTGTATACAGCTTCATTTTCGAGGAAATTCGGGAGCGATACTATATTATTTATTGTTTTAATACATTCGAATTTTACGTATTTTTAATTAATTTAATTTTATTTATTTAATATAGTATCTATTATCTATTATATATATTAATATAGTATCTATTTAGTATAGTACTATTTTTAATTTTTTTAATTAAGTAATACTTAATTTAGTCATAATTCAGTCATACTTAAATCAAAATTATACGGAAGAATTTTTATTTTATTCATCGAATAATTGGACTTCGAAAATGTGCGCTTCTTTCCCTGGTTCAGGATATAAAATTTTACAAAATTTTATAGAATTGACGTTTAGAGACTGTAGCTTATAGTACTAGGTTAACTGTAATAGAACAATGTGTTTTATCAACGGCTCTATTTGCGTTATATAAAGAGAAAGACTCCGTCTCTTAAATATCAAAGGCTGAGTTCGTGATCTACAACTCTTTGCCTTGTCGAATAGCGTTTTAGCCGACGTACGAGCGTCATAAGGTGAACAGGAACTCGGTCTGGTAATTGCTGGATATAAATCCAATTTATCGAAAACTATCAAGCGTCTCGATAAATCCTATCCCTCTCCTTTCTAAAGGCGATTATGGTCATCATACTCTAACATCAAACTCTCGCTCTATACTACTGGTAATTATAATTTTTCATCGAAATATCTCGGTTAACATAGTGTAAATATAGTATAAATAACAAACTATTGTTAATATAATTCCTTGTCCGGTGTAATCACGAATCGACTATTTCAACTTGCATTTCTCTACAACATGGTCCTAGAGCCGCAACAATAGTGAATAGAGGATCGTGTGTTTGAGAAATAGAATTGAAAGAAACTTAGTGTAATATTTTGTTAAAATAATCCTGTTTGTTATTAAAAAGGAGTTGTTATTTATTAGACGCGCAGATCTCGGCGTGCATAGGATTAATCTATCTAGAAATCCTACAGTAACACTACAGAACCTTCTGCTCCTTTTTCATCTTCTGTGATACACATATTTAATTCTCTTTTCCTTCCTGGAGGACGTTTTGTCCGAAATTCATTTTTAATTTTAACCTATATATTCTCTTCCACTTCAACATACGAATACAATCGAAATCAGAGCAAGAAGCATGCAAATGAAGCTTATGAACGTGTTTTCATCGGTAGTTGAGTCTGAAGAAACCTGTTCTTGCTCGCAGTCATGATGTATTGACATACTTATCTCCTCTGAATCTGTTATGCAAATTTCAGTTATTCCAATAACCACCTGTTTTCCTTTTCCTCGTAAACATTTGTATAAATACAATAACCTCGTTCACCTGCATATTGCTAATAATCTAGTAGAGTGACCCCCGCGACGAAAAATACATTAAACGCGATTATACAACTCACCTTATTTGTTGTAAATAATATTTCAACGTAATATGCATCGCATAATGAAATATTCATGTTGGTGCGATGGGCAAACCACGTAAAATGCGCGCGGCAAAAGTGTTAAAGACTTTCATATTTCCTCGTGGTCTCCATGACCAAACGCACGGACTCCGGTGGTCCATGGATCAAGAATCGATACTCGTCCCCATCATTCGGCACACGAGTGCACCAGAGCCCGGGAAATTCAAACGGTGTTGTATCAAATTCCAATTCAACACTTGCTATGTACACGTATCGTCTCGAGCAGTCGTGACTAAACACCTGCCCTATCGCGAGCCTGCCCGATGACGCGAAAATACCCCAAGCCATCCGTGCCCAAGAAGCAATGAGTCTCTTATTTCGTTACGTTGGCACTCGCTGCTCGGTCGGTGGGTACGTAAAACTTGTTCCTGTAAGACTGTCACGTTCAGTAGGTCCAACAGACGTGCCCGTGACACCAAACTCGGGTGGATTGGTCGACGGGTCAGACACCGGAGAGAAACGAGGTGTAGCAAAAGGGTAGGGTGCCCCGTGTGCTCCCCACTCGAACTATTTATTCCGGCACAAATCGCATTACCAACTTCAACTGCAAAATTGACTTCGTCCAACTTTTACGACGCCTCCGCCCTTCCGCCCCTTCGACGCCACCCGCACGGTCAGAACTTCAACTTGTACGAGGGTTTACCAAACTCAGTTTAAGAAGAAGAAGAACTGTTTCAGCCGGAGAGAGACGCATCTTGCGGGATTTTCTCCCCTTCCGTTGTCGATATAAAATCGTACGACGCGGGGCCGCTCGCGAAATGGCAGTTCGGAAGTTCGAACCGTCGGGAATAACGAACGGGTATCGCTGTAAATTGCTTTGTTTTGTTTCTTCCTCCTCGATTAACCCTCTATTGGCAAGCGTGAATGGCGTATGTCTTCGAGTGCCGGAGGTTCAGCTTCGGTGGCCAATGGCAAACTCTAATGTGCTTTAACCCTTTCACACTCTGCGTTGAGATTATTCTGAATTTCCATTGATCGATGGAATTTTTAATTTTGATTTGTTTCCATTTAATTTCATTTAATTTTGTGATAATATAATAATTAATAGAAATAAAGGAATGTAGTATATTTTTGACTGATAAATTAATTTGACACCAATATAATAATTTATAATAGAGATGTTATTGTTTAGGAGATATTAAAAATCGAATTAGAATTTTAATTGTATTTTTTTCTTAATTATTAACATTTTAATAGCCGCTTGCATAACATTTGTGTGATGCTAGCGCCGATTAATAATTAAGAATTATCACGCGAAGGAAAAATATTAAATTTGTTGTTAAATTGTTATTGCTTTTTGTTTTATGTGTATGTTCGCACATGTTGTATTATTTCGTGAATTTTAAATAGAGTTTTTTTAAATTAATTCCTTAAAAATATTGCTGGACTCTGGCAACGTTTGACTGCGTAAAAGTGCGGTCATTAAAGTGTTAATGTTGTTATTTATAGTTTGGTGAAATGTATTATTACGAATTTAGTGATGAGAAAGATGTAACTTAGGTTACTTCAATCTTGATATATTTTTGAAATGATAGTGTTAATGTACTTTAAAAAATTTTGTGCAATTAATTAAACGTTTTAAATCTGGGAAATTTGAGATACTCTTATACAGGAAGTAATTACGGATGGTTCTTTATATTTAAATTATTATAGAAAATACGAAATAATTCGGTACATTTCTGTCAATTTTAATGCAAATTTATATTTGTTCCATTTTCTTTTCCTTTTTGGTATCGGGGATATTAAATATGTACAATTATCTGTACGCAAAGTTCAGAATTTAAAAATTATTTACCTTATATTATTATATTATTTTAAATATTTTAATGAATACAATAGCAAATTATAATAACATTACACGGAAAAAATTCTACCATTTTTTAATTGTCATGGAATTGCATAAATTATTTAACAATACGAGTCTTAAAGTATAACGTAACGATTGCTAAAAAATATTTAAAAAATAACGCAATCGTTCTATTAATGCTGTATTTGGAAATAGCTAAAGATCTATTTAGTTAGTTACATAACGTAAACGTTGTAAAACTAGAAAAGAGGTTTAAATATTCATAAAGCGTAGGACATTCGTATGTTTTCGCATTAAATATTTTTATTTTGCACTTACTCGAAGAAGAGCCTTCTACAATATCTTGAGAAGAAAATAAAGTTCACCTTGACATATTTGCTCTCCAAAAAACCATTAAAAAGTTGTTTTACTTGCAAAACGTTTAAATTTAACGTAAAAATTTCTTGGTAATGTTATGTAAAATCTAACTTCTGAATTGTGGTGGAATATTTCATGTCTCTCCATCTCAATAAATGTCAAACAACTATAATAAATTAATATCACGTTACAAAACACAATGCTATAAGCATTAACTGGTAAAAATTAATAATTTAAAAATTCTTTTATATTAATCATTTAGATAAACTATATTTTATATATATAAAAGAGAATAATTTTAAATAAATTTATGTTAAAAATTGTAAAATTGTAAAAATTTATTTTACGTAAAAAATAAAAACAATAATGAACTTTCTGCACCTTTCGTGTATACATGTTATAAACAATATTATTATATTTTATATAATACATTATAACAATAATTTCATATATAATAATAATCAAACAAATCACATATGTATATATACATTGTTTGATCATTATTATATATGAAATTATTGCTATACTGCATTATATAAAATATAATAATATTGTTTATAACATGTATACACGAAAGGTGCAGAAAGTTCATTATTGCTTTTATTTTTTACGTAAAATAAATTTTTACAATTTTACAATTTCCAACATAAATTTATTTAAAATTTTTCTCTTTTACGTAAAACATATATTTATCCTTTTTTTTATCGCTGATTAGATGCTTTGCATTCAAGTAATTATTCAAGTAATGCAACAGCTGCTTGTTTAACGCTTGAAAAATTGGAAAAAGTTACAAGTTTACATATCTATAAATTTAATCAATTATTTTACTTTTGTTGAATATATCTTTTTCGAATATGAACGGATATTATCTTCTTTCATCAGTTGCTCGAGTGAAGAATGTTCCCTGTAGCTTCAGTGATGCAAGGATAAGGAATTTTTATTAGATGCTTAAATCAGTGCAAGAGAATAGAGAAGTGGACTATGACTACTGTTATGAAAGTTTGTGAATATTTATACTTCTGCGAATTTTTCGATTTTTTAAAGTTCTCCTCGGAATACTTATATTCTCGGAATTTTTAGAAATTGTGGAAGATGTAATACCGCAGAACGCAATTGTTTTTTAAATTATTCAATATTATTTAGGAGATACTTATACGTGAATTAAACATGCTAATTTATTTATTTTTCACATAAATTGTATATCGACCATACTTTTACATTTGTCTTTTCAATATAAATATTTATCACTTATGGCTTTTATTATTTTTTAGTAGCTATTAGAAACATCTTACATTAAATATATTAATACCATTCTACAACTATACTAAAATAATTCTTTCTTTAAAAAAAAAAAGATATAGTGAAGAATAATTGTTTAAATTATTTCAAAGTTATACGAAGATTCTTCGAGTAGTTTAGATTTAAGATACGCAAAATTTGCAGTGAGTGTTGTAAAAACTACTGTTCTAATGCCCGCATGTGCTAACAAGTGGAGGAAACAGGTAATTTATTTCTACACTAAAAACTATGTAAGTTACAACAATTGCAACGTCCGAATAATTCTGTGCATTATATTTATGGCACTTTAGTTCCCTCACGCATAATACATATCTATCGTTGTTACATAAACGATATAACTAGTAAACTTTCATCAGCAGAATTTCGAATACTATATTAGCTCGTGCTTAGATTCCTTTTGCTTCCTGAAAATTCATCGCGAATAAGCTAATTGAATTAAAGAGTTTGTAGAGTACTCGTTACTTTATGTACATATGTTCACTCGAAAGGTACTGTTTTCTTCTTATCTTCGCGGAAAGAAGTGTGTCGTTCCACTCGCAACTAGGAATGTATTCAACCGCGATAGTTGATGCATAACGCGCCTTGTTATCTGAAGAATTGCATAATTCCTTCCGGGGTACTTAATACAACAAATACTTATCTCACACGTTTCCTTTTGCATCATGCATCTCGTAATTTGTTCCCACTATGTGATAATATTTGAGAATAAGATTTAGAATTTATGGTAGTTATTGAAATTTCGCAGAAATTTATATAGAATGCAATTTTCCTTCCGGTGAGATAGGATGGGTTCCTTATAATTCGTTTTCTTTCAGTGGTATACTATTTTGTTCTAATTATAGTTATTAATTCTAATTATAATAGTAATTATATATTATAATATTAATAGAATATAATTTCCCTTTTGGTGAGATAGAATGGGTTCCTTATAATTTATTTTCCATCAATGTAATACTATTTAGTTGTAATTATAGTTATAATTATTCTAATTCTAATTATAATAGTAATTCTATATTACAATATTAACCCTTTGCACTCGACAATGTTTTGGCTAAGGAAGAATAGGGGTTCAAAGATTTTCTGCTATAAAGCTGACGATATTTTGTTGAATAATAAAGTAAATAAGAAGATGTGTAATAATTAACACGTAGAATTATTTGATTTTGATACCTTACACACTGTTTCATTATCTAAAATTTGACATATTAATGAATATCGAGTTTCGAAATTTTATCAAATGGCGACTGAAGAGCGCCTCTCGAGTGCAAAGGTTTAATAGTAATTTTAATTATAGTACTATTTGATTATAATTAGTCCTAATTATATTTTTCTTTCGGGAATACTTTTTTCAAATTCTAACTAAACTATACCGATATTTGTACTAATAATAAATAGTCTTCTTCAGGAAGAAATTAAAGTAGATTATATGGTATAATTGAAAATTGAAAAGAAGTATGCGAAATTAAAAACAGATTCCAATTTCACCATATATATATTGAGTCATTCACTGCACAAATCGATTAACTCCACTTTTTGAAAAAACTTAAATTTAAGTGTCAAAGCACTTGGTATAGTTTTGGTATAAATTTTTATATTTAAGATATTTTAAAAAATGGAGTTAATCGATTTGTGCAGTGAATGGCTCATACATACTTTAAATACAAAGTATATTATATACCTTAATTTTTTAATTAAATTATTAATTAAATTATTATACTATATTATATACCTTAAATACGAGTATATGGTATCTCTAAAATTAATCATACGCCAGAATAGTAAATTACAAGAGAATAACAAAAATAAAAAAATATTTTTTTAATCAGCTACAATTATAAATAATATTTTACACGTCCTTTTAATATACCATATTATTGATATAGGGTACTGAGTATTTCAGGAATATTATTGGAACCCCGACACGAGACTTACAGATATACACACCATAATTCACAAAGGAAATCTTATAATCAATAATTCATAATAACAAAGCACCAATATTTATACCTCCAATGCAATAACTCTAAATACAAATAAAATCTGAGAATGAAAAATGGAAAATTTAACGTGCACGTTAAAATGTTAAAACAATTTCATTTCCTCCCTCAGCTTGAAGCAAGGATCCTCAATGGTAATATATCTCTATAGCACAAATATAACTGATACTCGTTGCACACTTTGCATTAGAATTGAAATTAACCAGCCATTTGTCTTCCGATTCTGCTTAATCGTGACTAGCCAGGTGATTTATGATTTCCACTTCTCCTTTAGGGAACACGGTTCCACTGGCCAGATGAGGCAAACGCTGCAAAGCGATTCGTAGTCGAAATCGGGAGGAATTATCGAAAAAAGAAAAAAAAAAGGAAATTGAGAGGAATAAAAACGAATTAGTTGCTGTCCGCCTGTGAAAAGCTCGGTGATTATGAGCGTATCGCGTGATTCTATATACGTAAACGTTGGAAAATAGTTCCAACGTGCCAAGGTTTTCATTATCCACGAAACGCAAGATTGTCGAGTCCAGGTGTTATTATAGTTTGGATACAGTACGTCATGGATATCTATATTAAAGAAATTTCACACGAGCAGTGGTCCGATGTTAATCGCACGTGTAATATAAAAATACATACGTGCACGTGGTACACCGCAATTCGGTGAGAAATAATAGTGGATAAAGGTGAATTAAGTGATTAGTAGCATGATACGACTCATGCAATGCAATTCAGATATGTCGTACCTTTCATGAGAAAATTGGCTCAAATATTTATTGTTAATTATATTTTGTTATATATTCCTATATTTTTGTGGGAGGTTTAGGTGGTGCATAGTTAGGTATAGTTCTTGGATTTTTACATTTTTTAATTTTTATTCTGGTAATCGATGGTGGATTAGTAAATGAGACGAACAAAATGTGTATATTTTGAGAAATTAGTATGAATTTAATTACAAGTATATAATATATATAAATATTTATCACTTATGGCTTTTATTATTTTTTAGTAGCTATTAGAAACATCTTACATTAAATATATTAATACCATTCTACAACTATACTAAAATAATTCTTTCTTTAAAAAAAAAAAGATATAGTGAAGAATAATTGTTTAAATTATTTCAAAGTTATACGAAGATTCTTCGAGTAGTTTAGATTTAAGATACGCAAAATTTGCAGTGAGTGTTGTAAAAACTACTGTTCTAATGCCCGCATGTGCTAACAAGTGGAGGAAACAGGTAATTTATTTCTACACTAAAAACTATGTAAGTTACAACAATTGCAACGTCCGAATAATTCTGTGCATTATATTTATGGCACTTTAGTTCCCTCACGCATAATACATATCTATCGTTGTTACATAAACGATATAACTAGTAAACTTTCATCAGCAGAATTTCGAATACTATATTAGCTCGTGCTTAGATTCCTTTTGCTTCCTGAAAATTCATCGCGAATAAGCTAATTGAATTAAAGAGTTTGTAGAGTACTCGTTACTTTATGTACATATGTTCACTCGAAAGGTACTGTTTTCTTCTTATCTTCGCGGAAAGAAGTGTGTCGTTCCACTCGCAACTAGGAATGTATTCAACCGCGATAGTTGATGCATAACGCGCCTTGTTATCTGAAGAATTGCATAATTCCTTCCGGGGTACTTAATACAACAAATACTTATCTCACACGTTTCCTTTTGCATCATGCATCTCGTAATTTGTTCCCACTATGTGATAATATTTGAGAATAAGATTTAGAATTTATGGTAGTTATTGAAATTCCGAAGAAATTTATATACAATGCAATTTTCCTTCCGGTGAGATAGGATGGGTTCCTTATAATTCGTTTTCTTTCAGTGGTATACTATTTTGTTCTAATTATAGTTATTAATTCTAATTATAATAGTAATTATATATTATAATATTAATAGAATATAATTTCCCTTTTGGTGAGATAGAATGGGTTCCTTATAATTTATTTTCCATCAATGTAATACTATTTAGTTGTAATTATAGTTATAATTATTCTAATTCTAATTATAATAGTAATTCTATATTACAATATTAACCCTTTGCACTCGACAATGTTTTGGCTAAGGAAGAATAGGGGTTCAAAGATTTTCTGCTATAAAGCTGACGATATTTTGTTGAATAATAAAGTAAATAAGAAGATGTGTAATAATTAACACGTAGAATTATTTGATTTTGATACCTTACACACTGTTTCATTATCTAAAATTTGACATATTAATGAATATCGAGTTTCGAAATTTTATCAAATGGCGACTGAAGAGCGCCTCTCGAGTGCAAAGGTTTAATAGTAATTTTAATTATAGTACTATTTGATTATAATTAGTCCTAATTATATTTTTCTTTCGGGAATACTTTTTTCAAATTCTAACTAAACTATACCGATATTTGTACTAATAATAAATAGTCTTCTTCAGGAAGAAATTAAAGTAGATTATATGGTATAATTGAAAATTGAAAAGAAGTATGCGAAATTAAAAACAGATTCCAATTTCACCATATATATATTGAGTCATTCACTGCACAAATCGATTAACTCCACTTTTTGAAAAAACTTAAATTTAAGTGTCAAAGCACTTGGTATAGTTTTGGTATAAATTTTTATATTTAAGATATTTTAAAAAATGGAGTTAATCGATTTGTGCAGTGAATGGCTCATACATACTTTAAATACAAAGTATATTATATACCTTAATTTTTTAATTAAATTATTAATTAAATTATTATACTATATTATATACCTTAAATACGAGTATATGGTATCTCTAAAATTAATCATACGCCAGAATAGTAAATTACAAGAGAATAACAAAAATAAAAAAATATTTTTTTAATCAGCTACAATTATAAATAATATTTTACACGTCCTTTTAATATACCATATTATTGATATAGGGTACTGAGTATTTCAGGAATATTATTGGAACCCCGACACGAGACTTACAGATATACACACCATAATTCACAAAGGAAATCTTATAATCAATAATTCATAATAACAAAGCACCAATATTTATACCTCCAATGCAATAACTCTAAATACAAATAAAATCTGAGAATGAAAAATGGAAAATTTAACGTGCACGTTAAAATGTTAAAACAATTTCATTTCCTCCCTCAGCTTGAAGCAAGGATCCTCAATGGTAATATATTTCTATAGCACAAATATAACTGATACTCGTTGCACACTTTGCATTAGAATTGAAATTAACCAGCCATTTGTCTTCCGATTCTGCTTAATCGTGACTAGCCAGGTGATTTATGATTTCCACTTCTCCTTTAGGGAACACGGTTCCACTGGCCAGATGAGGCAAACGCTGCAAAGCGATTCGTAGTCGAAATCGGGAGGAATTATCGAAAAAAGAAAAAAAAAAGGAAATTGAGAGGAATAAAAACGAATTAGTTGCTGTCCGCCTGTGAAAAGCTCGGTGATTATGAGCGTATCGCGTGATTCTATATACGTAAACGTTGGAAAATAGTTCCAACGTGCCAAGGTTTTCATTATCCACGAAACGCAAGATTGTCGAGTCCAGGTGTTATTATAGTTTGGATACAGTACGTCATGGATATCTATATTAAAGAAATTTCACACGAGCAGTGGTCCGATGTTAATCGCACGTGTAATATAAAAATACATACGTGCACGTGGTACACCGCAATTCGGTGAGAAATAATAGTGGATAAAGGTGAATTAAGTGATTAGTAGCATGATACGACTCATGCAATGCAATTCAGATATGTCGTACCTTTCATGAGAAAATTGGCTCAAATATTTATTGTTAATTATATTTTGTTATATATTCCTATATTTTTGTGGGAGGTTTAGGTGGTGCATAGTTAGGTATAGTTCTTGGATTTTTACATTTTTTAATTTTTATTCTGGTAATCGATGGTGGATTAGTAAATGAGACGAACAAAATGTGTATATTTTGAGAAATTAGTATGAATTTAATTACAAGTATATAATATATTGTGACATATTATAGTTTAATATTACAAATATAATATTAAAGTATATTATAATATGTCTTCTCTATAGCTTTCACGTAAGTAAGTCTTATGGCTTTTAATTCTGAAGTCCTAATTTTGATTTCGGTTTTAAATTTCAATTTTTGGCTTCCAACAAAATTCTAAATTTACCTTTTAATTTAACTTTTGGTCAGATGATAATTTCAATTTCGTCATTCTTCCATTTCATATATTTTTATGGGGAATTTGGGTGGTACATAGTTAGGTATACTTCTTGGATTTTTACATTTTTTAATTTTTATTTTGGTAATCGATGGTGGATCAGTAGATGAGACGAATGAAATGTGTATATTTTGAGAAATTAATATGAATTTAATTACAAGTATATAATATATTGTGACATATTATATTATAATATTAAAAATATAATATTAAGGTATATTATAATATGTCCTCTCTGTATCTTCCCTGTAAGTAAGTCTTATGGCTTTTAATTCTGAAGTCCTAATTTCGATTTCGATTTTAAATTTCAATTTTTGGCTTGGAACCAAATTCTAATTTTTCCTTTTAATTTAACTTTTGGTCAGATGATTTTATTCGCCATTCTTCCATTTCAGTGCAACTCCTCTTTTTATTATATAAAATTTTTCCGTGGAGGTGCTTAATATATAATTTAATTTTTTGTGCAAACTTTAGACACAATTACGAACTTTGAGTCGGCTGCACGAGTAATTCTCCATAGAGAGTTACTGTATATTCTAACACTTTGGGTCAAGTATCCTTCATTCGTGCAACTATCCTTCGACCAAAGCCTCTTCTCTCGCTCCACATAAATATTACCATTCCCACAAAGCTGATTTCGTCGTTTCATTTTGTCTGTAACGAATATATCTATAATTGCAACTTGATTCTTGCCATACCGTGCATTTGCATTTAATATTCCAAATAATTGCGACTGAGTTGGTGATTAGCATAGTAATCATCAAACCACTCAAAGTAATAAATTTCAATAGCTGCTCGCATTGCTGCTCTTAACAATATTAATTCTGTAGTCATCTATGTTCATACTTGCAACATTGGATCACTATAATCATAATTTTAGTATTCTTTTATTCATTTGCAATTTTTCTCACATTTATAAATATAAATTTTGCGACACGAGGAGATCCACGTTTAAATAACATTTATAAATCAGATCTGTAAATAAAGTCTGTATATTTTCCAACGTATATTCAATTTTTCAAAATTTTCTGCATTTATCAGATTTCACGAGTTCACAGATGTTTTTAGTATTTGTATCTTGTTTCAAATATGTAATATTATTCTCGTAGTTTCAGGTTTCAAAATGATCTACAATATTTTAATTTGCCATATCGATCACTATGTATATCATGGTGAAAAATAATTTTATTATTTTCATCATTATTGCTGATATTCTTTATTTCAACTATTTTCCTAGGTTCCTCATTTTCGGTAAATTATTATTCACACATATTTACATATTTTTTTTATGATTAATGTCATTTAATCTCACATAAATTTATCAATTTTTTATTATAGTATGTGGATGTAATAATATTATTTATAGCAAATTTTGCATTATTATATATCGTGTGCATCGCGATTTTTACTTTTCCTTTACAAAGAGTTAGTCTCATTTAATCTCACATAAATTTATCAATTTTTTATTATAGTATGTGGATATAATAATATTATTTATAGCAAATTTTGCATTATTATGTATCGTGTGCATCGCGATTTTTACTTTTCCTTTGCAAATGGTGAGTCTCATTTAATTTCACATAAATTTGTCAATTTTTTATTATAGTATGTGGATATAATATTATTTATAGCAAATTTTGCATTATTATGTATCGTGTGCATCGCGATTTTTACTTTTCCTTTACAAAGAGTTAACACTAGATTTACGGAACCCGTCAATTTGACGGATAGGATGCTCCAATTATACGATGGTAACAGATTTTACCTATATTAAGGTAACCTATATTAAGACTGTTAATATTGTAATTGTTTTAAAATTAAACTAATCGTTGAGAAAAAAGACACGTGGCTTCCTTCGCTTACCAATTTGACAGGTGTCGATATGTAGAAATAGGTATACATATAGCGTCCGAAAACCTAGTGTTAACAATAACGTCGATGAGAAGCTGCCAGGAGGTTTCGGATTCCAGTAAAAATCCCCTAACAGAGACATCGAAGCCCAAAGCGCGAACGTTTTTAATAACGCGTTGGAAAATTTATCGTAGCCGAAAATTTACATGAAAATAGTGCAAGCTCTATTTCAGGTGGGCGTGTACCGCTTCCAAATATCTGATCCAGTTTCGGATCACGCAGTAGCTAATGCGTTCATGACCACATTCGGTGAGCATTCGTTATTGACGTCCCGACGCGCACGCTGCCGACGCTTCTGATAGCCCGTGTTCGTATTCATTGGAAAGTAGAGAAAAACCACGAGTGCAGCGTGTACTATCGAATGTAATAAAATGAATATTTCACCGCGGCAATTAAATCGTTTTTATTAAATCGCGGAAAGAGTTGGCTCCCGAGCCGGGAAATTCTCAGAAATTAGCTGATTATGCAGTTCGTTAGTTTACGATTTTTGCAGTGGATAGTGCGAAGAGGTTCGAACAATTTCTCGTAATCTGATGAATCATGAATATAAATTACCGGCTTGGCGACTTGTAAATGCGAATTATCGTTCTTGTCGATTCGCTGAATCGTGAATTATGAATACCTTTATAGTACTGTAAATTATTGGCTTGTCGAGGATGATTAATTTATTTCTTTATGAATGTTATTGGTATACATTTGAGTAGACTGGATATTTATTGAACGTCTGCGTATATTTTATAACCGTTTATAAAAGTTTAATGTGTGCCATTTTTGGTATATTTTATTTTTTAAGGGATTTTCTATCAAATTTATTTAAATTTAAGTATGAAATATTTCATTGACCACATTATAGTAGAAATAATAAAAATATAATATAATTGATATATATTATGATTAAAGATGAATTATGGGATCGAATGAAATGACGCAGCATTTATTTCCCATGTATTATATTTAAATTATAATAAATTTAAAGGGAATATTCTCTTTTTCTGTAAATGAGAAACATATTTCTTTTGCCCCAAAAAATTTCTCTAATGAAGATATATCTAAAATCTGCCATAATCACCGTGTAATTGACGAAAAATATTTTTATTATTCGTGTACAGTACGATTATAACTATACCATGCTTTCAAAAAGACATTTTAATAAGATAGTTAAAATAATAATAATAAAATAATAAATGAGCAGTACCAATAATCGAGTCAATATTTAATAAATGAGCAGTACCAATAATCGAGTCAATATCCTTTAAAAAATTTTTGATATTCATAAACAACACTATTACAATTAAGTATCTATTGTGAAAATGAACTAAAAATAAATTGTTAAAAATAATAATAAGGAACTATAATAAAAATATAATTAACAAAACAACGAATATAAATATTATAAATGTAATAAAAAATAATAGTAAAGTAGCTAAAATAAAAGTAATAGTAATAGAATATAGAGCAACAAGAAAACAACTTAAATCACTCACCTAATAGCACCAGTTATTAAATCACTATGTTCAAGAAAATTTCTTTTCAACTTAAGGAGGTATTTTTGTAATCCAGCTTAAAAAAATCAAATTTTTTTTTACATTTTCTTACAGTATAGGCTTTCGAAAATGTCTGTGTAAGAAACATTTGCTTTAATTTGTAAAATTAGCGAAGTTATGGATGTTTAAAGTGCAACATACGACCATTGTACAATGGATAACGAAAACTTCAAACGCAATTTTTCTCAAAACCATACTTTTAGAACTGGCTGATGGAATATCTCGCGATTTAGTTGACCGATTGACTCGAAATTTTGGGGAGATCTTCACTGGATATACCTCTATCACCTAAACCACGAATTTCAAAATCCGACGTTTTCTTCTATTTTTGTTTACCACCCAAATGACAAAAAGCACAAGGAAAATCGATATTTAAACTTCAAAATGCTGCCATTTTTATAATTTCCAAAATTTCATTCTTTTGGTAATTCATGCTACACTCGTATTCATACTAATTAAGATACTCTTTAGTTCTCTCGTTTCCAATAGCCAGATAGTCCAGAATCACGTCAGCTATCCGAACCCGTTTTTAAAAACATGCTTAACCTAACCCTATATAATTTCCACAATTTTAATTAATTTCGTGTAAAAAAAATCATAAATATTCTCTGAGAATAAGTTTATTCGATTATGAGGACTACATCTCAATGTACATCACGGTTTCCTTAGAAAAAATTCCAAAATGTTGATTTTTATAGGCCGGATTACAATATCTCCTCAATCCTTTCATTCCATATGATAGCAAGTGCTTACTATATCGAAGCAGACGTCCTTGCATCGGTGAACCAGTCTGCCTGAGTAACAAGTCCCGATCTCGAACTCGTTTCCTATTGTCACCAATCATACTATTACGAGGCAGTTCACATTGTAAAATGCATTACATATTCTAGTATACATATCCAGTTCAAGGTGAACCGTAACTCGCTCTCGGGCCCGCCCGAACGGGGAAAGTGACCGGTCCCGATGGTAGTAATGCCACTGTCAAGAATATGTCTGCGCTGCTCCGAGAAGCAGTGTACATTGGATCGCGAGCCCGATCGAAACGATCCCACGAGCCAGCGAATTCTCCTGGATCCATATGTTGTTCATGTTCCACGACGAGGGCTCGTGTCACCAGTGCAATTCATGATGGCGCGTCTTCCGAGTTTCATCCTGACCTTCGCCTTGCTTCATTGCGTTCACGGAGGACTAGAAGTGGCATTTCAATGGAAATACCTGGACTGGACCTGGCCTAACGTATACCTGACAGGGAGGAACCAGACGCTGGGAAACGCGTTCACCCAGGACGTGGATATCGATAGATACGGCCGTGTGTTCGTGACCAGTCCTCAGTGGTTGGATGGTGTACCCATCAGCTTGTCTCTGGTCACGAGTGTCCGAGGTTTGGGTGGACCTTTGCTGACACCGTACCCCGATTGGAGCTGGCACGTAGCGTACAGTTGTGACAGCATAGTGTCTGTGTATAGGTTGGCGGTAAATATCGTAATCAGTGTAATTGCTGCTAGGGGTGTCAGGGTTGGGTATAGTGAAATGCTGTTTCCTTCAGTTATCAAATAGAATTTTTTGTTTTTCTGTTCTTTTCACAGCATAGTGTCTGTGTATAGGTTGCCGGTAAATATCGTAATCAGTGTAATTGCTGCTAGGGGTGTCAGGGTTGGGTATAGTGAAATGCAGTTTCCTTCAGTTATGAAGTAGGATTTTTTGGTTGGAAAATTTTCTTTTTGAAATGGTTATTAAGATTGCAATATTGGGTGTATATGTTAATTCGAGTTTCTAGAGTTTAGTTTGAGTTTATGCAGGTATAGTGGTGGATGGGAGATTAGGAGATCTTGATTTGGTAAGTTTAGATCTATGTGTGCTTGGGGGAGGTTGAAATAGATTTTACTGTTCAGGATTAGGTTAAATACACTGAATAATATCAGTGACTCGATTGTTTTGACTTATTATTTAAATATTTCCGTTCTTCTTATGATGAATTGTAAATTTAAAAATTTAATTTTAATTATTCTGAGATATTTTTAATTTTTAATTTATTTTGGTATGACATTGCATAGTGCCATTTGGACAGTGACGTTTTTAATGTAGTAATTAATAAATTATTTTAGTTTCATTATTTTAGCATTGCTATTTTATTATTAGTGTTTTATATTATTACTATTATTACTATTACTGTTTTATTTAATTACTATTTAATTTATTATTACTATTTATTCTATTACTATTTTATTACTAATTACTATTGTTACTATTTTATACTACGATTTTTAGAAGTATTCTTTTTGTGTGATAAATATCAAAATGATTTAGTATAAATTGCATATTGCAAATTGAAAGAATTTTTTTCGTACAATAAAGTACAAATAAATATTGTGTCAATTATACTTAATTCAGAATCACGAAATTTATTAAAATAGTATACCATGTCTTAAGTATAATTTCTTTTCGATTCATTGAAATTTTAATCGTATTCTTGACATAATATTGACCAACTCTAAAATTTCGAATGGAAAAATATTCAAAAATATTCGGAAATATTTGTTCCTTATTTTCATGATTTTGTTCGAGTTTCTACTTCCTCGAGACACAAATTTAAAGTTAGTTGGCTAGAAATCTTTGTTTGGCATTGTGTCTGCAATAAGTGACGCGAAATAAAATTTTCCTCCAGCGATAGCAGGAGTGCTTAAGCACGACCATAACTTGGAATGACGTGAAATTTGCATAAATTAGAACGATATAAAATCGAAATGACTTAGAAATGAGTACTCTGAAACTTTTACTAGGGAAAGTTCCTGAGGATAGTTAACGTTCTTTTATAAATTTTTATTTCGCAGTTTATTTTTCAGATACCTCTTCAAGCTATATTGAAATTTAACAATATCGTTATTAAAAA
This sequence comes from Eufriesea mexicana, assembly GCF_001483705.2. Taxonomy (NCBI): domain Eukaryota; kingdom Metazoa; phylum Arthropoda; class Insecta; order Hymenoptera; family Apidae; genus Eufriesea; species Eufriesea mexicana. The sequence goes on along the minus strand of NW_016908458.1, from coordinate 958,207 downwards.
TAAATTTTATTTCACAATTTTTTTTAATTCTAAATTAATTTTTATTATCTCAAAAGATTGTTGTTCATGTTTCATATTTTACGAATTTTCGAATAAAGATATGAATACGTTTATATCAAAACTCTATTAAAAATATTAAAATTTATAAATCGAGTCAGTACAACGATTTTTTTCCTTTTTACAATTAATTATATTTCATTAAATTGACATTTGAGATTTCTGATTTGAATTTATTAAATTTATCAAGCCTCTATTTTTAAATTCCTTTACTTAGCACACCTCTTTTAAATTTTGAGAAATGCAGACTTTAAATGATAGACAATAACATAATCTTTACTTTTAATCACATAATCAAGTAAATTAGTAATCTTTAGTTAATATCACATATATCTGCAGATAAAATACAAAAGTAGAGAATATATTTGAACACATTCTATGGAATAATGTGAACCATAATACTGCAATACTTACATATTAACAACTAATTATCGTCTTGTATACCTAAGCACTAATTAAGTTTCTCATACCAGCATTTGTAGATTATACATAGTATCGTCACCTACAATGTCATTTCATCCATCATGATTGCCGCTTACAATTAGTGCGCTATTACGTACACACTATATCCTTCGAACCTACTGTACATCAATATGATTATAACTATGTTTGCCACTAACAATTGGATTAATCATGAAATTAATTACACTAGATGATTCACATTCGTGTCTTAAAATATTCTTACCAGGAATCGAATAACACACGTGTGAATTTTTCCAGTTTCTCTTTTTTCAATTTATTGCACTTATATTACGCCAATAATAAATTATTTTACACAAAACCTGTGATTATATTAGTCAGTATAATAGTACTATAATAATACTATGCTATAGTAGTATAGAGTAAATTAAGAGAAAATTTCACACAAAATCGTGTTAATACATGCATGATCAATAAGTGATTATTATATTAATGAAGTATATGCCTGTTCTATTAATTTCCAATTGCATTTCTCCCAAAAATGGAGCCTTTAATATAATTCTGTTATTCCTAACCCTTTACACTTCGCTGTGACGATATTGTTAGATAAGCTAATAGCTCTTTTGTCGCTTCAGTGGTGACATCTAAAACTTCAATTGAATTTTTAAAAATTTAAATCAAATATTTTTTAGTATTTTAGAATTGTCATTTTTGTTACATTGTATAAATAATTTTCTACGAAATTTTCGGTAAGCCATATTAACCCTTTGTACTCGAAAGGTGAGCTTCAGTCCATTTTTTCACCATTCATACAATTTGGAAAGCCAGAAAAACCATTTCATAAAATTTGGAAAATCGATATTAATTAATATATCAAATTTAGTGCAATATAACAGTGTGCGAGGTATCGAAATCAAATAATTCTGCAATTCTATTATTATACAATTCTTTATTTACTGCTCAAAAAGATTTCGTCAGTTTTTTAGTAGAGAATCTTTGAATTTTTACCCTTCTCTAGCCAAAAGTCGTCGAGTGCAAAGGGTTAAAAATTGCTTGGAGCGCAGAGGGTTAAAAATTGCTCGGAGTGCAAAGGGTTATTATCAATTTCTTTCTAAGTCATTAATCTTAGCCTAATTTTGGTTTTGGTTTGGGTTGGAGAATCTTCGTGATTCATGGACCACCCTGTATATAAATTTTTGGTGGGTTTAGAGTTAAGTGGGTGAAGGTGGTTGGAGATTATATTAAGCTTGATGACAAAATGGACTGTCTAGATAGACGAGTGCAATCGTTTATGGGTTGTGGATACCGGTCGCGTCCAGGGGAACTCGGCCTGTCCCACGAAATTATTGATCTTCGATCTCGCAACCGATCAGCTGGTCCATAAATACGTGTTCCCGAGTGATCAAGTACTGTACGGGAAGGCGGCATTAGTTACGCCAATCGTCGATGTCGGAAAAACGTGTCTCGATACTTATCTCTACGTGGCGGATGTGGATCAAAATGGCCTGCTGATTTATGACTTATATCACGATTATTCGTGGCGAGTGAACAACACTGTTGGCAATGCTTTCGGCCCGGATGACGATGCCATGAACATCACGATCGCTGGCGAATCGTTCGATTTAACCGATGGCACTCTTGGCATGTCATTGTCACCCATTGGATTGTTCAATGACAGGTATTTTTGCATTTTCTGATAGCATAAAAATATTTTATTTAAATCGTGCATAATCTCCTGTAAGTACAATTAAATATACCATAAATTTTCTATCGTAGAATTTATTCGAATGGAACTTTAGATTACTTTCGTTTTTGAAATTATTTAAGTTTGTAATTATTTGGTTGACATAGTGGAAAATCCGAGATGGAAGATAAGCACGGTGAAATTTTGAGGGAAAACGAGTATTCTGTTAGAAGCTAAAATTCCCTTATTCGAACGATCGTGTCTCTATCAGTTAAATGGAATTAATTATTTGGGGTTAATTAGGATACCTGGTATACTACTACCCTTGGGTATAATATTACAGAAATTGATATCACTTCCACAATGGAACAATTTTAAATATTTAAGGAATTTTGATAATGTACCAAATATAGAAAATTTTGGATATTCCAAAAAATTTTGTGATTCCAAGAATGTACTAACTTCAGGTATTTCAGTTATTATATTATAATAATACCAAGGATATACTAAAATTTAAATCTTCCAATAGTGTAATAATTTCAAGTATTCCAAAAATGTTTTTAACTTCAAAAATTTACTAAATTTTAAATATCCTATAAATTTGAGCAATTCCCAGAATATTCCAAATTTTAAATATCCTATAAATTTGAGCAATTCCTAGACTATTCCAAATTTTAATTATGCTAGAAATTTGATCAATTCCCAGAATATTCCAAATTTTAAATATTAAAGAAATTTTTAAAATCCCACAAATACATATTTATTGAAATTTAAATATTTCAAGACTCGTAACAATTCCAAGCAAAACAAAATCTAAAATATTCCAAGAATGATTTTTAAATATATATCCAATTTCGAATATTCCAAAATTTCAATAATTCCACAAATATACGAAAATTAGGAATTCAAAAAGTCATAACAACTCCAAGGAAAATAAAATCTGAAACGTTCCAAGAATGATTTTTGAATATATACCCAATTTTAAATATTCCCAAAATTAAAATTTAAACAATTCCACAAATACACGAAATTTAATTATTTCAAAAATCATAAGGATTCCAAGCAAAACAAGATATAGAACATTCCAAGAATGATTCTTGAATATATACCCAATTTTAAATATTCCAAGAATTTCAATAATTCCACAAGTTTTTTAAACTCAAATAATCCAGAAACCTTATTCTAATTTAAATGAAATTCGTCTTAAAAAAAAGGAAAAAAAGGAAAATTTGTCAGAAATTATTATTCGTCCTTTATGCCTGAAAAGTCAGTTACAAGATATATAATTTCCAGGTACCTCTATTTCAATTCGTTGGCGAGTTTTCGACAAAAGTTTACGGATACGAACTCTTTAAAGCAAAGCGAATACAAGGAGCCAATAGTGTTCGAATCGAATTATAAACGAGCAAGCCAAGCAGGTGTTCAAGCAACGTCGCGAAGAGGCGTAATATTTTTCCAATTAGTCCAATTAACGGCGATCGCTTGTTGGAACATTGAGAAACCGTTTACACCGGAAAACGTCGTGATAATTGCTCAAGACGAGCAGACATTGCAGTACGTGAGTGGCATTAAAGTAATTACAAACAAGCACAGTGTAGAAGAGTTGTGGTTCAACACGAACAGGCTTCAGAAGACGATAAATATGACCCTGAAACCTACCGAAACGAACTTCCGTATAATCAGAGGGAGAGTCGATGACATAATCAAGGGCACAAACTGTCAACCTTCTGGCTTCAGGCACAGAGCTCCCGATGTTAACTTCTGGCACCTGATATGAATCAGATAAATCGTATCGTCCCAAGCAAATTTGCTTTAACAGCTCCTTAAAGCAATGCTACGATTTTTACAGTATGACATAATTTAATGTATGATAGGAGATACAGTATGCGACAAAATAATATTGCCTCTATGATTTTCAATGTTTCTTGAATAACGTCAAAGTGAGATACTTCTTTTTGGAAAAAATTATGATTGCAAATATGAATTTTATTTTACGAAAAAATGACTACACTAAATTCAACAAGGCAAAAAAAGCAAAGAAAAAGAGAAAAGGAAATTATATCATTATATAATTTCATTTTACAATGAAAGATAGTACTTAATTTAAAATTTTAGTAGAAAAAATTATACAATTATAAATAGCAGTTTGATTTTATGAAGGGTGGTTATCACTAATTTCAAAGTAGTATGTTTCAGAAAAAAAAAAGAAGATAAGTATGATTATATATCAAAATTTGATTTTATAATATAAATAAAAGTTAGTTTTATATGAGACAGTTGACGAAAGTACTGGGAAAAAATTAATATCTTCGAAATATTTACTTAAATATAGGGGAAATTGAAAATTTCGATTTATCTATCTTGTAAAATTAATACGATAGAGAATTTTGTGATCAAATTTGAATTTACTTGAATTTACAAAAATATATACATATATAAGCATCTTTCTATTTTGAAACAGAGAAATTTTTGATCTGTCCTTTTTCTTTATTTTTATACTTGTGCTTCTTTTTATACCTTTATGTTCTTTTTATACTTGACAAACCCTGAGTAAATTTTTAGTGAAAAATGTAAGTTGTAATTATTGCGTATAATTATGAAATCGGTAATTTATATGAATTTGTATTTAAAATTTGCATACCATTGTATTAATCTCACAAAACATTGATTATTATAAGATCTGCCATCATCTTGTCGTGTACTAAAATCTTTATTCGAGTAAGATAATTTATTTCTCCCGTCACGAAATATTTATACAGTCTTTTATCCAGATATTTTCGGATTTATATATTGTAAAGAATTTTTCTACCACACATTTTCTATTTGTACATACATGAAATATAAAATAAGTTTCCAGAAACAAGTTATTTAAAATATTCAATCGTAGATCACTTGTGTATTTATTAATATTCTATAACCACAAATTGATTAACCCTTTTGCTATATTACTTTAGATATTGGAAAAATTGTTGATACATAGGTAAAAAGGGATTTTGTATAAAGTAACTTATGGAAATTGAACATTCCAGTGTATCATAGAATCAAACATTTCTAAACGAATATTGCGATATTTGACATAATACTGCTACTTATTAGAGCAAATAAATAATTTAATTTAAGGATTGTATAAATAATTTAAATTTCGAAAAGGTATCGTGTGACTTTCATCATTAATTATATTTTTTTAAATTTATTATTTAATATAATTATCTCATTTCCTATATTTGTAATTGTATAGTATAAGATTTTTTTAAATCTATTTATTGTAAGAATTTTCCTCACTTTGTAGATTCCAATATTTTACATTTTTTTTAATCTATTATTATTTTTCGATTTGCAAATTTTGGGCACAAAGCGTTTATTGCAGCATAATACGTGTGTATAAGTGAAAATGGGAATGATTCTGTCATAAAGAATTTACATTTGTACCTGTGGCTAATTATTAGGTACTAGACCAGCACTTCTCAATTTCTCTTGAGTTTCAACCACCTTTAATGATAGTCAAATAATCTGCACACCCTTACTCTAACCCTCTATCGTGTAAAGTAACATAAACTTATCAGATCACGTAGAAAATCCTTGAAAAATAAAATAATCGTTTAGGAGCATAATCTTTAACATTTTAACAATGCTTCACAGTCAAAAACCTGCTTTGAAACCCTAAAAATACCTGCTCCTTGAGGACTGCGACCCACTGGTTAAAAATCGAAATATTAATTATTCCAGGACCTATATATAGGACCTGATTCATCTGACATTGTCATATTAATTTTCCTTTATCCACTATCATGCATACAAAACACAAATTTAGCTGAAAACTAAGCACTCTCAATAAAATTCTAATATTATATTAAATTTTTACATAATAGGGTGTTCTAAAATTCACGCAAGATTTGAATTTCGCGCCATTTGTGCGGTAAAGTGTTGTCAACTAAAAAGAAGGACAACGTGACAGCTGACAGTTCAGAGTTATTAAAAATGGAACGCTAGATGAAAGAACGACGCGTTTTCATTGTTAAACAACATTTACAATTTTTAATTAAAAATCTGTGCTTTCTACCAAAATTATTTCTTGCGTGAATTTTGGGACAATAATAACCTAAACCAAAATTCATTAGAATTATCCAAAAACTCTGTCATTCGAATGTTTCTTCCACGTAAACGTTTTAATTCGAATTATTTCATACGATCATCATGCAATCAAAAATTTACCTTTCATATGTGCACCCATTACTGGTAGAGTCCACTAGCGAGCCAGTCAGCCTATATTTTTAGACTGCACTCGTCAAATATTATCGTATGTCGTCACTAGGTCGGTCTTAATTGACGAAGATTAGTGATGGACGGTTCTAAGCGGAAATTATGTGTTTCTTCGAGTATTTAATGTCCTGTATGTCTTTTGTGTCATGTATGATAGATAACGTCTTGATGATGAAGGAGTGTGCATAGTCTTCGAAAGTAGATTTGATTCTACGTCTGTTCCACGAAAGTTGACTTGTTAGTGTCTGCCATCTCCTTTCGAGAATTCTCGAAACTCCAGAGTACGTAAAGAACTAAGGCGAGGCTGAGTATTTTGCAAGTTAGTGGAACTGGAGGGAGTCGTCGAATTTGAAATGTAAGGGTAAAAGTTAGAAAGAATTTTCTGGAAGACGAAGTAAATGATGGCTCCACACGTGAGGTACTTGAAGCATCTAGTAACCAAACGTTCCATCTGAGCTACACGTTCGGCCCTATGGTATTTTCCCTATGACCCTGTCTAGGCTGTCAAAGCGGTTTCAAGGCTCAACGACCACCAAACGCCATGAACTAAAAATCCAATGTTCCTAAATAGAATTTTAATCGTATACTGCTCTCATACTGCCCAGAGGGTTAACACCATTACTTTTTCCGTGGAAACAATGGCGTCGGAACGCAGAGGCTCGCTGCCCCAAGAGGGTCAGCCTGGGGCACAGGAGTGGGACGGAGGCTCTGCGAGTGACAGTTAGTGTGTAGCAATTTAGTTAACCGTTTCATCGCTGCCTTTCGAGATGTAACGAGGCCTGTCCATGACAGCGACGTCACCGGGTACCCGAATGTTTCGATAGTAGCCCAGCTGGCCGCGGCACGAGCCCAATATGGCTGACGCTGTGAGTGATACCGCGGGAAATTTTTTCCGACACGAAAATCGATATACACGTTGCCTTTTCCTCGCTAGTTGGCGGAGTTCTATCAGCCTTTCGGGTATCGCGAAGCAAGAGACGACGTTGTGGACGTGGTGGGGGGTCGGTTGAGATAAATGCGCATTCACGAGGAATTGTTCGCGTTACTGCCGCGGCACCCTTGGGATACCAATAGGGCGCGCAATGCCGGGAAATTCGTGTCACCTACTTCTCTTTCTACGGTGCAGTTCGGCGTGTGACTAATGGCGGCATATTCATGGCACAGCCTCGCCTCTCTAGCTCCCCTCAACACTACCCGACCCCACACCCCTGGCCAAGCTCTGGCAGTTAACCTCAGACAACCCCTTCGTCGCGATAATATACGGCTGCCCTTAAATTTTCGTTCCCCTTCGATTCCTACCTACCCAACCCCGAACATCGGCCTACTCCAACACGTATGGTGGAAAACCTCCACCTTCGCTCCGGTTTCGCCTTGATAATCGATCTACCACGACCTCAGCCTGGAGAAAAACGAACTACGGGGTTCGGAGAGCTAGCATCGCCAGGCCGGTTCTTATCTGTGGTCGATTTCGTTAATAAATAAGGGTACAAAGGGTAATATCGTGGAAAAAGAAGGGTGCAGGATGGAATAGTCTGCTAGGGTGTCTAGCTTTTTCTTTTTTTTTTCGTAGAGCACAGGAAATCTATAGCTTCGCGTTACATCGTGGTATTATAAGATATCGGTACCCTCCGGGTTGAAAGCTCGAGCGAGAAATATAACGTTGGCATCGAACGATCCACGCTAGAGCACGTTCTCGCGATCGAACTCGTTACCTTAATGGTAAGACGTGGAATTACTTAAGAGGTGTTAGGCATTGGCGGTAAAGTCTCACCGCGAACGAGTCTCCACCGAGCGTAGAAAAGGTCTGAAATCGTTTTACGAGGGTAGTTTTAAAACAAGTTTACGAGAGCGACGCGGGATTTCGAAATAAATTTACATCAGTTTTACTGCCACCCTAATATACATAACTACCAGTGTTTGGCACTGATACTCACGCGTACACTCCAATCACTGTTAGCGGCGGTGCTGGGCCACCCCGTTGGGCCAGCAGACTAGCCGAGAGCACAGAGAGCACACTTCGAAATCTCTTTACGACCGGTACGACCAACTCGTGCGCACGTTTGTTTGTCCGGGGAAGGAAAGAAACGGTGAACCAGGGATTACGCGATCGCGCTAGATGCGTTTACTGGCACGCGATGGTGGCGCTGCGACGGCCATTAAGCGGGTCGCGTGCTGTCGGATAAAAATTTCATCGCGGCCAATTAGCGAATCCACTGAAGTAAGGTCCACTTTCTCGCGGAAGAACGTTTGCCATCGGAAGAGGTAGCACGGACTCGGGCATTAAACGTATGGTTCGCGCGGGAATGAAATTTTAAACTTTAATCGCGAGATTAACCGCGTATTTCATAGTCACGGCTTTTCTGTCGGCCACGGTGAATTACTTGTTTTTCTCCGAATTCTCCAGCGACGACCCCTCAACCGCCTATTTCCACTGTGCACGTTGCCGGAGAGAAAGCTAACCGAGCGTCAGGCCTTGCGCGCGCGCGAGCACTCGCGTTCCCTCACGCAGCCCTACGGCGAGCGAACGAACTAACGTGTTATCCGTTTGCAATTCGAAGGAACGTGGGGGTTCCTGCTGCGATGGAACGTCGGGAGAATTTCGGGCATCTCCCGTGTCTTTATTAAGGCAGCTCATCTATAATTCACCGGACGGCCTAGGCTGGCTGACAGTGCTGGACTCACCGGTCGCATAAACACACGGGCATCCCGTGCAGAAGCCCATTGCACGCCAGTGTGCTGCACGCATTGCGGTTGTCAGCTCTAGTCAACGTGTAATTTACTATCCTGTCTCGGTTCGATGCAGATGCGCCCGTTGCTCGGGAGCTGGACCACCAAGCACTGTCTGCCAGGCTGGACGTTGGCGCTAACGGCTACGAGAAGGCGAACATTGGCCCTGGTGTTGCCGTATTGCCAGTGTTGCTGTCGCTAGTTACGATCCAAGTGGACGATACGGCAGGGCCAGTCCCGCTGACCACTTGGAACCGGGTCACCGCAAGATCCCCATAAACCAGGCGTTACATCCCGCTCACCGTTTCTCTATTAGTTCAAAGAGAACCGTTGGCTTCCCTGGCTATTATCATGACAGCCTGTCCGTCAATTCCAACGAAGTAAATGTTGCACCCCTGATTTTCTCTTTCCATTTCCTGTGCTACTTACGGATTGCTTTATGGAAGAAACGGTCAGTGAAGTAAAACTGGTAGCCTGCTGACCGTATTGAAAGTTCCTGCAACACACTGGGTTGGAGAAAGTAGCCGAGTTACGTAACCGTGTTTGACAGGTGGGCTCAGTCACGTTATTCGATTATACCAGACGAGGGTTGGTGTAGTTAGCAAGTAGTGGGTAGGTCGAAGAGCCGTGGTTTCGAAATCAGTTGGTTACCGGTGGATCGCGCGTTATTAAATCTCGCGTTAGCATGACACGTATCGGCTATTCGTTCTGTTGCATTCGGAGGTATACGTTGACCTGGTACTGCTGAAGCACTCTATTTGGGTAGCGTTCTGAGAGTCGGTGTCTGGAGCAGAGTGTCAATCTTTATAATCGTCGTTAAATATAGCGCCGAATGGTCGTTTTATGTTACGTCAGGCTGATACACTTTGCCAAATGCTGAACCCCAGACAGGTCCACTTGGGTTCCCCACTCGGACCTGATTTTACCCGGAGCAAAGGAATTTTGCGACGCCAATGAGCAAGGTATTAATCAGTTGCGATAAAGAGTCATAAAATTGCATCGCATGGTTACGGCCATCCGCGTTAATAATTCAGCTCGCTAAAGAGGTCGCCGTGTCATAAACGTACCTACTTGCGCGAAATGGAACGGTGTTTAAAAGTCACGTGCCCCGGAGTCCGTAAAAAGCACCTGCTCGTGTAGACGTTGTGAACGTATACGGGACAAATTCGCCTTAACGCTCTTCTAATTTTTCAGCTTCGCCGCTTTATAGTTCCAAAGTGAATATATAAAATCGGCAACCGGGACGGAGGCGGTGGTGGGGGAGTCCGACCCGTTTCTTCTGCTAGACGCATCCGTCCCACCACACACGTTCCACAGGCTTGTGCCATCGCCTCGCGCTGTTTGCCTATCCAACTTTCTATCCATCTGTTCCACCCTTGCCACCTCGTTCCGTCTGTTTTTCTCTTTTCTTGCAACGGGGGCGGTATGCAGCCCTCGGTTGAAATGTCGTTTGCTTTGCAAACTGGTCCCTTACATTCGTAACCGTTCGTTATCGTTAGTTCCGCCTGGCGAGGCGCGTTCACAGCGTAAACACGTACGTACGTAGGGTACATAAGCGCGCTGTGCTCGAACCGGCGCGGGAGTGGGGATAGCGTCCCGCGGGTGGGGGTAGCGCGGGAGAGCAAGGTGGGGGAAGCTGACAGGCAGTACGGAACGAGGTTTGAGAGCGCATTTCGGAGGAAGGTGTGGCCGTTTCGACTTCTCCCATTCGTTACCTTTGCCGCGAGCACACCGGCGTGCAAGCGCGCCGAGTCATGTTTACGAGCGCAAATAACGGTGCAGCCGCAACTTTTTGTTGCCGTTTCCTTTCCACCTTTTTTCCAACGGCGTTTGCCGTCGCGCGTACCTACCACCACCGATGATATCACCGCTTTGGTAATCGTACATGTACACGCGTGTGCCCCGTTGCAGCATTAACGCGTGCGGCCACGCACACTGGCACGCTTACGCGCTATCGTTACGCAACTTGCCGATACCCGCTGGCGTTTTCACTTTTGTTTGCCGACATATCGCTGTCGGATTTGCTTGAGCTTAGTCTGAGGTATCGCTCGCGAAACATCGGGGCTCGTTGTTCGGTTTAAATAGCATGGTTTGTGGGGTACATTAACCGCCTGGGGTTATATTCAGCTCTGGGAAGGTGGAGAGACAAGCGAGGTTAGGAATATCTTTTTATTTTTCATTTATCCGTTTGGGTGAACGTGAGCGGTGTTTTTGAAATTCTAGAAAGTTTTTCGGTCACGGGGCGTTATACGAGAGACTGTGAGGTGAAACAGGTTTTCGCATGCCTCGTTTCAGGAATTCATATTTAATTATTGTTGTCGTTCGATACTGACGGATTTTTTAAATGCTGATAATTTATAGTACAGTTTATGTAATCGTGCTGCCAGTGGTTTTTAATCAGCGTGCCACTATAGTCCGTCCGAAAATACGAGATACCAATATTTACATTGACACGATCAGTTAAATGATATGCAGCTGTTGATTTATTTCCTTGAACTTCGGGAAAGACATTTGCTCAGTTATTGTGGGCTCTTGTAAGAATGTTCGGAATTCGCACTGTTCCACTGATCCGCAAAAAGTTCCACGTAATCGTTGGGTCCGGGTTCTGTGAAATCGGCCCTGACCTGATCATGCACTCATCGCGCGCATATAGATATATGCACTTTTGGCTCCTCAAAATTTGAGAATCGCTGCCTGAAATTAACGAAGCATATGTCATGGCAGTATTACATCAACAAGGTTAATTTTGTAATAATAATCTTTATATTGATGAATTTTAAATGTTGTTCTGTCATAGAACATGTCGTGTATAGATAACGCAATTTCCAGATTTTTGCGTATTCTTGTTTTGTATTTACCTGTGTGTATATATATTTCACCGAATGATTTTAATGGATTAATGAAATTAGCTACTTACGCCTATGGTACGATGACTTTCATTTTATGTATGTGTGGAATTTCGAACCTTTCCCATATTTACCCGGTTAACACCTGGTTGACTGCCATGGAGGTCATCAGTGACTGGCGCTTGTCTCCTCAGTGGGACCATAGTGGTCACCAGTATCCGGCGATACTAATTTTTTAAATTTATGTCTGTTTTATTCTAACCATTTTTTCTTAAATTTAAGCAACGTAAATAAGTAGAGAACTCTGAATAAAAAACATTAATAATTTCCACCATTTTTCTTTTCTTTGCTATATTGTTCGATAATTCATCATTAAATCCTAAGAATAATGAAAAGTTTATCGTGGCACCCTGACCGTACCACAATAATAGTACATTGCAATTGAAGTGCGAGCCACGACTGTCGTCTATCACCCAGCGCGGAATATTCCGCGAGCTACGACTGTCGCCTATCACCGAGCGCGGAATAATCCGCGAGCTGACCTTTTCCATTACCAGTTGCAGAATATTCTTCATATGCCATAGATCACGTTTGATCCCTTTTGTGAGCATCTCATCTACATCGGTTTATTATATTCTTAACAAGTTTTACTTTTGTTGTGAAAAGCCTTTTAACTGCCATTATGAGTAGGTGCTGATACACGTGCGGTGATACGGGCTAGTCGTCAGTTGAACGTCGCTGATGCATGAACACGGCATCTTAAGTAGAGCCATGATGCAAATGGGTTAAGCTCTCGCAGAATCAGATTCACCACTGTTTTTTGACGAATCAGCGCGAGCAACGATGAGCGACGTCCGAGTCTTGCACGACTGATCGGTGACAAATGAAAACGTCAGATTTCGGGCTTCCTGTGTGTCATCTGCTGGTAGGAATTCGAATTTTTATATTTTTATCCATTCTTTCATAAAACTCTTACAAATATTCTTAAATCCTTTGGATAAAAATGAATCAACGTTTAACCAAATTAGATTGTCAATATTACTAAATAAAAGAAGATACTAATTCTTAAAAAATATAAAATAATAGTTAAAGTTATCGTTAATGATTGAACAAATTTTGTTCTTTTAAGAAACATGAGTTTCATTCATGATCGTGAATTAATCGAAAATTAATTGAAAATGCGAAGACTCGAGTTTCCATTGGCAGGTGATTCATCGAAGCTTAAGATTTATTCCTTTGATCCTTGTTCGATCTATCGCGTGAAACCTGTGTAATACATGCTGGTCTGTCGTCTCACTTTCTCGTGGTACAGTTTGATCGGTTTCTTTGGTCCATGAAATCTTATTAAAGACCGGTATATGCCCCGGTTAAGTGATCACGAACTATCCCATTTTGTGATTACATATCCGGGTACTGATGTATATTACACCGTATATGTACTATTACGTGTAAAATACATTTTGAAGGGAATACTATAGATTCCATATCTTGTGAACTGTATACCTTATATTACATAACCTGAAACCCTTTATATAATTTATTTCATGAAAATATCAGTTTCGCAATATTTAATTTCTTTGAGAATCCGAGATACTTTATCATATCTTGCGTACTGCACGCTTTACATTACGTAAATTGAACCTTTTATATAATTTATTTCATAAAAATTTCCGTTTCGCCATATTTAATTTCTTTGAGAATCCGAGGAACTTTGTTACTCCAGTTTGCTACTTTCAAACGCCAGCATGTCGTTATGTGTTGCGACATTACATTGGGGAACATACATGTGTGATTGACATTAGATTGACACACGTATTTGCGAGAGTGATCGAAGGCCAATGAAAGTTGCTTACACTCCTACCTGTGATCCACAAAAAGTCCCTGCTATAGATCACTCAAATTGCTTTTCCAATTACCCAAAGACCTACAATCAAAGAACATCCACTTATCTCGCAGTTCTAAATTCATTCTTAATGGCGAACGTTAAACTTCGACTACTAACATAAATCTATATCAAAGTTTACCCAATACTGCCCACAGATACATAGAAAATGTAAAAATCGAAGGCATACGTTCACTTTACCTCATCGCTCATCAATCAATTTGAACGATTCTATATATGTATAGAGTGCTCCATTTAAATCAATCCAGTCGAATATCTTCGATACTATTGATGACGTTAATGAATGTTTGGAGCAAAAGGCTTTGGGCTGTACGTATTCCGATGGAAGCTTTTTCTATCTGCTGCACCTATAGAAAGTATTATATATTCGGATTAACTTCACTTTCTTAAATGCAATCATATATTTTTTGATATTCAATTCTATATAAAATATACTAAATATTGTGAAATCATAGATGAAGGTACTAAACTGTTTATGATTACAGAATCTGCCTTGAAAATATTTAAATTTTAACTCTGCACTCGGCGATCTTTTCGTTACAGGAACATAATAATTCGAAGACTTTTTGCCATAAAGTCGACGATATTTTCATAACGGTAAATAGGAAGTGCAAATTAACAATAAAACGTAGACTTATTTTATATTCCACACGTCGTTGGGGAATTTCAAATTCGAGATACTTATTAATAACGATTTTTGGGATCTCAATAAATGGCGACTGAGAATGAGAATCGCCTCTCGAGTGTAAAGGGTTAATAGGGAGTAGTAGTATAGGTATTTAGGCTAAAAGAGTTTCAAGAATCAACTTTAAAACGGTGCTAATACCGTTAGTCGATATTGAAATATCTTCTAATTTTCAATCATTCATTTTCCTATATATAACAGGGTGAGTTGCATCGATCACTATCAAAAAATATATAATTCTATTTAATACTAAATTTACAAGGACGAAGTAAATAACTTGTGGATGAAAGAATGGGAGAAAAATGTTCTTTGACAAATAACGTCATTGGAAATTGAACTAGAAGAAAAATGGCGGATAGGGAGACAAATGACCAAAGTGATAACAATCAAAAGTAGGATTTTAATCAAAAATCTCAGACGTTAATTTATATTACATCTTTAGGTTAATGTTCACCTACATTACAATTTAGGACAAATGTACTCTTCAAACTATTGAACTTTCAGATCGTTTTCTACCTTTACTAGCATAAATACTGAGCACCCCGAGTCAATGGGATTTTTATTTCTTTATTACCAGCATTTCATGACTTGTAGACACTTAGACCACCCTGATAGCATTTGTACTAGGCCCCAGTAATAGTCTATAAATTACCAGTTGACGAAGGACACACTGACCCGAACTGGTCTAAACTCCCACCAATATAGATAGGCTAACGAAACTAGCAAAGACAGCGAATAGAAGGTAATTAGAATCAGAACAACAAGACAAAGACACCGCATTCCATCAAACACATTCACTCTTTGTATTAGAGGCGAAGTCAAACCACTAGGCAAAACACTCTACATTGAATCAATGCATTCACTCCTTGTATAATAGTAGAATAAAAACCTACAAAACCTCATTTGAACTAGCTTACGTTAGTAAAAGGACATAAGCATTGTCTGATTAATTCTCTTTGTAGAAAAATCGAACGAAATACTTTCATCTAATCTTCAATATCGTCATTATTTTCTAAGATATTCGCCTATGGGTATGCAACCTAACCTAACTTAACCTAACCTAACCTAACCCTCTTTAAATTGGTTATCCTGTATATATACGTGAGTGTAGGCACGAAATATATCTTCAATAATTCATGGATGCAGTAATTCGTCATTCTCTGTCTAATGCCGAGGAAGATGGCAGCGTAGAGTCCACACGACAAACAAGATTAGGGCACGACTGGCAATGGAGGTTAGGGCGGCCGGCGAATCCATAAGCTACCGTGCCGTTCGCCAATTTTCGTACATCGATATGTCGTGAAAGGAACGATCGGCGGTGGATAGACGTAATGAATAGCTCGGATGGAAATATACCAGGTCAGGTGCAGGTTTCAGTGGAAGGTAGTCGTTGGATGTAGCGGCGCTGGCGACGGGGTAGGTATGGGTGCAATCAGCGCGATGATAACCAGTATTACCGCGTCAACCCAACCCATCCTCGCAGATCTTCGTGGCGTAATTCCCGGGGGTTCTATTTGTGACAGGGGCAAGCGGCTAGTATGACACGTTATGCCAGGGATGATGTATTCTGCGTTATTTATTTTGAACAACGACGATCGACGCGACGCGTCGCGGCGTGACGGCGAAATAGAAATCAGGCCGCGCGCGGCCCCTGAATATTCACGCCTTTGGTTTTTGAGCCGGGCGCGACCATCAATCGTGGAAACGATGTGGCGTGATTAATTTTGCTGAACCTCACCGCCGCTGAAATGCGTCGCGTCGCACAATTCCCGTCGATCACAGAATACGTCCCTTGTCAATCGCTACTTCATTGAATATGTTTAATAGCCGACAGTCATTGGCAATTGATTATGCCGACCAATTTGACGAATTTGTCTCCGTGACCTTTGTTGTGGCTACTCCGCGAAATCTACCCCTGTTAACGTATATTTAACATATTTATTCAACTCGGTGTAATGCCAATAACTCGCGAATAATTCACCCCATGTTTAGGTTCATTAAAAAATTTTAATTGCAACATTTACAGTGTGCATAACATCTTTCGTTAATCGAAGCTTCGATAATAATTTTCGAAATTTGATTATTTTTAATTAATACTTTTTGCTAATCAAAGTTCCAATTACGTTTATCGAAATTTTTAGTTTGGCTAAAATACGGTGTCAATTATGGATCTTAAAATATTCATGAAAAATTAAGTTATATTTATGGGTTTCGAAATTCCTTTTATTCCTGTGCTATTTATTATTTGCATATGCATATTGCATTCTGTATCCTGTTCAGTTTGTAATTTTCTTTATAATAAAATTCGAATTTTTTTATTCATTATTCCATTACGCGTTATATATTCATTATGCAATACACGAATACATTTCGTGCTTACGTTTTTGGTCCGCTTTCTTATTTTTTCCATTCATCTGAATTAAATATCGTATTTCGCAGTAACCCAGTCGATTTCTAAGACTTTTATTTATTTCAAGCTGCCCATCAAAATTGCCTCATTAGCATAGAAAGTTATTCGTTTTATCTATGACATATTTATTTGATTTTCCTCGTTTAGAAATATTAACGAACTTTGTTACGAAACATACCGGAAAGTGCAGTTTAATTCTTGCTTTTCTAAATTCACGCTTTATCGCATAACTCAAATAAAATTTACAAAAAGGTGTAATTTATTTAACCTGAACACGTTTGGCGCGATAGACCACGAAATTTATGTGAAAATCGGTAAAACATTTAGGGAACGATTCAGCGTCTGAGGATCGTCTTCTCTGCTCTGATCGAGGCGGGGTGATACTTTCTACAGCGAGTGTACGTAAAACCCCTATCACGCTTTACGTTTCATTCACGTTCCGGAAAACGTCGTGTCATTCTCCAACGCGAACACGTGCTTTTGGGTTGCCCGTGTCCCTGCTTTATCGTGCACGGTGTCACGTGAAATTGGGAGCACCGATAAGAGAATTCGGTGTAAGTAACCATAGAAAAACGCGAGGGTTAGAAACTTCTCGAGTGAACGGTTCCGAGCTGCATACGCAAAGTTCGTAACGTCTCGCGTCTCTCTCTAGCCGCTGCACGCGCCCATTCTCCGTCCTCCTCGCACTCGTTGTCTCCATCCCTACTTTCGCTTCGAACGTAATATTTCCGCCTATTCGTTTCCACACATTCGCAGCGCCGCCTGGCGTATACGCGAGTCCATTTTCCACGTCTCACTCGAAAGTAATACGAGTTCCCTCTCTATATCTCCCTCTCTCTCCTTCTCGCTCGCTCCCGCACGCAGCCTATTTATTTCCGTGCGAATACCAAGAGACGGAAATAATGATTTTAATAATACCGGAAGCCCGGCGTAGCGCGAGGATTTTCCTCGATTACATCGGGCCCATTGTTTCAAAAAGAACCCGTTCAACATATGAGAACCATTAAATAAAATTTCACCGCGTCTGGCCGCGCTGCGGGATAAAAAGCGTGTTCCGTCCATCGGGACGATCCATTCCCATTTCAACCTTCCGATACTAAATGCATTTTATTCACCATCGGAATTTCAGTGATTTGTTTCACCCGAAAGTATTCCAGCCGCATATTTAATTATTCGCTCGGATTGCTTGTAACGCCATTTTCCATGCGCTGTCCAATTTTTCTCCCCCTATTTTTCCACCCTTCTTTGTTTTTTTACAACTGTAATATTCGTTCCTCCATGCCGGGGTGCGGTAAATTGTTGATCCGTTAGTAATTCGATCTTTATTAAAATACCGACCGGCTAACATACGGAGTAAAATATTTTATATCCAGTCGGAATAATTTTTGTTTCCCTCGCAACGATGTTGAAGGTATACACGGTGTGTACGTATACCGATACCGCGAGATAGTTCCATTTTATTACCATTGTACTCGCATGTGATATTCTCGAGATATAAATAGACCCCTCGAGCAATGTTCCCTGCCATTCGTCATATGGCCACTTTGATGAAAGTTTAGGGAATTGTGTAGTTTCTCGTAAACCGGAGGCTTTTAGGGTTAAGCAAACCTCGCGTTTTCCACTTACTGGGACATGGCATATGGTGGAATTCCCACGAGTTACTCTTTTACGTCACATGCCTCGTTTCTTTCTTACCGTTCCTCTAGTTGCTTATTTAACGGAAATAATACTTTCTCCGCGTCACGGCGTGTTTTCCACCCCAGCCTCGGCAACGGTGTACTACAATCGCCACTTACGGGTAAACACGGAACTTCCCATTACGAATTTATCCGATGCTTTAATGGAAACTTCGCAATTACGATAATTGCAACGCGTCGAGTGTCCAATCTTTCCCCTCTATTCCTACTCCGCGCTGCCGACGCGCGACTACTAGCGACACCAGCGCGTAACTCCGCGTCTCCTAATGCCCGCCGCGCTACCGGTTAGACCTGTGGCAGTTTTTATTAGCCACGTGAGCCGCGCCTATGAAAACTCGCAACGGCGCTGCCCTGTTTCCGGATACGGAGATGATGTCTCGGACCGAAGGGTATAAGAGCAACGGCGGCACGAGGTGGCGGTGGGAGGAAGTTGCTGGACCATGTCGACTGCTTCCCAAGCCAGCCGAAGTGGACCTATCGACTCGAAACGAGTGTGCTCGACGTTAAAATCCCGGTCGCTGCTCTCGTTTCTCAGCCTCCCGCCCTCTCCACCCTCGTCTCTTCCACCGTCATCGCTCTCTTGCTTTCCATCCCCAGTCCGTATCCGGCCCACCGCCACCCTGTGCCACCCTCTATCTGTCTTTCTCTCTAGTCCGTTCATTCGTCCGTTCGTTTGTATTGGACGTAAACGATGCAATGGGTGGACACGGTCCAGCAAATCCGAAATCCCCTTTTCCTCGATATAAAGCTTTACCTCGCCCCCCTCCCCTCCCCCCGCCACTCTTTTTTTCGGCCACGTCCTCTTCCGAGCGCGACTTCGCGCCAATACTTTCTGCGAGCAGACCAGACGGCACGAGTATCGAACCCGGGCACCTCGTTCAAATCGACTTGTATCTCAAGGAACCGACGAACACTCGGAAATCGAATGTTCCAGAGTATCGAAACGTCGATGTTATTACGGGATAATAGTTTCGGGCTGGATGCAGCACAGTTGCACGGCGAAGGCGTTTGGGTCCGTTTATCGTCGATTATTATGGATATCGGTCTATAATTTTCTCGCGTTTTCAGTGATTAATGGGGAGATTGAAAAGAGAGCGAGGGAGAGGCGCGAGCGGGATGGGAGGTAGAGAAGGAGGAAAGAAATTGTTCCGTCGACCGCTTTGAACGCGCGACCACAAAAGCGTAATGTTTCAGCTGCTCGCATCGGTGAAAACGTCATTTTCAAGCCAGTCCGATTGATCGAGCCAGAAATGGAATGAAGCGTCATTGTTGGCAAGCTATGTTTCATTTCATTTCGTTCCGCGCGCCATGCCCGAAAACCTCTATACCGTTCGAAAACGTTTGCCCGGCTCGCAAATGAAACGTATGCTCGCGAGCAAGTAAATTGCCGTGCAACGTCGCCGTCATTACGCGAAAAATTCCCGCTTATCGTTCATTACTCGCGATTAATTACTGAAAAGCCTGTTAATCTGCAAATCCGATTAACGATGGAACGATGTAAAGGAAAATACAAATCAGGGAATGAAAACGAATTAAATGATGCTAATTGCGTGTCGAAACGCTGCCATTTTGTATTTCTATTCTTTTTAACCCGTAAAAGTCGTTTTTATCATATTCGTACAACGATATACCAGAATTTCTCTGGTTGCGAACTTTTCACGTGGACCACATTTTTGTTTAAGAAATTTTACTGTCTTTTGAATTGCTACCAAATTATGCGTAGTAAAACGAAGAAATATTGAAAATTCCATCGTCGATTTCACCTTTTTAGACTCTGAAAATGAAATTTATGAAAAAGATAGGTGTATATTCTTTATATATTTGTACACCCAAATTGTACATACTATTATACGCTGTATGATCAATCATACTCCACATGCAGTCACAAAAATTTGGTTAAAAATGAAAAAATAAATTTCCCATTTTTCCTCAATTATTTATTTTCCATAAATTTTATCCTAACAGATTATATTTAGGGTACGAAAGAACACTGTGAGTGTCATTTTGACGTGGGAAAAATTTCATGTTGATCAAAATATAATTTAAAATCAGAATTTTCTTGCAATATGACATGTCAGTACCTTTCTTGCACGCTACATATAGAAAGTTTAATTCGGTAATAGAGACAGATGTTTTCACGACGTATAGTTTTCTCGGAAACTAAAGTAGCCTGTAAAGTGTAATACATGCATACCTAAAATATCTTGCAGGAAATATTTGTAAAGAATCGAAATTGATGGTGAAACAGCCCTAATAGATAGTTACAGGAAAGGAAATAATTTAACATAGAATACTATACTATGGTAACCACATATGATACCATGCGACGAACGCAATATCGAGAATCGTCGGTGATAACACGTGTACTTACTCTGTAATGAATTTAGATAATGGCGAGACGAGATAGTCGATAGGGGACGGGATGATTCAGCACGGAAGTGACAATATTATTCTGTTTCAGGGTGTGACGGGCGACCGGCTGGCCGGGGGCGCCGCACACCTCCTCCATCTCTTCTTCTTCTTGCCACGACCACAACACACAATGTAACAACAACTACCACTACTAGAGTCGTCCGCGTGAACCACGTTTTTTTCGGCCACGTCCTCTTCCGAGCGCGACTTCGCGCCAATACTTTCTGCGAGCAGACCAGACGGCACGAGTATCGAACCCGGGCACCTCGTTCAAATCGACTTGTATCTCAAGGAACCGACGAACACTCGGAAATCGAATGTTCCAGAGTATCGAAACGTCGATGTTATTACGGGATAATAGTTTCGGGCTGGATGCAGCACAGTTGCACGGCGAAGGCGTTTGGGTCCGTTTATCGTCGATTATTATGGATATCGGTCTATAATTTTCTCGCGTTTTCAGTGATTAATGGGGAGATTGAAAAGAGAGCGAGGGAGAGGCGCGAGCGGGATGGGAGGTAGAGAAGGAGGAAAGAAATTGTTCCGTCGACCGCTTTGAACGCGCGACCACAAAAGCGTAATGTTTCAGCTGCTCGCATCGGTGAAAACGTCATTTTCAAGCCAGTCCGATTGATCGAGCCAGAAATGGAATGAAGCGTCATTGTTGGCAAGCTATGTTTCATTTCATTTCGTTCCGCGCGCCATGCCCGAAAACCTCTATACCGTTCGAAAACGTTTGCCCGGCTCGCAAATGAAACGTATGCTCGCGAGCAAGTAAATTGCCGTGCAACGTCGCCGTCATTACGCGAAAAATTCCCGCTTATCGTTCATTACTCGCGATTAATTACTGAAAAGCCTGTTAATCTGCAAATCCGATTAACGATGGAACGATGTAAAGGAAAATACAAATCAGGGAATGAAAACGAATTAAATGATGCTAATTGCGTGTCGAAACGCTGCCATTTTGTATTTCTATTCTTTTTAACCCGTAAAAGTCGTTTTTATCATATTCGTACAACGATATACCAGAATTTCTCTGGTTGCGAACTTTTCACGTGGACCACATTTTTGTTTAAGAAATTTTACTGTCTTTTGAATTGCTACCAAATTATGCGTAGTAAAACGAAGAAATATTGAAAATTCCATCGTCGATTTCACCTTTTTAGACTCTGAAAATGAAATTTATGAAAAAGATAGGTGTATATTCTTTATATATTTGTACACCCAAATTGTACATACTATTATACGCTGTATGATCAATCATACTCCACATGCAGTCACAAAAATTTGGTTAAAAATGAAAAAATAAATTTCCCATTTTTCCTCAATTATTTATTTTCCATAAATTTTATCCTAACAGATTATATTTAGGGTACGAAAGAACACTGTGAGTGTCATTTTGACGTGGGAAAAATTTCATGTTGATCAAAATATAATTTAAAATCAGAATTTTCTTGCAATATGACATGTCAGTACCTTTCTTGCACGCTACATATAGAAAGTTTAATTCGGTAATAGAGACAGATGTTTTCACGACGTATAGTTTTCTCGGAAACTAAAGTAGCCTGTAAAGTGTAATACATGCATACCTAAAATATCTTGCAGGAAATATTTGTAAAGAATCGAAATTGATGGTGAAACAGCCCTAATAGATAGTTACAGGAAAGGAAATAATTTAACATAGAATACTATACTATGGTAACCACATATGATACCATGCGACGAACGCAATATCGAGAATCGTCGGTGATAACACGTGTACTTACTCTGTAATGAATTTAGATAATGGCGAGACGAGATAGTCGATAGGGGACGGGATGATTCAGCACGGAAGTGACAATATTATTCTGTTTCAGGGTGTGACGGGCGACCGGCTGGCCGGGGGCGCCGCACACCTCCTCCATCTCTTCTTCTTCTTGCCACGACCACAACACACAATGTAACAACAACTACCACTACTAGAGTCGTCCGCGTGAACCACGTTCTCAATGTACTCGATGTGGTACGTCACCATACCCCTAATCGGTGTCTCTGATGATATATGTCATCCTTGTTAAGTTTTAACGTGTTCACTTTTACGTTGTCGTGCCTCACAGTTAGTTGTTCCTCAGTGTCTGACCGAGAAACTCGTGCCATGGCCCGCAAACATAACCTCGCCCTCGTTGGACGCACGTGTGTGGCGAACAGAGTGCGCTGCGATCGCCAAGCGCTCGAGCTAACCTCACTTTTTCGCCGAGGTCTCGCGGCTCGTTCCAGCTACCGTTTTCTTCCATTACCTGGCATCTAAATGCAGCTACGAAAGCGATTTTTCTTTCTGGTATATTCCGTTCTCCTCGACTGAACTGTGTACGCTTGAATTTCGGTTCCTTTTTTCCTACGAATTTGCGGTTAAACACGATCTCTCCGAGTCGAACGTTATCACGGTCGTTTAATTATTTTCGGACAGGATTTTGTATCTCGTGCATACTTTTCATTCTTCCCTTTTTTTTATTTTTATTTCTTTTCTTTTTTTTTTTTAATTTGGACGTTCGAGAAGAATGGTTGGCAGTTTCTTTGTCGCGGATTCATGTGAAATCGGGGTTCGAGGTCGCGAGATAAATTACACTTGGAGGCAGTGGCATTCTTCGCGCACACGTACGTATTTACACATCAATCAACATTATGTATACATTCTGTATTCTATATCTATATATGATATATATATATTCGCTGAGTTCCGTTACAATGTGACTTGTGGTTGGTTTAGTTTCGTTGGTTTATCGGTGTTCGATGTTGGCTGCTATTGTTGGTTGTTAGGTGTTTAGTGGTCACTCTGTGTTGGTGCTCACCCTATCGGCTCCTTCCTTGTACCCGCAACCCCGACAACCTGCAACCCCCTTTCTCCGACTACCCGAATCCCAAACTTGATGTTAGAAGTTACGATGTCAAGCTTGTCTCCTGCCACGGACAATCCTATACGGACGACGGAAAGATCCGCAACGTCATTAACGTGTACGAAACAGACGGTAAGGTTTTTATTGAACGGTCTGTTATTCCAGACAGCATGCTGTTTTTACGTGTACAGAGAAGAGAAGTACGCAAGTGTCGCATGGCGGAAAACCCCTGGTTGAGCGAGGAAGCACTTGAGACGCGATCGTATGTGCAGATATTTGAATGTCTACTTTTGCTAGTTTTAACGAGTGAAATGTCGATGTTGAATCGAGGTGTTTGATATAATATTGCGCATTTAGCGAAGGGGATGTGTTAAGTTTGGGACAATAACATTGAAAAATAATTTGACGATTTCCATGAGAATTGCAGTATTATATTAAAGGTCTATTAAAGATATTATACTAGAAAATTGTCGATTTTGTCATTTCCATGAGAATTTCGGTATTATATTAAAGCTATCATAATACAAAATTGTCGATTTTTGCATTTCTGTGAGAGTTTTGGTATTATATTAAAGCTATCATAATAGGAAATTGTCGGTTTTTCCATTTCTGTGAAAATTTCAGTATTATTTAAAGCTGTCATAGTAGAAAATTGTCGATCTTTGCATTTCCATAAGAATTTCAGTATTACATTAAAGCTATGTAAAAGCTATCATAGCAGGAAATTGTCAATTTTTGCATTTTCATGAAAATTTCAGTATTATATTAAAATTATCATAGAAAATTGTCAGTTTTTGTATTTCCATGAGAATTTCAATATTGTATTAAAGCTATATTAAAGCTATCATGGTAGGAAATTGTCGATTTTTCAATTTCTGTGAAAATTTCAGTATTATATTAAAACTGCCATAGTAGAAAATTGTCGATCTTTGTATTTCCATGAAAATTTCAGTATTATATTAAAACTACATTGAAACTATCATAGTAAGAAATTGTCGATTTTTGCATTTCCATGAGAATTTCACTATTACATTAAAGCTATCATGGTACAAAATTGTCAATTTTTGCATTTCCATAAGAATTTCAATATTATATTAAATCTAAATTAAAGCCATCATAGTAAAATATTATCGATTTCTGTATTCCTCAATTATCAATGACTTCAATTTACTTTTTAAGATGCGTTTGGTCACTTTTGATCAGTTAATAGTACATGTACGTAATAAATACATCAGGAATATTATACATATTAATAATATTACAAATACTTCTACTAATATTATTAATATTAACATTCACAATAACACTATACACGTATCATTAATTTATTTTTACTCTTTTATCAATACACACCCCATTTAATTACTTCGATTCAACATATATATTTCACTCATCAAAAATAGCAAATGTAAGCCTTGTAACATTTTCATATACGATTATGTATTATATATTATATGCTCCCTCCTGTCGATGTTTAACAGCTATTGTGATACTGTATTAAAAATGAACTATACGTTCCTTACTATTTATTAATTAATATTATGCCAGAAGAAAAATAAATAAAATTTAATTCTCGCGATGTTTCGTATCTTCCAGCGAATGTTTATCACTAATTAAATACACCAGCTGAAATTATTCGCGTCTCGCGATACTACCTGTGTTCCCAACGTAAATTCATTAATTAAATACACGCGTGGAGACTTTTAACTTTCGATTCGTATTTCTTTGCAATTTTTCCTCTTATTCGAAATTACATCGCCGGTGGAATGGATTGCTTGCAATCAATCAGCCATCGTTTATTATATAACGTTAGAAATTCACGGGAACCGGCGCATACGAATGTGTAGAAAATTGATAGGGACCGAAGGAGAAGCACGTTTCGCTTCGTTGTGAAATTTAAATATTTTTGAAGAATGGATACGAAGCCCAATGATTTTTATGCAGCGCGCGTAGAGGTTTCCCTTGCGGAATACCGGTTTCGAGACCAGGAAACGCGTATACTTGGAAAATGGCCGGTATTTGATTAGAGAATGGCACGAGTCGTCTTTTCTACTACTTTCTTTCCTTTCTTCTTTCTCTTTTCACTCGCTCGTTCCGAACCTGTGTGCATCATCCGCTCGCGTTTCGTCGGATCGGACCCGTACCTCGTTCCGATAATTTCCAGGGTAACATCACGGGGATATCTTTTAATTGCGAAACGTTGAAAAAATATTCTTACCATTCGGGACGAAGTTAATTATCGAGTGAAATCGACGAATCAATGTGCACGCGTGAACGGGCACAATTTATTCCTGCCTATTTGCGCGGTAAATATTGATACTAGAATTTTTCTTCTCTCTTTCTCCCTTCTTTTTTCTCTTCCTTTTTTAAATCGACCCCGCTAATTAAGTTTCGGGTGCAGCGATAGGTTGTTATCACGCTTTTAATGGGTTTGGAAAACGATCGCTGTTTACGATCAGGGAGATGGGAGAGGTCGAATCTGTGGTCCAAGTGCTTGAATTCTTAATAAGAACCGACCGAAAAAACGAAAAATGCTGCAGCTTGCTACTCCGTGGATAAAACAATTACACGAGTGGGTAATAAAGAGAATAATTCCGATTATACGCTTCTTCGTGTTTTGCATTATCGATGCTCACGGATATATACGGAAATGGTTGTAAGTACGGGGTACTAATTAAAATTGCAGTGAATTAATAAATAGATCGTTATAACTTACATATTTTTCTGTCATATGACAACGAGATATTTTCAGGATACTCTGGTATTATATTGACGCGAAAATAAATATAAATGCAATAATCAAAATAAAAAATTATTTATACGTAAATAATAAAAAATTATTTCTTTTTACAAGTGCATAATATGAGAAATTAGTTTAATTTCATCACTCCCGAGTTAGGAAGAGAGTAGCAAACGTTCTAGCGTTTTCTAGTCAAATTCTATTGAATTATAATGGCTGTAACAGTTAAATAGAATTTTCCTCTCTTATTTATGTAAAAAAATTGGCTCAACACGATATTAGTCGAAAATGTCAATATAATTGAATTTTCTAGTCAAATTCTATTGAATTGTAATGGCTATAACGTTCTAAATAAATTTAATAAATTGTACAAAATTTCTCTTTTATCCTAAGAAATGGCAGGGCAGGTCAGAACAGTTGGATTGCGTTCAGAAAAGATTTTCTAAGCTCTAGCAGTTTGAAATATATGGATATTGTATCACGTCTGCAGTCTGGCAGTCATCTTGCAACGTGATGTTATACAACGTCTGCAGGAGTGATTGGGTTAAAGTTCCATATATATCATATTGACATAGGAAAAACTATAGGTGCAATAAATAATTAAAATTATCAGTTAGGTTTTGCTGCCTCTTATAATACATGCAAAAATTCATATATTATTAAAAACATAATTCTTGTATCATATTAAAATAATATTGGCAGCATAGTGCCAAAAATAATTATCGATAGACCCAATAGTAATTGAAAATAAAGATTGCTCCTTGCTTCCTCTGCTATAAAAAGGAAATTAATTATTATGGGTTTAATCCACATAACATTAACACAAAAATATTAACAAATATTACGAATAATGTAAAATAAAAATTGCAGTAAAAATATCGACAGTATAGTGCCAAGAATGATTATTAATAGACCGAATAATAATTGAAAATAAAGATTGCTTATTACTCCCTCTGCTATAAAAAGGAAATCAATTATTATGGGCTTACATCCACATAACATTAACACAAAAATATTAACAAAAATTTCCGCAAATAGGAAATCAATTATTATGGGCTTACATCCACATAACATTAACACAAAAATATTAACAAAAATTTTCGCAAAAATATTGGCAGCATAGTGCTAAAAATAATTATCGATAGACCCAATAGTAATTGAAAATAAAGATTGCTTATTGTTTGGCAGCATAGTGCCAAAAATAATTATCGATAGACCCAATAGTAATTGAAAATAAAGATTGCTTATTACTCCCTTTGTTATAAAAAGGAAATTAATTATTATGGGCTTACATCCACATAACATTAACATAAAAATATTAACAAATACAACGAATAATGCAAAATAAAAATTGCAGCAAAAATATTGGCAGCATAGTGCCAAGAATGATTATTGATAGGTCCAATAGTAATTGAAAATAAATATTGCTTATTGCTCCTTCTGTTATAAAAAGGAAATCAATTATTATCAGCTTCCACCTATATAACGTTAACACAAAAATAGTAACAAATACAACGACTAATGCAAAATAAAAATTGCTACTCACCCTCAGTCGCACAATATGGCCACCCATTAGCGAACGAAAGTCGTTGTAAAACTACCCTCGTATCAGTAGCACAAAGGGGTTGGTAAATCGATATAGATGGTACGTGTAATTCTTTAATGAAACCAGACTCGGCATACTTCCGCGGCAATCGTGTATCCACGGGTCTGCTCTATATCACTTACGCGCATTTAAGTCTAATCGTGTAAAACCATAGTCCCGATCTGCGTTCCAATTCCATCGGAAATGTCGGGCGACATTTTACCCTATTGAATCGCGCCGGGATGGGGCTACGCGACGGAGAAGCAGAGGACGTCATGCTGCTCAAGAACGCTCTGACTAGGACGTATGCGGGAAGGAAGGCATGGACCGAAGGAACATTTATTTGCTGGCAGGGGATCCTGCGCAGTTTTTCAGCCAGACCGTGTGGAGTTTTGCAAAGGCAATTCGATTTCAAGCCCATTCGGACAATATTAAAAGGTAATTGGATTTCGACCTGGCTAGTTGTTGCCAATGTGCACGCTCGATCCCAGGCTAGCGAACCGGGGTTGGGCCGAGGGACAGTGAAACGGCGTAAGGGGTGTCGAATCAGTAGAAAGAGAAAGATAACAAAAGTAGAGGGAGTCTGTACGCGTGTTCGCAGACCAGAATAATGGATAGTCGTTAAATTTAATTGGCACATAATTATCGGGAGCTCCGGCACCAAGCAGAGCGTTGCACGCCACCAATCGTCGTAATCCGGTTGCCTTGGCTTTAATATCGAGGAACATCGAATAGAACCGGACCATACGTTCTACTAGCCGTCCCTTCGTGTTTCATCTCGCGAAAGATTCCCTGATACTTGCACATTGACGATCGATCCAACCATTCTCCGGATTTCGACGTATTTTTCATCCCTTAACTCGGTCAAGCTCCTAGACTATCAATTATCATCTATTATCTAAGTAATAATATTACTATCCAGTTGTATTTAATTGGCAGATTAAATTTGGAGACTATTTGACACCCTGATTCCTGTCAATTGAAGATTGTTTCTCGGAATCTTGCTATTTTGACCTGTTCTTGACTGTCAATATCGATCGTCTAGCTTCCATACGTTTATCCGTTATCAATTGTCTACAATTTCCAATAGTTAAGATGAACTTGGTTCAATAACCCGCGTTATCCAACCTAAATCTACCGCAGGGACAATGCCCTATCTCGCTCTCACGTTTGCAGCGAGGGAGCCTCGTCTTTGAGACTTGGTTGGCGAGAAAGAATCTGAATAATACAACGATCACGTGAAACGAGACGACCGAAGGAAAAGGCACCGAGGGAGACGAAAGTTGGTATCCAAGGTGGATGGTGAGAACGTGGATAAAAATCTACGAACGTTCCCGGTCTCCGGGGAAGTTAGCCTATGCCCCAGGAGCGCGAGCGCTGTTACCAGACTGGAGCGAGGGAATCCGAGTTGACACGTGCTCGTAAAACGCTTAAATATGTGACGCGGGTTGGCAAATTAATTTATGAATCAATTAGGCCAGCCGCCGTTTAGATAGGGGTTATCGGTGCTACCGGCTGCTTGCGCGTAGGCACAAGCTGCAGAGGAGCTACAGGAACGAGGGAGCGAGGCTCGTGTGATATCGTACGTAACTACGATATCGGCACGTTACCAATAAATAAGCCGATACCATCTTTCATTTTGATAATTATTATTCCGCGCGGTGTTAATTAATTAAACAGAACGGAGAAGCAGGACGACCGGAGTAGCACTCGGAATGGAGTGCTCGGAATAGACGAGGCACGCGTGCACACCGCCCATGATCGCACCAGGTGATAACTCCTCGGGCTCTCCGGCTAATTACCGGATGAAAGAGCTATCTGGCGACTGTCGTCAAAGCCCTGGTGAAACCTGGTAAATGCACCTGCCGCGCCATTGTGATATTTTAGCGCGGCGAGCGCGGTTTGTACAGCATTGCCTGCTTCTCCGACTATGTATCTAATTTTCATTCGGCATTTTCAGTTCCTGCTCAACGTCACACGCGCGCTTACGTGATCACGAATGCCCCGCGCGTTTTAAACACATTGCCAAATAGTGGTTTGGAATGCCTGGACCACGAAGCGAGTTTGTGAAAAATGGAACGCCGTTTTGAGGCCTAGCTAGGCTATTTAGTCCGGGTTATTATCTTCACCGTGTTTACGCGGACTGAGTGGCTGAGGTTTGCTCGATGTCTCGTTCCAGGCGACTATGTTTCAGTGAATGAAAAGTGAATGAAATATCTTTTCGCGTGCTGACGAGTGATTAGAATTACTCAACGCTGAGCGTTTGCTAGGTACATTGTAATAAAATTAGTCACCGATTGGACTGCTAGTAATTTATGTGAAAGAAGAATGCATCACCAACGTTCTCTCTATGAACCCAGGTCTAAGAATTAATGGAGTGGACGTTAAGGTTTGGCAGAAATTCTGTCACTTATGCCAATACTGCATAGAATATCGCACAACGTCGAATGCTGATTCTATACTATAAATGACAATATCATCCTTCGAAATGTTCCACTAATTATCAACTCTATTGTCAATTCAATTACTGACCTTGGAAACCTAATCCAAAACCAAAGCTTCGAACGAAAAATTATTCTTCATTTTCGACTTATTTTCACGCGTAGAATCCTTTTACAGTCAGAAAATTGCCGAAATTCCTTCGCGACACTCTTCCTTCTCGAATGTCAAATTATTCGGAGAACTGTGAACGCATTCACATCGATGGCACTTCATGAGCCCGGGTTTAAGAATTAATAAGGTGGGTGTTAATGTTTGGCAGAAATTCTGTCACTTATGTCAATACTGCATATCACGTGACTATAGTCACTCAACATTGAACGCTATACTACGATCTATACTGTAAATGACAGTATCATTCTTCAAAATGTTCCACTAATTATCAACCCTATTGGTAATTTAATTACTGACTTTGGAAACCTAATCCAAAAACGAAGCTTCGAACGAAAAATTATTCTTCCTCCTTGACTTATTTTTACGCGTGGAATCCTTTTACTGTCAGAAAATTGCCAAAATTCCTTCGCGACACTCTTCCTTCTCGAATGTCGAATTATTCGGAGAACTGTGAACGTATCCAAGGGGGTGAAAAATTGATCCTTATGAATATTGACGGCACTTGATGTGCCTGGGTTTAAGAATTAAGGGGGTGGGCGTTAATGTTTGGCAGAAATTCTGTCACTTATGTCAATACTGCATATCACGTGACTATAGTCACTCAACATTGAATTCTATACTGGCACTTGATGTGCCTGGGTTTAAGAATTAAGGGGGTGGGCGTTAATGTTTGGCAGAAATTCTGGCACTTATGCCAATACTGCATATCACGTGACTATAGTCACTCAACATTGAATGCTATAATACGATCTATACTGTAAATGACAGTATCATTCTTCAAAATGTTGGACTAATTGTTAGCCTTATTGGTAATTTAATTACTGACTTTGGAAACCTAATCCAAAAACGAAGCTTCGAACGAAAAATTATTCTTCCTCCTTGACTTATTTTTACGCGTGGAATCCTTTTACTGTCAGAAAATTGCCAAAATTCCTTCGCGACACTCTTCCTTCTCGAATGTCGAATTATTCGGAGAACTGTAAACGCATCCAAAGGGGTGAAAAATTGATCCTTTTTAAATGTTGGACTAATTGTTAGCCTTATTGGTAATTTAATTACTGACTTTGGAAACCTAATCCAATAACGAAGCTTCGAACGAAAAATTATTCTTCTTTTCCGACTTATTTTCAGGCGTAGAATCCTTTTACCGTCAGAAAATTGCCAAAATTTCTTCGCGACACTCTTCCTTCTCGAATGTCGAATTATTCGGAGAACTGTGAACGCATCCAAAGGGGTGAAAAATTGATCCTTTCGTTTGCGGGGGTGGAATCGAAGCTCGCGACGATATCGCGATACCGTATCTCTGGGAAAATATGCGCTCTGCCAAACGAATGGACGAATGGTGAATTTAGTGGTCCATGCACTTTGCGATAATAGAACGTTCGAATTATCTTTCGAATCTACAAGGGACTATCGTAGCACGCGTAGCATACGTGACGTTCGGCGAGAAGTAAATGTCAGGATCACGAAAGTCCAAGCAATTCGGACGTGAGCCAACCGGTCGGAGGGTACACCCGGTATAATTTATTAATTTAATGCGTGCCTTTTTGGGTCAGGATTGTATCTGGGTGAGAGAGGGCGTTGGCAGTTTTCCCAAAGCGTCGGGAAAAAATAATATCTCTCTCTCTTTACTCCCGCGTCGTGTTCCCACGGATCTATGATACCCTGAACAGGCTGTAGAAGGTAGCCGGTCGTAAACAAATAAATAACAACGCGATAACGGCCGATGGCTGACAACAACATCCGTGGCGCGAAACTTTTAATCGTCCTGCTAGCCTTTTACCTTGGCTGGCGTTAAGCGACTGATGACAGTACGTTATGTGCTTTGGTTCTAAGAATGAAAGTCACTGACACACTTTGCGATGTCAAATGATGCTTATCAAATGATTTTTCAAGTTATTTGTTAATCTGAAAATGTGTATTATATTGGAGGAAGCTTGAAGTCAGGGTGGACTGAATTGATAAATATTCTGAAATTTATTTCTGTCAAATTTCTTGGAAAATTTCGTGCCCATTTTTGACAGGTGGCATAAGGACAGGTCTGAATATATCAGAACGATTGAAAACAAATGACACGCGCACATATCGTATAAGACGGTACTTCAGACATATTTGGACAAAATTTGCATACGATACGTTAATTTTTGTCAATTTTATACGTCCTTGAATATGAAAGCAGGAAAACCAAGTGCATTTTCAATTTTGCTTCGAAATCTGCACGATTTTTCCAGACAACCCAGTATATTGTCACATATTGGGTTTGATTGTAACACTTAGGTATGACTTTATCGTGACATTAATTTTCTGATAATATAATTCCTATTTTCGTTATAGTACCTTTTATATTGTCATTCTTCAATTTAATTATTTTTGATCATTTTTAAGCATTTGATTCTATTGCAATTTATCCAAAGTGTTATTTGACAGATTGCTGTCAAAATTCGAATTAATATCGCAGAATGATTATACTCGAAATTCCCAAAATTCGCAACTGTAAATTCGTCAAGATGACAGCATCCCCTCAGGCCAATTAACGATATTGTTAGGTGTTGAGAAGATGAGTCCAAGTCAACAATGACCTGTCCTAACCATTTATTACGTAATCGATGTATATATGTGTAGTGATCATTATTCTCACCCTCGCAACTAGATGGATTCTAACCTCTAGGAGATTCGAGAACTTTCTCATAATTTCTTGGAAAACCTCCACTTCCTATATAATTTGCAGACCTTTCAATAGTATCTCCGTCTAAGGCAGGGCCTGCTAGGTAACCTTATTAATGAGTCCACTAGCAGGCCCAGGACGAAACGCATCCCCTCCTTTTCCTTTCCTTCCTTCTAGCACCACTTTCACATCGAGGATACCTGCAACCAGTCAACACTGTAACAACCGTGTTGGAGTGAGGGTCCCATCACAAAACTATTTCAACATCCCTCCAATATTAATTTATTCGAAGCCCAACGATCACAAGCAAAAGATTGGACCACCTAATCTTTCATACCATTCGTGTCAATTATATAGCCACCGTCAATTATACAGTTGACCAACAATACATATAAAACATCTTTCAGATATTCCCAAATCCTGACTATCAAACGGTCTCCATGAACCAACACCATGTCAAAACCCCTCTAATTTACCTCACGAGACAATCATACTTATATATATACTAAAACTCTCATATTCCTCATGTTCCTACCAATTTTCACCAATGATTAACCCAGTACCCATAAAGCAGCTTCATCAGAAGCCTCACCTGCAAAGTACCCAACTTCAAATCCATAAATCCCCAGCAAATCTGTAAGGAGCTTAATCACAGAACCCTCTGCTAGACTAGCTCCACCTAAAACCAGCCCCACCCCTAGCCCCAAAAATCCCACAGTATTTCCAAACGATTCCCCATTTCACTTTTAATCGATCGAGACACCAGCTTCTCAGCTTGGAATCCTGCGATGTAAATAAGCTCGATAACGTGTGCATGTCGTAGCTGCAGGACAGAAATTCAATAACCAATAGATACCGGAGTAATATATTCAACAAGCTGGACGTATGGGCAACGAAAATAGCGTTGGAAGGAGCGAAATGGAGAGGCAAAGGGAGGAATCCCTGACAGAGAGGAGCTACAGAGACACAGGGAGATAGAGAAGGAGAGAGAGAGAGAGATGGGTAGAAAAGAATTACGGAGAAAAGAGACGAGACGAGACGAGAGTCGAATGGCGAAGCTCAGGGCTGTACTCAAGTAGCGCTTCTATTCAATTTAGCCGCTTCGTGCCACGGATCTCTGCTCTCTCGCGTATATTTGCCGGGATTTGATTTACGCATAAAATATTCACCTTGCCCGAGATTTCGTTAGAGTTTCGAAGTTCGGGAACGCGCAGCCGCCGCCAGCTGCCGCCACTGCTGCCGTCGCTGCAATGCAAACAGCGAAAGAGAGGGACGAAGTAAAAGTAACTGGAGGAACGAAAGTGTACGCCAAGGTTCAAGAGAACGGCATGGAAACGAGGAGAGACAGACACAGAGAGGGAGAGAGAGAGAGGGAG
The DNA here is from genome assembly GCF_001483705.2 of Eufriesea mexicana. Taxonomy (NCBI): domain Eukaryota; kingdom Metazoa; phylum Arthropoda; class Insecta; order Hymenoptera; family Apidae; genus Eufriesea; species Eufriesea mexicana. The sequence goes on along the minus strand of NW_016908458.1, from coordinate 923,257 downwards.
AAAGAACTTAGCGAAAGAGTGAACAATAGAAAAGCAAGGTGACTTCTGCGAAGGATCCAGCGCTGCAGCCTTGAGGTACCTTCAGCGGCAAACTTTGCGGTGGCGAAAAAGGGAAGGAGAACAAAGGAACAAGAACGAACCGGGGGCCGAAGAAATTTCGTGACCTTACCTTTTCCTTCTCCTTTTTCATCCCCTCCCTTTCGCCCGGCTCTCGTCGGGTTCTCCATTCCCCTCTATCGCCTTGGTCTTTCAGAGGATTGGACCGATCGGAGGAAGGCTCGAGGGTGAACTTTTTAGAACCGATATTCGAGATGAATCGCGAGTTCAGGGTAGTCATTTGGAGTTCAAGATGAGATTCCTAGGATTGTGTGTACTGTTCCGTCCCGGAGAGCGTGTTTATAACATGATTTTTATTCACTTTTAACCCTTAGAATCCGGATTACTCTCTGCCGAAGTGCTTCAGAGGGACTGTACGTGCTTAGCGCTTACGATCACTGTGGACGGAATACTTTTCGCTCGTCCGAGCTCTGTTGATTAACTGTTCAAGGCGCAATTAACAATTTATTATTGTAATTCTTTTGCAGTAGGTTAAATAATAAAGGAACGTTATTTTCAATCATCAATTATCTATTAGAGTCAATAAAATTTACAATATAACTTAACATAAAAATAAGGAACAGAAACTAAACAAAAATTAATAGTTTATTCGTGTATGATAAATTTTCTTATATTGTTAACCCCTTGGCATACAAATAAAATGCGCATCGACGCGTCCGTGGAATAGCATTTAATTTGGCTCAACTTTGGAGACTCATGTGCAAGCTTAGAAACAGAACGTTTTATTTTCAAATTTAATGCTATGTAAATAAAACAATAAAGTTGATATATAAGGTTAATGTACAATAATTAAGTAATACTATAAAATAATAATTTAGTAGTTCTGTGAAGTATGATACATCTCAAAACATTTTGGAATATGTAGTGGAATCAGACATGTTTTACACTGCCAAGTTGTTTCACTTCTCATATTATGTTTGATGCACGCATGGCATCTGTTTGCAGGATGTTGTTTTTTATTTGTCGCAGGCATATGTTCGGGAAAATGTGGCAAATTTTTTAAACAATATAGCATCCACGCACGATTGAAACGGGTAAAGAATCTAATATACTGCGCGACGTTCGCTGAAGACAATTCTTGACGTTTGCGAGACGTCAAAGTCTACAATGGCACATGAAATGAATGACGTCTCTCAGACGTCATTGTATGTCAAGGGGTTAATATTGTTGTACGTATACTATATTGTTAATACGTTACTAACGATACTCGGAGCAGATATACAGAAGAATAAATCCGTCCTCGCGTGTATTATTTGTTCCATCATTTGTCTTTTTTTACTGTCGTTGCTAAGAAACACACATATATTTGTCTCACATAAAGTTACATGTTATACTATTGCATAGAAGACCGACAAAATTGAACGCATATATGTGGGATTGGAATAAGTACGGCCCTGGAAGAATGGCAAGTGTGTCTGGACCCAGAACGAAAGAGACGGCGCACAAGAGGATCGATTTTAATGAATGTTTAGGTTACAGTGAAAAATTAGATATGCGTGCAGAGTGTTTGAAGGTACCGCGCCCTCCGAGGTTGCGTAGGAAAGAAGTATGATTGCAAAGGAAAGCCTGGGTATGGAAAAGGACAGAGTGAATGCTTAAATAAGGGTGTCAGGGCGCGGGCGGCAGCAGTCCAGTCCTTCACGGTCCTCCAAATAGCGTGAAAGCAGTAAAAGTCGAGCGTACCCGTAGCGGGTCTCCAGTTTCGTAGCCAATAAGTATAAGTTTATCGTATCTTAAGAAGCAGTAAAACAACGTTACTTTAGCCAATCCACCCACACCGATCCTACATATATGCGTCCACCGTCCTTGCCGGTGACTTTCGCCAGATGCATATATGCATCCATAGCGCTCTAAGGGTTAACAGACCTAACGGTATATTTTATATTTTATACTACGATTGCAATAACCGGAAGATAGATGTGTCTCACCGCCGTTCTAGCGGATTAAGTTTATAAAGGTAAAGCAAAGTTTAGGAATTTTACAAGTACCAGACTCGACAGATGGGACCCACGTGTGACAGACCCGACAAGCGACGGACTGACACCGCTTATAAATCACGTCATTGACCATCAAAAATCGGCTCCTTGACAGTTTCCTGCTCCTTAGCCAAAGGTCCTTCCGTCACACCCTCTGTCCAATTAAAACTCCTTACTTTTCCACCACCAACGTTTATTTTGCCCAATCAGAACTAAATTGGAGAAAACGCCGGACAGGACACGACGAGGCACGACATAGATCAAATTCGAGAAATCGGTTCGTCTTCGACACCGATCCTTGAAATATCTTACTTACACGTATAAACGCGTGTTCGAAACGGTACTCCGTTCAACGTCTCCATTATAACTATTCTATACTTGAATATAAATAAACACTCTCTTTTGACCACTCACTCTGGATCCTTAATATTGCAACTAGTCACGCAATATTAATTTGGCGCGTGATAAGCGTTCTAGGACATCGAAGGGATTCGATAAATAGGACGCTACATGTACGGTGAATCATAGAGAAGTGTTCGTGTCCTCGGTTATGACTTCGAACGATTTCTATTCTTTTATGGCAGACATTACTCAGCCATAAATTAGGAAGAATGTTGACCTCGATGTCGTTATCTGTTAGGCAATGCTCTAATTGAGTCCGTTCTTTGTCTTTCTTGTGGCCTTGTTACTGTGCGTAATTATCTGCATATTGTTGTCCTTGATGTATGAATTTATTTATATGCTTGGGAAAGCTGTGTTCTATTTTATTTATTTCATTTCGAAAGGGCTTTAGTTAGTCAGACATGTATATATGTGTTTCCTTTAATGTAGTATTAATATAAATTGGGTGTTATATATTAGTAACGTTCAAAGAAAATTTCAAAATCATTTTTGAACTCTAATTATGTTATTATAATATTATTGTTAATTTATTATTCTTGCGTGAAGAGTAGCATTGATATTTTTGTTATAAAGTGATAATTATTTTTATTAAACCGAAGAAGGGTTTGATAATTAATATATTGACTATAGTGATCTGTAATAAATAATTCTAATTTAGACCATGTGATTCGTGTTAAAATAAATGCATCATGTATTACAGAATTGGCTACGTAAAGACTAACCTAATTTTAATGTAGTATTGACATAAATTGGGTGTTATATATTTGTAATATTCAAAAGAAACTTCAAAATTATTTTTTAAACATAATAGGTCGAATATTATTGTTAATTTATTATTTTTACGTGAAGAGTAGCATTGATATTTTTGTTATACAGTGATAATTATTTTTATTAAGCCGAAGAAGGGTTTGATAATTAATATATTGACTATAGTGATCTGTAATAAATAATTCTAATTTAGACCATATGATTCGTGTTAAAATAAATGCATCTTCTATTGCAGAATTGACTACTTAAAGACTAACCTAATTTCATTACAATATTGACATAAATGGGGTGTTATATATTCGTAATATTCAAAAGAAACTTCAAAATTATTTTTTAAACATAACAGGTCGAATATTATTGTTAATTTATAATTTTTACGTAAAGAGTGACATTGATATTCTTGCTATGAAATAATAATTATTTTTATTAAACCAAAAAAGGGTTTGATAATTAATATATTGACTATAGTGATCTGTAATAAATAATTCTAATTTGGTCCATGTCATTCGTGTTAAAATAAATGCATCTTCTATTACAGAATTGACTACTTAAAGGCTAACCTAATATCCGTATACAGGGTGTTTCAAAAACAGTAGTGCAACCGAGAAGGGGGTCTTTTTGCATGGAAGAACGAATCGAAAATAGAGAATAAAATTTTGTTCGTTTGAAGCTTCGTTGTCGAGAAAATCGACTTTGAATATTCAAAACCAATGTTTTCGACAACGAAGTTTCAAATGAAAAAATTGTATTCCTTATTTTCGATTTGTTATTCCATGTACTATCCCCCCCTCCTCGGTTGTACCACTGATGTCGATGTATCGATGATCTATCCATCTAAACCATAGTGAAGTACACGTGTATTCGGTGAATATTCAAAATGGAATTTTTCTACAACGAAACTTCGAATGAAAAAATTTTTATACTGTATTTTCCACTTGTTTGTTCATGTAGAATCATTCCTCTCCCGGTTGTACTACCACTGCTGGGATATATAACGAGACATAGAAGTATCAGTCTACCCTTCCCACTTTTGATTTCAAACAATTTCTATTTTATTGCAGTAGAAAATTTATATTCCATTTTAAACTTTCAAGGATCGAATCGTCTTGTTTGATCTTTATCAACGTCGTTTTGAAAGTTAGTTTTAATATACAGTGAATCGATGTGAGGTTTTTATTATTCGTGACGGGAAATTTTAAGAAAGATATATTTAAACTTGCTCGGTGCTTAATTTAATTGGATTGAAGGGGCTAATTGTGAAATGGCAGAACTATTAATGGTTCGGTTATACTTTATTTAAGAATATAGTTAAACTTAATTTTATTTCTTGAAGTGTCTGATTCGATAAATTTTACCTTATAACGGAAATTGGTACGTAGCTTGCAATTTTAATAGAATGTTTTAATTTGGTTCACATTTTTTAATTTTCTGAGATACCTCTTCTCTGCAAATAATTATCTCTTATATGAATTTAATAGTATTTAAATAAAGTTTCTAATGTTTGTTAATAGAACTGCAATTTACTTACAACTTTCAGGTATGTAAAAATTTCTACAAATTTATTAGGGAAGAAATTATTGTTTAAAATCTTCTATAACATTTAAATTGTAAACATTGCACAAAGTACTATTGTTACTATAATGGTTCGAAGAAATTAATGCCATACAGAACATGCAAAAATAATTTTATTTATACAAAGAAAAGGTGAACCAAAACAGTCGGCACAATATGTCGCCACTTTTTTAGTGCAATTCTTTGCTCTCATTCTTCCTAGCTGATTTGAATTATTTTCATAGCACACTTTGCAAAATCGCCTTACATTTCGCACACTTCCAGGTTTCTTTTTAAATTCGCGACGACGTTTTTTCTGTACGTAATTGCTCGATGAAATGCAATCTTCGTCATCGGAACATTTCGCTAAATACATCGCTAACTTCATCCTAAAATCGGGAATTGAAATATTTTTTCGAGTTGCTTTTTAAACAATCGATGATGGCAAAAATGGTCTACAGCGCCTCGGGGGTCACCAGTGACCCCAGCACGAAAAATACATTAAACGCGATTGTACAACTCACTTTATCCGTTGTAAATAATATTTCAACGTAATATGCATCGCATAATAAAATATTCGTGTTGGTGCCATTGGCAAACCACGTAAAATGCGCGCGGCAGTCAACGTGTTAAGAGGGATGTATCATACAATTTTGCCATTGATACCCCAGAAGTAAAACTTGGGCCATAGCGAGGCGCTAGAGCGAACACCACGGACACAAGAAAGGGACGAGGCGGAGAGCAATTGCAGGATAAATTTTCGACGTTACGACCCTGATCGATCCTTGTCTCGCGTTAACCATTGTGCATAGACTTCCTACTTGCCCTGCTTATATCTGCACTTTCGCTCTCGCGGGCAAGTTTCATCGGAAGTCCGTCGAATTTATCCACATCGCTACTCCTTCCGTCCGAAAACTTATCCAGGATGGCAGGATATGGGACAGAGGGGACGCATACACGTGACCATGGCAATATGTTCGATGGCAGGACCGTTAGCTCGCCCTATTGGTTCCGAAGGACCCAAGCTCGAGCTGCTCTCTATTCCATTTATTCCGTATACATAATACATCGTTTTGCGAGCAACCAGGCCCCATTTGGATTCCTGTCGAGCATGTAGGTATTCTTATTTCTACGCTCGATTTAACGGGCCGTGATGGAAACAGCATTTTCGCTGACCTACCTAATCTTATCTATCGGATTTCATCGTTCGTCCCGCTCATTAATCTTTATCTTTGACAGGGTCACCCGTTCGCGCGTTTCACCGTTTATTCCTATGATAATTAGATAGAGAAAACGCGTAGCAGGGATTTAATGAAGATTAATGAAATTCGACTCATCGATCGGGACGCCAAGTGATTTATGTGAAAGAAAAATGCATCACCAACGTGCCATTCTTTTGAATTACGCTATTAAGACAGGTCTAATTAGGTGGATGTATCAGACACTCGATTAGGTAGTTCTACAAACGCGTAATAATTTTGTTGAAATAATGGCGACTATGTGACTATGTGACTGGTGACTACGTTTCAATGAATGTAGAGGTTATGATATCTCTTCGCGTAGTTGTTCATATGGTGACAAGTGATTAGAATTTGACACATTGTAGACTCTGTAGGGAAGGAAGGACACGTTTTCTGAACAGGATTTACAACATAAATAATCAAAATTTGTTACTCCGTTGTATCGTACATTTCATAGGAAAATAATGTGATCCACGATTACTAGTAGCTCGATAAAGTTTTGCAAAGATGATGACATGTCACTGTTCGATTAAAGGTCCGCATTAAGTGGACTTGTTGATGATTTTTGGAAATTCGAACGAGAAAGTAACTAAAGATGAGTGTGGATACTGCTGTCTGATAGGAGCACAGCACTTTTACAGCAATGACAATTGATTATCAAGAGCACTTCGTGAACCCAGATTTAAGTATTAATGAGGTGGACGTTAATGTTTGGCAGAAATTCAGCCACTTATGCCAATACTGCATAGAACGTCGCTCTTCATTTTCTTTTCGTTCTTCCATGTAAAATTATCTCCTTCTTGATTGTACTAACTTTACTGGGTCACTTCGTATAACGAGCCATTAGAGATTGTCAAATTTGCATATAATGTATCGTTACCTACGAGAACTAATTCCTAACTTACCGACTGATTAAACACAGAAGATTAACAGTGACACTAAACACCATCGTCTCTCGGAAACAATAACCACATTGCTATCCACCCTCGATTTCCTTCGACATTGAAATCCAGCCACTCGTTCTAAGAACTTGGAAAGCTCGCGGATCTCCGAGTCGTGTATCGAGCGGAAGTTAGCTGGCACCTTTCGACCGAGCGGGAACGACCCTGAAGTTCTTCTTTCATTCTGAAAAGCTGCTTTCCCTCGAACGATCGCGAGCCATCACTTCTGACAGACGTAATACGCATTTGAATCGGGCCCGCATGAATATGAATGGAATCGCGAAGGACTGAAAAGCGGCTGCGGGACGAAAGAGGGTTTAACTCGATGAAATCCATGGTGCCTGCTATATCTACGCTCGCACGGCAAGCCAGCCGTCTCTCACACAGGTGCTCGATCGAGTACGTGTCCCGATAATGCGCCGCCCCAAAATATAATCCTCATCGCGGTGGCGCGCGACGAAAGCTTCGGTTTCGACGCTGCGAAAATCGCGCATAGCTTACCTAGCCTGCTATTTCATGGTACAGGGACCGGCTTTGGCCCGCCATATAGGCAGGACATAGGCGGATCCCGGTGAATGGCTTGCCGACGCCGCTATATCGCGGATGCAACGCGTAATTACTTTATACGTTTATGGCGACGGCCCTTTCGTCGGGGGCCCCCTTTTGTCGGGCGCACCGTGTGATTTATCGAGGTTACCCTGCTGCTAACCGGCAACCACCCTGGGAATTTCTAAAGCCCGCGCGGATCTCCACGCCAACGCTATCGTTTGCCGCCGACGAATTTGTAACCGATCCTTGTAATCCAGCGTTCAACGGTCCGGCTTTTCTTCCCGGGTCACTTTGTTCGGCCGATGTGCCATCGAGGATGATGATTCGGTTATGCCATTTTTCCTAGTCAGAATCGTTACGTATTCCTAGCGTTACCTTTCACATTCCCTCTTTCCTCCGGAAAATCCAGCGCGCTGGGTTACGCTTCATTGGCTACTCGGTTGAGGCGAAGAGCTTGCGGCAAGGTTCTGGTACAGAAGGATAGAAATAAATTCCTTTTACAGCGAATTAACCCCTTCCCGTGCCATTTAGCTCGACGAAATCCGAGCACAAACGGTAGGCGTCAACGCGCGGTAAACAGACCAGACAAAACAGTCGCAATACGAGCCGAAATGTACTATGCGTGGCTGAAAAGAAGTCATCTCGTTTGGTTGCGGGGCACGAGAGGTATTCCACTAGTAATACCCTCTTTTCTATGACACTCCCTAAACTACTACCTCCAAGTTCTGCAACGTGATACGTTAACATAGGCGTGAGATATCCGTAAAATTCTCACACTCGAATAATAGAAGACGCAATTGAAGACCTAGGATTGGAAATACAAAGCATTGAGTCGGATAAGGAATCAGATGACGATAGCTCAAAGATTTATAAGGCAAAGGAGTACAAAAGTAATAATAAATAGACCTAGGATTGGAAATACAAAGCAGTGAGTCGGATAAGGAATCAGATGACAATAACTCGGAAAATTTGTAAGGTAAAGGAGTACAAAAGTAATTATAATTAACATCATTTATGAAAATTGATTTGAAATTTAAGATGTAATTTTTATGATAAATTAATTATGAAATTGCATCGTACTAGATAACCGTTTAAAAAAATCATACGACACAACATAAATGTAAAAAATATGTGTATAGTACAGCACGATTGCTGCATAATGCAATGAAAAGTTAATCGAGATGCTAATTAGTAATTAGTAATTGCAAATAGTCACGTGTTCATCGGAAGAATCCGAAGTTAATATGCTTTTGGGATGAGTCTACGCTCTTGCATCTATTTGCTGCGTCTGTCTCACTTTGTCTCGTTGCTTCCTTCGCTTTCTTTGTCACACGGTGTTCTATGACCGAGCTAATAGGAAGGGATCAGTTCTGCCAATAAGGAAAGCGCTTTACTCTACTTCTGCCATGACGTTAGAATGGTTGGGCTGGTGGGGATTCGGTCCTACGAGTTTCTCGGATGACTTCTTTTCAGCTACGCATAGTACTTACTGCGCGGAACGTGGCAGCAACGCGGGTCTAATTGACTGAAACCGGAGGCCGTTGCCTTGCCTTATCATAGAGTGATCTTACAGGATTTCGGGTGCAATGATTATCTATCGAGACGAAAATTCACGTCTGTCTAGGTTTACGCAGGTTCAGGTGGGACAAAGAGAGAAGACACATCTACGAATCTGCAAAGTTTCAACTAAATCTATGATCCGAAGGACTTGCACTCTCAGTCTTGTCAGTCCGTATATCTAGGGTCAATTCCAAAATGTTCCAAGAAATATGCAAAATTAAACGTGACAGTCCTCGGGATGAACAGTGATCCACGTTCACCTGTCATCGTCAATATTAGACAACGGTGAACAGTCTAGAATCTCGTCTGCAGTTATCGAGCTGTATTAAACGTTGCTGGGAACTAGTCTTTACGTTCTCAGACCATGTATCAAGCTCCCAATCGAGCTTGGAAGCTGTCTAACCATTAATGGATGCGTGAGGCGAGCGACGAAAGGAAAAGAGACGAGAGGTGTTCCTGGCGGAAAGGTGTGATGTGACGTGCAGAATAATCGATAGGCACCGTCTGATCGGAAATCTGCCGTGGCTCGGCACCGAGGGACCAGAATCCATAGCCCAGGCGACTCGTGCCGCTTCTATGATATTAATATTTGACACACATCATTCGGTTTTACTGCCGGCATAAATGTGTCGGATAGGCTCGCGCGTGCATCGTGAATCACCGGAAATGCGATTCGCCCGGGAATCGATAGATGCTGGATACGTAAGCGGTCAAGAGAGCCGGCAACGCGAATACATATGCATCATTTTCGTCACTCGAAAACCGTTTTCAGCCATTGCTATACGAAGCATGTGCCCGCTATACACGGACATACGTGATAGTTCACAGAGGCGCAATGGCCACTGCATGCAAAAGACTCGCTGGTCTGATAAATACTCCATGACTGTGGGGGAAAAATTATGCTTGACCGTGAATTATTCGAGGTTACTTTGCGAGTCGAGTTGAAGCTTGAGAGTTTAGAATTTTTGAATTATCGCTAAGGAAAAAGGAAATGGTTGTGTTATCAGTAATATGGGTTTATTGATCATTGTAATTGAGAAGTGGTGAATTTTCTTGGAAGAGACATGGGGTGAATATTAGGTATTTTATTTCTATGGGTTTTCCCTGCTTGGAAGTCATTAGATGACTAAAAGAAGTTTGGATACCTGTAGAAATTTTCTTTGGATGTTTTACAGATTTAGAAAACAAAAGGGGTATTTGGTTTGTAAGGAACCTGATTTTTGAGGAAAATGTTAATTATATGCATATATTTAATTATATATTTAAGACTGTGTAGAAATTAGTAATATCATAAAATTTCTTTTGTATTAATTTCATACTAGTTATACATAAGTTAATTCCTTGAATTTTCATGAATGATAGTTTACATTGAATTTTATATTATTTATTTGTTATATATCACTTATTTTAGATACATAAAAATGTACTTTATGAATTTACTTTAATTTACATTTTAGGTTATACCGATTTGTAATAATTTTCCATAGATATTTCAATTTACTTTAATTTAGTTGATTATAATGCAAGTTGAGTTATGAATAATTTTATAAATTCTTTTTTGAATTACAGATACATTTTACTCTGAACTAATTATTAATTTTTGTTTGCAAAATATTTAGTAAAAAAGATTTAGAATTCTCTACTTTAATAATATATATTTGTAACTAGGTTTTATTTTATAAAGTAATAGAAATAAATTTAGAAATAATATATTTACAAATTCTAATAGCATCCTCCAATATATAATAATTAAATTTCGACATACATCATTCATATCTGAAAAAATGGCGTCGCCTACATTTTCCTATTAAAAATTCCTAAATAATTAACAGTGAAATTCCAGACCCAACAACTTCTAATACTCCACATTCTACAAAGGGAATACAAATGAATTGAGAAATAACATATTTACAAATTCTAATAGCATCCTGCAATATATTATAATTAAATTTTGGAGTTTCATATCTGAAACCTGCATTTTCCTATTAAAAATTCTTAAATAATTACCAGTGAAATTCCAAACCCAATAACTTTTAATACTCCAATTCGCAATAATGTTAACAAACATAACCACGCTTAGATATTCTTGCCAAAATAGACTGAAAACGAGCTTCGATACTAATTAACGTTAAAAAATGAATTTCTATCTCAGCAGCGCGCCGGGATTTCGCGTTTAATTACGAGGCATTTCTTTGAATATGGGATGTTCTGGGAAAATTAAGTTGTGGACGTTGCCGCAGGCAATCGTGTTCAATTCAAGAAAATAATTAATTCCCTTTGTTAGCGGCGTGTCTGTCGGGAATCACGGAGCATATGGTTATGACAGCTGGTTTTCATCGGAATTCTCCAGTTTTGTACCCGGATCTTCCTTCGCTGATCTCATCAGGTGCACAATAATTTTACATCTTTGCCTCCCCTGCGCCCCACCGGCCCCCGGGCGCCCCGAGCGTTACTCGCAGTCATATCGATGCTAAATTATGTCATCGTTTGTCACCGAGCCTGTTCTCCTTTTGTAATTACGATCGCTCCTTCGTAAATTGTTCGTCTGGAAAAAGGAGTAAAAAAAGGAAGGGAGAGGGGGGACGGGGGTCCATCGTTATTAATGGACGCCGGCGTTCCTTTTCTTTCGTCTCTGCTTATTTCCCGATATTATCGCCTGGAAAAAGAACAGAAAACGTTCGTTCGGTAATTGTACCAGATGGGACAACGGACACTCTTGCCAACCGGTAGTCGACAAAATTTCCTGCACTTGAAACGCTCCTCCACCGCGAATAATCGCGGACGATTCACTGGGATAATATTATTTTACGAATTTAATTGAACGCTTCCTCCGCGGCTCGTTATTACGATTAAAATCGTAATGTGGGGCAGAGGGTTGGGTCGAAGACTGCGTTCCACTTCGAGTTCGTAAAATGTTCCAAGAAAATTTTAATCGCTTTTTAACGCTTGAATTTAGGGGTTGTTCTTGTTCCTTTTGGCGTGGATAATTGATGATTAAGAAGGAGAAAATGAGTGGTAGACAATGCTTGGGATTTTTTCAATATTCTTGGAAAATATTAGAGTTTTTTCAAGATTTGTTTATAGACATTTTAATTCGAATGATTACTCGTTACTTATTCGAAATTACGAATATCGTACGATTTCGAGGGTTGTTTTTACCTTTCGTAATGCGAATGATTATTGATCATTCCGAGCTGTTATTAAAATGTGCTTTTAATCAGTTTAGTATAAATGATTGCTCACGAGATAAATAGATAATGAAAGGTATTTCTCGTGGATCTCAAAATATCATTAAAATTGTGTTGTCACTGTCGTTGAAAATTCCCCAGATATCTCAGATGTATTTTCATCCATGGATAATTGGTAATGTGAAAAATAGGTACTAAATAAAATTGAAGAATCTAAAGATATTCCAATCTGGATATTTGAGAGATATTTTCATGTGGAGTTTAGATGATTTCTGAAGGTAAAAGGAATATTAGATATTGCTCGAATTTTTCAAGATATTTCAAGTAATATGTTTAATCTTTTACTTTTAAGGGTTGTTTCATGGATATTAATATTAACCCTTTGCCCTCAAGAGGCGCCTCTCAGTCACCATTTAATCAGATTCTAAAAATGGATGTCAATTAATATATCAAATTTAAAATTACCCAATGATATCAAAATATCGAAATAAAATAATTCTACGTCTTGCAATTAATTTGCATTTCATATTTACCGTTTTAGAAATATCATCCACTTTATGGCAGAATGTCTTCGAACTACTATTTTTCTGAAACGAAAAAATCGCCGAGTGCAGAGGGTTAATGATTGCTGATTAAAGTGATAGGTGTGAGAAAACTATTCTTTGCAAAAATTAAAATATTGACGTATTTTGTATATATATCATAAATTACTTTTCATCGACAAAAATTATTTTTAATAATTGTAAGTACAATCACGTATTTAAAATTTACTATATATGATATCCCATCAATTTTGATTACTCCAAATAATATTATTTCTAATATTCTGAGTAAAATATTTATTCACGACTCAACTGAAGATTGCTAATTAACCAATATACAATCAAATAGAAAACCTGTTATTATAAACATTCATTAATAATATTCATTAATTTATTTTCTTCTCATACACAACATGAAAAACATCACAAAATCGAATCTCTCAAGAACAATAATTTCAACTCATTTAAATACATTATCTTTTTATTTGATAATAATATATTTACATACTGCACGAAAATTATTCTATTGTTCATTTAAATTAATAATAGTATGATTTATTGCAATTTGAATTTTTTTAATTTCAATAATAGCAGCTTTTATAGGTTATGTATTATGTATTGTTACCTCGAGGACAAATATCATTTTGAGGTGCTATAATTATTACCAATTTATTATCAGCTATTCCTTGTATTGGACAATTATTGCTGAATGAAATTGAGGTGGATTTTTAATTAACAATTGAATTTTAAATCGACTTTCTTCATTACATTTTATTTTACATTTAATTACTTTATTATTATATCCAAAATTTGCCATTTTTTCAAATCCGGCCCCTAATTATTAGAACTTCTAACTGCTTCATTTTTATTTTATCTTTTTACCAATCCCAAAAATTTCACAAATTCAGTGGCAAAAATGAATAAATCAGCACCCGATGAACAAACGCGATGAAACACCCTGCACAAGAAATATCAAAATCGTGATTATTATCTCCAGCAACAAGAGTATCCCTGTTTCCCTCCAACCCACCCTCAGCATTTGTTATCACAGGGTATCGGATCCAGGATCTTCGAGTCAGAATTGTGAGTACTCTGCTTTAATGGGCGGGATCCTTTGAAGCTGGATGTTAGCAGGAAGGGAATGGAAGGTCTCTTTAGAGCTTTGATGAGTGACGGAGGGGTGGTATTTCGGGTTGTACCGTGGTCCGGTGTCTCCTAGACGAGTCAGAGGACACGATGGAAAAGATTCAGGCCGATGAACCCTGAACACGATCTTTCTGCTGGGACCCGAATAGCCTCGAGAGCAGATTACGCTGTTACCAGATCGAAGTAGATTTCCAAATTGATCTCAACGTTGAGTTGAACCTGGCCCAGTCTTTCGGGAATGGGAGGATCAGAAACGTACCGTGGCTCTTTGAGCTAATAAACTACCCCGAACAAATTCTGACAATTCTGTATAATTCTTGAACCACCAAAGGGATGGAAGGTAGTCCTTAATGCAACGCTTTCGTCTCGCTTTGCGCGGTTCAATTTACCATCGCGGCATTAAATATCGTTATGACTGCGTGCACTGTACTCTTTCTTGCTGGATACTGTTTACGGAAGGACGGAATAAATTGCTCTGTCCTCAGGGACACTGCCAAGCGAGATGTCGAAATGCTTACAGGCATGTAAATACTGCGTTTTGCTTGAGTTCTACTTTTTGTGCCAACGCTGTTAACGTGCTTGTGGGCAACTTAATAACCAGGATTTTTCTGTGATAGTGTGGGTAACCTGCTTACGAAATTGCTTTGATATGGTTTGCTAATTTTGGAGAAATTTTTGAAATATGTTTGGTTGCTTTTGATTCCATCGAAATTGGTTTCCAGTATATAGATTATGATGGAAAAAGGTGTTCGCCTGGAAGAATAAAAAGAAGCTAATTTTTGCAAATTTTAACGAAATAAATAAATAAATAAATAATTCATTTCTGGCAGTGTAAATAATCTGTTTACGAAATTGCTTTGATATGGTTTGCTAATTTTGGAGAAATTTTTGAAATATGTTTGGTTGCTTTTGATTCCATCGAAATTAGCCTTCAATATATAGACTGTGATGGGAAAAGGTGTTCGCCTGGAAGAATAAAAAGAAGCTAATTTTTGTAGATTTTAACAAAATAAATAAATAAATAAATAATTTTTCTTTGGTAGTGTGGGTATCCTGTTTACGAAATTGCTTCAATATAGTTTTGCTAATTTTGGAGAAATTTTTGAAATATTGTATGTTTGGTTGCTTTTGATTCTATTGAAATTAGTTTTCAGTATATATCTAGAAGAATAAAAATAGGCTAATTTTTGTAAATTTTAACGAAATAAATAAATAAATAAATAAATATGGAATATGTTATTGATGAAAGTAATAAGTAAGGATCAGATCTTTTTATAGTGCAGATCGTTTGTAAGGTGACTTACTAGAGCTAGAGTACTCTATTCTTAGAGTTTAATAGATTATTGATGGTCTTTAGGAAGAATTCTACTTGTACCACTTAAAGTGTTATTTATTTTTAAATATTATTTTCAAACAATATTCGTTATTTCCAATTGTATTGAATTTAATTTAAATCTACATAGTATGCTTGGAAAGAAAAGTAACGTATAATTAAATCATTGTACATAGATACATATAAATTCCATTCTCTTAACATCTTCCAATTTTTAACTGAGTTTCATTACGAAATAATTATTTTAGAACCAACTTAAGATTATTATTAATACTCGACCAAAATTACTCGTGATTTTACATATTATTGTTCACCTCTTATTAATTTTAATAATTAATTACTGTCATAAAATAGTCTCTTCACAAACACCCTAAAGAATATCAATCTCACATCACAATGGTACAAAGTCATGCTCTACAAATATTAAAATAAAAAAAAAATTCTCTACTTTCTCTAAATTTCTCCATTGACTAGAATCTCTGAAATCCTCTAACCCACATTCACAGAGAGCCCCACACGCACATATGCCGCTTATGCGAAAAAGTCTCGTGACCTTTTAACCCCTAACTCTCTGTCAGTGAAAATGTTAAATATCATGTCTGTCCCTGTATCTAATTCTGGAGACACGATTCCAACCCCTGGTAGACAATTCCTACCCCCAGGGACGGCTTCCGTGGCATTAGGGTTCCGGTCATACTTCGGCCTGAAATGTGGAATAGGTTGCGTAGAGATGAGATCCAGGTAGAAGAGAAAGCGATACGAGAGGGAGAGAGAGAGAGAGAGAGCGTGAGAGGGAGACGTTCTGGGTGGACGTGGCGGAGGGGGTGCGAGCAGGATGTTGAAGAGGGAATTTCGGGGGACGCAGAGAAGTGGATGGGTACGGACTGGCCATGTAAAGCGGAATGAATCTCGCAGCCGCACGTGGCTTGGCCACGATCCACGCTATCCAGACCACTCCTCGCGTTGTGCAAGCTTTTTATGTCGGGAATTTAAATTAGATACAACCACTCTCCATCCACAACCACTGAAACTCGCGCCGCGCCTACCGAATCACCCCGGAGATACTCCTTTATTTCACGGCACTTTATTCCGCCCCGCTGTTTCACTAGTCTTAGCATTTAAACGAGTATTGACTGCCTGTTAGGAGCTACAGATATTCCCCCCGAATCTTTTCTCGGGAATTATCAAGCAACGTCGTGCTTCGTTATTGATATTTCATAGTTTTCCTTCTGGTCGCATCGCAGCAAAATTATGAAATTTTTCGCGAAAATTCATTTTACAAGATTTTTTGGATTTCGAAGGGTTTTACATTTTTGATTTAGGTTCATGATGTGGGATTTTTGATGCTTTGGAATATATAGCAATATTCGAAATTATTTGTGAGAGGGAATGGATTGGGGATTAGAGTCTGATTTTCATTTTTGTGAGCAGTGATATATTTTTTTTATCTTTTTGAAGATTGTTTTGGAATGACTTTGGAGTTAGGATACTTTGTATTGTTTCGTTTCGGTTTGTTCAATTTGTGAACATCATTTTCTTTGGTATTTAATGATTAATGCAAGGAACAATGTATGATTTTAACGTTTTTAATTTTTATAAAATTGTTGTCTCGTAATTTTTCTATTATTTTTCCATAATGATAGCACAGAAAATAGTATAACAATTTATTTTGTAATTCTTTATAACCAGAGAAATAAATCCAAGCTCTCTAATGAGGAATTTCTCAATAAGTATGACATATTACCCTTAGGGGACCTAACACGAAATTTTTGATAAATAATATAAGCGGTTTTATGTAAATAAATAAGAATACAGTACAAATATCTCTGTACATTTTTCATAAATTTAAACTTTTCAAGGGAGGGTAGCCATATTTCAATAACATTGATAAATCTTGCTCTAAACCATTGCCCAACGCAAATGAAGAATTCATAAAAATAACAACGTTTTCATTAATTTCTGACAAATGAAAAGAAATCCATAATGTGAAAGTAGATAAAAGTTTTGGAATACCAATTTTAAATTAACTCAAGTATGACTTCCATTTATGACGTCACTAAATCTACCATGACTGGTAAAATGACCAATAAATGAAGAAATACAATATGAAAAATTTTAGAAGAATGAAACATGAGATGATACTGAAAAATTGATTATATGAAGAATATTGAAAGAAGACAAGTGATCAAGGGGATAATATTGAATGCAAAATTCTGAATTAGAAATTTAAGAAGAACCTTTATTTGGGCCCTTTGGTATTACCACTAAATTACCATAATTGCTTAAAAATCTATCCGTAAAAAAATACGGGAAAAACTGAAGTAGCTCTAAAATAATAGAAGGTATTGAAAAATGAAAAATACGCGTGTCAAAAAGGAAAAAAAAAAGAATGAGAAAGCCGAGAACAAAATTCCTAATAAAAAATTTAAAAACGGTTATTAAACACTCGAGAGGCACCCTTCAGTCGCCATTTGATAAAATTTCGAAGCTCGATATTAATTAATATATCAGATTTAAAATAATGTAACAGTGTGCGAGGTATCGAAATTAAATAACTCTACGTGTTAATTATTATACTGCTCAAAAGATATCATCAGCCTTATAGCAGAAAATTGTTCAACTCGTGCCCTTCTTTATCCAAAAAATCGTCGAGCGCAAAGAGTTAAAGGATTGAAGAAATTCAACAAAGAATCGTTGCTCGTACGAAGACGTGCAAAGCTAGAGAATCGAATCGAGTAGCGAGGTCCGTGATCGGTGAGCCGCGACTCGCGGCAAGTAGTCTGCGCCGGTTTCGGTCAGCCGTGTGCTTAAGCGGCAATAAGCGGAGGAAATCAGCCGACGGTCGTTTCGGCAGGGTCGATACCGGTCGAATTCAATACGGTGCAAGATATCGAAGGTGCCTACCTCGAGGTGTAGGTTGGCCAGAGGCGTGCCAAAATGTGATTGCGGCAACATTGCGTCACCGCCACTGGTCCCGGGGTATCTTTGGAGGCTCGTCGTTGGAGAGGACGAAGTAGGATTCTCCTCCTTTCGAAAGCGTCGTTAGGGGCCTCTGGCACAAGGCCAATCACATCCACTGGCTACTGTGTATGTTTCACCCTCTGCACAGTGCTGGCCACCCTCTTTCTGTCTCTCTCGCCCCTTTCCACACACGGCTGCTGTCAGCCTCAATCCTAGGCCTAGGTCTCTGCTCTACGCGAGACGGCGAATCAGGGCTTCTCGTTTCTTGTTTGCGCCTATCGTCCGAATACCGAGTGTCTTTCTTCGGTGCAAACATCGGTACGGCCAATATATCGGAATATGAGGAGGACATTGTGTACAGTGCCGGCCGAGCTGGCTCATGGTGGTGCCGATTTTCTAGTTCCCAGAAAATTACCCCGTGATCGAGACTCTACCACTTCCACGGTAAATTTCCAGTCGAACCACCCGGCTAAATAATAGCTTTGGTAAGACCGACCTGCCGATCCCGTACGCGAGATCTATTAACTCCGTCCGGTATATCGAGATTAACGTAATCGTGTTTGGAATGAATCGATAAGCATCTACTACCTGCAGGAATTCCTGGATTTATTGGTCGAGGGACGATGGAGAATGTAAATGTTTGTTTTGTGGTTAATGGGTGTCAGTATTTTTTGAATTGTTTCGAATTGGCAACATTTTATTTAGTGCCTTGACGAGGATTTTGAAATAGCGAAATTATTTTGGAAGAATTGGTAAAAATTTTATGAAATTTTCTTTTAACGTCGATTTAATAAGGGTAATTATTGCGAAAAGTTTAAAATTTTATAAGTTAGAAAATTTTACAGTTGCGAAAATGTTGATATTTTAATACTAGACCTGCCATGGCCAGATAACCGGTGAATGGGAAAGAAGTGCAATAGAAGCTTTGAAAAATAAAATAATAGGTGTTATTGAGAAAATGAGTGTACTTATATTGGAAGAAAAATTGCGGATGCGAGTGATTATGATGATAACGTTGAACACGGAATTTTTAATGCAAGCTTGGCAAACGGTGAGTTAGACCATGGTAGGTTTAGTGCCGAGGAATTTGAGTATACCTGGTTTTACGTCAACTAATTGGTAAGGGATGGAGGATCGTGTCAATATGGGATAAAGGAAGTTTTAGCCGAAGTTTAAACCGTGTTAACATGAGTATGCTTGGTAAGGGGTTAATTAGTGTTACGATATGCGTGTTATGGAATTGTTTTAGGTCATAGGTGATGAAGGGTTACAGATGTTATTCATTAAAAATTTATGGATATTCCTTTCTTATTCTTTTAATATCAATATTAAGGAGGTAATTTGAGTTATTCCCTGTTATTCTAAAGTTAATTAAGATATTAAACTGTATAAGTTATTTTTCAGAATTTATTAAAAATTTGAAGTTCGTTGTAATCATTCTTCCAAAATTGAACGCGACTTTTCAACTTATAGGAATTAATTTCTGAAAATTAATAAAAATCTGACACGTTGTACAAATTATTTTTAAAAATAATTGTGAAAATTGTTTGTTTAGTTCTTAATAATTTTTCCAAGAAATAATATCGCTATTTCTATCATATAATATTAATCATATCGTTTAGGACACAGAAATTTGATTAATTAATATACTGACCATTCTCATTTATCATATAACAAAGAAAAGTCACCATCGACAGAAAGAATTCGACATAACTGCACAGATAATTCCACGAACAATAATTAACATATTTACGATAAACAGGATTCGAAATTTTCCAAAGGAAAACATTGAAAGATTTCAAAATTTGTTCTCGTTGTCCAAGAGAATTTCGTTGCACCCCGAAACATCCTACGCTGAGTCGTGCAATAAAAAGGGTATAGTCCATAGGAATTTCTCAGCAACGCGTGAAAATCCGCAACGGGAACTAATGCATCAGCACACTGTAACCCGGTTAAAGTAAACGCGAATATCTACATCCAGCACGATTCACGGAGTTTGCCACCTGCGATTCAGTTGGTATCCAAGGCAGAGAGAAAGAGGGTAGAATGGCTGAACTGGAATTAGAAGTGGAGTTTGAGGGAATGAGTGGAGTTAGTTAGTATGCTAATCCCAAAGTGGAAACACTTAAATTCATTACACAAACTACTAATTACAAGGATAATGAGCTATCGCTAATCGCCGAAAGAATTACACCGTCCCCCCACCACTGACCCACACTGGTTCTCGCCGAGGAAGGGGCTGCACCATGGAAATCCGCGGTTGCAACGTCATGGATCGAATTGATGTATTCGCATCAACGAAACGAGCGTGGCCTAGGGGAAAGGTCTTTTGCATTCAGCCGAGAACGATCTTCAGCTCACGTTTTCGGGCCACGACTTGGGAATTATATCAAAAAGCGATTTTGATCATTGACATTCAGCAGGCGGCGCCGAGACGTGAGTTCCGGTGTGGTTGTGCAAAAGTTTAACGTATTAATTACGGAAAGTTCCAACGGCCCTGGTTTCTTTTCTCCGGCCGCTTGTGCCGCCGTTTTCTTCCCCTTTCTTCCTCGCCTTCTTCGTCTTCGTCGCCGACAGACCGTATCGCATTACTTAATGCCAATGCCGGCACGAGCTACTAGCTTTTAACGAGGTGAAACGTTTGACGCCTCGTAAAAGGACCGGCCAACCTGGCTTTTCTTTCAATTTCCCCGAAGAGAAGCCCCTCGACGTTTACGACACTGAATTATACCGATTGGAAGGTGATTCTAATCACCGGCAAATTCCCACCCGGCCACTCCTGCCAGTGTACGATTGATTTTTCTTCGTTTTTATTTTTCGTCCGTGGTTTGGACACGTGGAGTTGTTTCCGGATCTTTATTTCTATTTTTTGACGATGACACGTTATTTCTGGGAATTATTTCAGTGTATGGAATTAATTTAATGTAATTACATTGAGGAATTAGGAGTTTTGTGATTTATCTGTGATTGGAGTAAATATCGTAAAGGACTATTAATATTATTATCGTGCAATATTAATATTATGTAACTATGTATATAGAATTACATTATTTTTGTATTACATAATATTGTAATGGACAGATATATTTTCCACACATTTTCATTTTTCTTTTTGCAATTTAAAAACGTGTTGTACTTTTGAAAATATGCTTTTTGATGTGTGATGAAAGATAAAATAGGTATGAACATTCGCCGATATTTTAATTAGGTATAACTGTACTATGTCAGAAAAAATTATTATTAATATTTGCACCATAAATTTGATATAAAATTTCTAATGAAAAATGAAAAATTGTAGTTAAATAAATTCTTGGAATATAGTGTTACATGTTTAGTAGTACAAGTAAGTAATTACTCTGACAAGTAGGTCTAATTACAGTCTATCAAAAATAGGATACAGTTCCTTTTGCATGCAGATACATATTTTAAATTAAAAATATAATTTTAAAGGAACTAATAGATTATGATGAAACATAGCAAAAATATATTACAAAATTTCAATAAAAATTTGCACAAAGGAAATGACTATTACACAATAAATTATATATAGAGATTTGAGTAGAATAGATATGTAATGGAAAGATATATTTTCCATATATTTTCATTTTTCTTTTTGCAATTTAAAAACGTGTTGTACTTTTGAAAATATGCTTTTTGATGTATGATGAAAGATAAAATAGGTATGAACATTCGCTGGTATTTTAATTAGGTATAACTTCACTATGTCAGAAAAAATTATTATTTATATTTGCAACAAAACGAATTTGAAACAAAATTTGTAATGAAAAATGAAAAATTGTAGTTAAATCAATTCTTAAAATATAGTGTACATATTAAGTAGTAGAAGTAAATAATTACTCTGTCAAGTAGGTCTAATTATAGTTTATCAAAAGTAGAATACAGTTTCTTCCATATTCAAATATGTATTTTAAAATAAAACAGAGTTTTAATGAAATTTCCAAATTATGACGAAACGATGAATATATTACAAAATTTCAATAAAAATTTGCACAAAGGAAATGGAGGAATATATCAAGATTATAATAGAATAAATATAATAAATTTATGAAAGCCGTTGAATTAGTTCATGTCAAGGTTGTGTTAATCTTATGTATAAATTTCTTCCCCTTTTTTAACCTCTTACTTCAAAACATCGGGCTACTTTCGTAGCTCAGATTATAGTCGAAATACGATAAAGAGCAATTCTGTTCATAATTGCTCGTAATGGACTTTAATCTTGACTTCGATCATAATTATGTTATATAAATTTAAGAATTTTAAAGTACACCTCAGGTATTATATCCACATATTTTCAGCTAGTATATCGTCCTGCAAAGATCACGTGGTATGGAGTTAAAATCATTTATCAGCCTTTCAAATCCATGTATTATTTTCTCTGCTTTATATTTCCCGAATAAATAATGGTATTTTCCTCGGTGAAATTTTCGCGTACTTAATACTACTTCTTCGCTAACAACACAAGCAACTGCAAATGACGTTTAAATTTGGGATTATCAACAATATTACTAACAAATGGAAATAAAAATTTGGATATTCTACATTAAATGGGCTCCATTACTATTGAAAAAATATCGGAATTACAATTTCTTTGGTAAAAATAAATTACTAAATAAATGTAGATATTTATGCAATTTTAAATTTGCTTCACAAAAATCCCAACCTTATATCATTATATATCTATTAAGCAATATTTTTATTCTAAGTGAAACGATACAAAATTGTAGATACCTGTCATTGAAAATGAACTAAAAAGGGAGACTAAATATTTGCATAATATTTCAGGCCATAGAAAGTTCCAAAATGAAATTAATATATTAATTTACATAGTTCCAAAATTTAATTAGTATATTAATTTACATAGTTCCAAAATTAAATTAGTACACTATAATTAAGTAAAAATACTTATTTCAAAAAAGCCTCGCGCTATAAGACATTCTACCAAACTAATTTTCACTAAAAAATGTTTACAATTATCTTCAGTTAAAGTTAAGTGAGATCCATTTTTCAAAATAATATTGTACTAATAATAGTATTGCAATAGTATTATATATATTATTATTATACATATTCTTCACAAAACTTCGGAGAACATTATCAGAAACACTCCCTGTTCCACACACAGTACAGAACATTTATAAATTAACATTTCCACCCGCAGCTATATCATCCTAGACCCCCCCAATACCATTCCATCCGTCCTCAATGCTAGCCAGGTAATACACAGACGAATAAATAGTTGATAGGGACTAAGAGGTCCCATAGTAGTACATTTCTGCTTCGAGTAGGATTAATTTTAAAGTACACCTCAGGTATTATATCCACATATTTTCAGCTAGTATATCGTCCTGCAAAGATCACGTGGTATGGAGTTAAAATCATTTATCAGCCTTTCAAATCCATGTATTATTTTCTCTGCTTTATATTTCCCGAATAAATAATGGTATTTTCCTCGGTGAAATTTTCGCGTACTTAATACTACTTCTTCGCTAACAACACAAGCAACTGCAAATGACGTTTAAATTTGGGATTATCAACAATATTACTAACAAATGGAAATAAAAATTTGGATATTCTACATTAAATGGGCTCCATTACTATTGAAAAAATATCGGAATTACAATTTCTTTGGTAAAAATAAATTACTAAATAAATGTAGATATTTATGCAATTTTAAATTTGCTTCACAAAAATCCCAACCTTATATCATTATATATCTATTAAGCAATATTTTTATTCTAAGTGAAACGATACAAAATTGTAGATACCTGTCATTGAAAATGAACTAAAAAGGGAGACTAAATATTTGCATAATATTTCAGGCCATAGAAAGTTCCAAAATGAAATTAATATATTAATTTACATAGTTCCAAAATTTAATTAGTATATTAATTTACATAGTTCCAAAATTAAATTAGTACACTATAATTAAGTAAAAATACTTATTTCAAAAAAGCCTCGCGCTATAAGACATTCTACCAAACTAATTTTCACTAAAAAATGTTTACAATTATCTTCAGTTAAAGTTAAGTGAGATCCATTTTTCAAAATAATATTGTACTAATAATAGTATTGCAATAGTATTATATATATTATTATTATACATATTCTTCACAAAACTTCGGAGAACATTATCAGAAACACTCCCTGTTCCACACACAGTACAGAACATTTATAAATTAACATTTCCACCCGCAGCTATATCATCCTAGACCCCCCCAATACCATTCCATCCGTCCTCAATGCTAGCCAGGTAATACACAGACGAATAAATAGTTGATAGGGACTAAGAGGTCCCATAGTAGTACATTTCTGCTTCGAGTAGGATCCACACTTGGACTGACCGGTTGGACCGGGCATAACTTTACCACGGTCCACAAGGGGCCACGGGGATGAGGGGGTAGGGAATAGCAGTAGCAGGGGACGTGACTGGCCTGCCAGGGGTGGCATTACGCCTAGACGAGCCCGGATCAGCGATACGGCGCCAATCCCTAACCAGTCTCGACCTCCGAAGCACGTATATCGTTACGCTCATGACGCCATGCGCCATGCAACCGAGTCTATCTTCTCCAGCCGTCTACACCAGCCCGTATATCTATACGTAGATCGAAGCCTGCGAAAATTTTCTGTCGCTCGAGAAAGGAAAATCTCGTATGCCTGATATGAGCTGAAGGGAGGTAGAACGTTTTAGGGTAGACCGAAGATCCAGAAGAACAAGTTCTTCCTACTCATCTGCGTTCTGCACTCACGGTTTGATGAAAGGGAAAAGGAAGTCTGGGCTTGTTACGTAGAAGTTTCGTAGATCGTGTGTGGAGTCTGTTTCTGCAAGTGGTTAGGGGAAGAATTTTTATTTTTATTTATCAGAGTCTCTGGTTCTTCAGAAATTTTTGTAGAGGCTTTTATTTTTCAGCAAGATGTACGAGTTTTGGACAAATTTTTAAAGTTCTTAACATTGTTAGCACTGTGGACAATTATGTGAATATAATTGGTAGATACCAGCTTCTGTAGTTGGAGTGGGGAGAGCAAAAATTTTTGGCAATAAATCAGTACTCAGTCCTCAGTCCTTGTTAGTTGAGTCAGTTGCGTTAGTTGATAATAGAACAAGGTATACAGAGCGTTTGTACAATAAGAATAGATATTAAACGGAAAATTCTTGTTGTTAACAACAAGAAAAAATGCAAGTGAATTATTAAAATATATTTAAAACAAGTATAATGATACTATACAATACTTTTCTACAGTGGTTATTTTATACAATTAATTTTCTTCCAAATTGAATTTTACAAATTGATAAATAATCTACCAAAATTCTTTGCCAAAATTTTATATTGCAGATAATCGAAGGTTATACCTGTGGGCAATTATATGTATACAATTGGTGGATGTATGAAGATTTTTGGCAAAAAGTTAGTACTCAGTCCTCAGTCTTTGTTAGTTGAGTCAGTTGCGTTAGGTGGGAATAGAATAAGGTATATAGAGCTTGTACGATAAGAACCAAATTGTGAGTAATGAAGTATTAGAGTAATATAGATAAAAATACAGTGTAATTTAATCCAACAAGCAGGACTATCCCAAAATTCGTCGAGTACCTTTTATATTATATTCGAAAAATGTTATTATGGTTTCTGATGAGAGAAAATGTTTGCAGAGATATTGGTGTAGTTTAATTTATTATGAAAAAGGTATAATTTTTGTATGTCTTTTTCTTCTACGTCTATTAATTTCCAGGGAATTAAAGAAAATATGTTTGTTCTCCATCCCTAACTTTGGGGGTTGTTTCTGCACCCTAATTGTAGACATGTGTTAAGTATATTTTCAAAATCTTTATGCTTCGAAGTTTCATGAAAATCAGTTATTAAGAATATTCTGAAATTAATTTCTAATACTATACAATATAAAATAAAATTGAGAATTTAATATCTATTATTTTAATATCTAATTATTTTAATGATCACTCCATTTAATTTATAAAACTATAATGATATGAATTAAAAATGAAACTAAAATTACCAATGATTTAGAAAAATTACTTCGTTCAATTCATAAGTTTCGCAATTTTGTAATTATTAATTACAATCATACTCAGAGTATTAATGACACCATGAACTCCATAACCAATCGAGTTTCAAAACTCACCCAATTTCCACCATTGATCCAAACTTATACTGTTGAAATGGAGAAATTGATCTGACATCCATCTTCGAATTTACCTGATTATGATGGCTATAGCTGCCATCTGGTGGTATCTTTAAAATTTCGATTCCTGACATGCATCTCATCGGAGTCCGTGCTTTTGGTTCTGTGAACCCCGATGGAACATAAAAGAAGTCTTTCGCTCCCCACTACTTGCCCAAATTCCAAATAAAAGTACATTCCGAACCTTATTTTAAATTTATAATATTGGGATTATGGGTAAAAGGAAATAACTATCTTTATTTCATAATTATCTTTATTCTATCCTTAAGAAGGTAAATTTTATGTATTAACCCTTTACACTCGGCGAATTTTTTGTTACAGAAAAATAGTAAAGTTGACGATATATTTAAAACGGTAAATTAGAAATCGTATGCAAATTAAGACGTAGAATTATTTTATTTCGACATTCCACTCATCGTTGAGTAAATTTAAGTTTGATATATTAATTAACATCGATCTTTAGGTTCTGATTAAATGTCGACTGAGGGTCACCTGTCGAGTGCAAAGGGTTAACTGTTCACACCTAAGAGAGATAAACTTAAAGTATTCAAAAAGAGTACACGATTGCAACTCATCCTGGTCCCCTAATTTCTTCACTAACACGTGAAACAAACACTTTACGTATTCCCAGAGCCTCTTCGGTACATAGATCAAAGATATACCTATTTCTCCTAAAAGATTGATTTTTATCTCATTTTCAACGTCCAATTTAAATTTATTATTACATAAAAGACTTACTTTAAATTTATTCGGGATGCGAAATAATTCCAAATTTAACGAAAGCGACCAGCTCTGTCAGCGCATGCGCAGCGGATTGTCGGGGCAGGAAAGAATCGGCGGGCAATTTGTCGCGTTCAGAAACGGACGACACGATGGTCGGGCTAACCTTTGCTACGTGTAAAGGCGTCGTTTACATGCAAGCGGTGTAGAGCGGGTAACTGGGCCCCGTAAAGAAGCAGCGCAAGATACGGCGTCCAATGGCAATTTCGATCTCGTAGATAGGGAGTTACAGTGCGCGGGGCTGTAATTACTCCCGCGCCGCCCCTTATACTTCGGTATCATGTGTGCCTACATGGAAATGCCCCGGGACTCGAAAGTTCAGCTGATTCCGCGGATAGCCTGTGCTCGAGCCTGTTTGCTCGATTCGAAGGTGAGCCGGTGTCGCGGTTGCCGGCGATATATTGTTTTCACACGCCAACCGGGCTAGCCTCAGCCTGGAAAACGTGCATCCACGTCGGCAATTAACCCCGCGATTAGAGACCCCGATGTAACCTTGGCTTGATTTAACCGGTCCGGAGTAACCGGTAATTTCTCCACGCTCGATAGCCGCCATATTTTTTTCCCTCCTTCGTCGATCAACCCTCCCTCTCTCTCTCTCTTTCTCTCGGTGCACACCCAATCGCTATTAAACTTCGACTGCAAGTTCCGGAAAGAGCGCCGGGAATGGCTAAAATACCCGGAGCCACCGACACGGACGTCAGGAACTTAGCCGAGTCAACGCTGGAAAGTTTAACCGAGTGAGCCGGTTCCCGGTGTTTGACGAGGCATTTCGCGAAGAAAGTACTTTTGCTGACTTTGTTAATAACCTGTAACTCGCTTTTCCACCGGCAAATTGTGTACACTTATCGGCCATGCGCGAACTTGCAGGTCTAATTGATAGTTCCAGGGCTGGGACTCGCGGGTTGGTTCATCGCCGTGCCTGATCTCGCGATTTTCTTTATCTCGATCGGCGAGCTCTGCGGGTGTACTCGGGGTTATGAGCAATGAATATGCAGGCTGAGGCTGACGCAAAGGGCATGGACGTATAGGGGGTTAACGAAACACGGTATAACGGCGTAAAACATAATTATCAAACGGGAAGAGCAAGACCTACGGGGTTGCATTATTCATGGCACGGTTAGCCCGCTTTTAGAATGCTCTACGGTGTATTCGCCAAATTGCAGGCTTACGACTCTATTCTGATAAGGTGATATCTAGGATGGATGTGGAATTTCGATCCTTTGGTGTAACGAGTGAGGCTGATAATCGGTTCAAATCGATTTTCTTCGACGTGGTTCCGAGTGATTATGGTTGCGGGTTATGTCGAATCAAGGGGGTTTATGGGGTTTTTATGGGTGGTGTGTGGCAGCTTCGTGGATGGATCGGTGTGTGTGTAAGTGTGTTGGTGTCGATGAAATAATTTGGCAGATTTATCGAGAAATTTTTAATTCGAGTTGCTGTTGTAGTATCGTTCGAAAAGTGAGCATATTTTATGCAAGCTAATTGGACAGGTGAATTACGAAGTTTCGTTATTAAAATGTAATTTGATGGATGGCTTTCGTATACTTTAAATTAGGAAGATAAACATGGCGCTCGTACTTCGTTCGTGATTTAACTTTTAATTATGATATAGTATACGTTTTTGCTTTATATCTCTGGAGGTAAAGTGTTTTGTTCTAATATTTTATTTTATATTACCTATGGCATTATTTAAAATATTGTGTACAAGTTATGAAGACAAATTAATTTTGATATTTTATTTAGTACTTGACTTTCTATTAATTCTTTATTTTATATTTTATACTTGATATTGACACTTCATTTTATATTTTATTCTATACTGATTTTATCATAATTCTGTTTTAATATTTATTACTGTTGTCTGCTTTATATCTATGGAGGTAAAGTGTTTCGCTCTAATATTTTATTTTACATTGTCAATGACATTATCTAAAGTATTATCTACAAATTATGAAGACTAATTAATTTCGATATTTTATTTGATACTTCACTTTCTATTAATTCTTTATTTTATATTTTGTACCTAATATTGATACTTTATTTTATATTTTATTTTATACTGATTTTGTCGTAACTCTGTTTTAATATTTACCTTTCTGTTAATATTTATCACTATATCTAAACTTTTTACCAATTTTTAACTATAATATCTAACTTTCTGGAAAGAGAACTATAACTAAGTGATTTTTCAAGCAAATTTCGTGTACTCTCAAGTTCTAACCTTAATCATCCCTTAGGGAAGCACCGAGGAAATAAAAATTGCCCGCGTAATAACAGCTATTCCGTCTTGATTTCGCAGAAAGCTGCATTAATTGCCAACTTCTGTATTCCCTGAATTTTTCTCCATTTTTTCCTCCCTTTGTATCAGAGATAAACGATAACAGGGAGCACGATCGGTGAATAGATCTCAAGGCGAAAGCAGGTCAGGCTACACACCCCGAATGGAATAAAACATTAACTTTAACATCGGTACGATAAGCAATGGTTGCAATTAACATGGAGGAGCCCGAGTAGGAAATGCATCAATCACCAGGAGTTCAAGATAAATTTCAAATTGTGATCGTGAAGTTGTAATTCAACGGGTTAATTACAGTTTAACGAGCATGGAATATGTTACCGAGATTGATTGCCGGAACATCATTTTGCGTGCTTGAAATCACAAACTGCATAAACATGCGATTTTCATAACACGGTACAACTCGTTGCCAGTTCTGACAATCGTGCAATCTCATTCTTAGGAATTTCAACAATTCCCGTGTCATCGGAGGAGTTGAAAGGAGGAGAACCGTGCTTGGTGGAAGAGAATCGCTATTCGATGTATGAATTTCTCCTGAGCATCTGCGAGGTGTGATTGGATCGTATTTGAATTAATATGGTGATAAGATATTTAGAAATTATTTTCTTGATACGTACCTTGACTGTTTAGTACATTGATAGAGAATTATAAGTCAGAAAATGGCTATACTTATATAGGAATTTTAATTAATGTCAGTTTTATGTCGGTTTTAAACCTTGAAGACCTATTTATCGATTTATGCTTCCATTGCAGGTATATATCTGGTATATAAAGTATTATAAAGCCTCATATTCTTTGTTACATTATATTACTTATTTAATATTATATATTATCACATAAACATATCTGCAAGTATATATACTTATTTATTTATTTTTATTTTATATTACTTATTTAATATTATTT